>NW_026606092.1:22175000-22775000 GCF_029834395.1 Sorex fumeus
TCTTTGTCTCCCCATGGTTTAAGGATATCAAGTTATGTCTCCTTGTTTTAATCCTTAAATGAGGTCAAGGGCAACCATTGGAAAGTTTGCAGAAGTTTTAGGTATGTTACTGACCTGACATAAAGGTATACTTAGTGTATTTCTTAGAAGTCACTAAAACACTGTCCCACGAAGCTATTCTCAAGTGGTCATCAGGCCAACCCTGTTGGGACCAGGTAGACACTTGGCTGTCACTGGTTTCATCCCAGAGTCACACACGCTATGAGGGAGCAGCTTGTAGCATTTGGAAGTAGAAATGAGACTGGTGCAGCTCCCTCACATATGGTGTTTAACAGACTACACTTCCCATTTGCTCCTCCAAAAGGTGTGCATTTTCAAGGGATAATGCCAAGTGTTCTTTGTGCTATGGTGTCTTTGCATTGAAAGGTGATGTGTCTGACACATTTTGGCAGGCTACTGTGAAGAGCTTTA
The DNA here is from genome assembly GCF_029834395.1 of Sorex fumeus. Lineage (NCBI taxonomy): Eukaryota > Metazoa > Chordata > Mammalia > Eulipotyphla > Soricidae > Sorex > Sorex fumeus. Next base: position 22,175,472 of record NW_026606092.1, read on the forward strand.
GAATATTCTACTGATTTGCGCTAAGGTTTAAGAAAATAAGATTGCACTTTATCAAAGGTAATAATCTGAGTCTTGGGATAAAAGGGTCACAGATCTGATGTGAAGTGAGATGTAGGATTTTATTGAAAATATCCCACACTATACTATACAATTTACGTTCTGTTTCTTTTTAATGTAAATATATACTCACTAGTGAGTGGATCTGCCATCTAAGCAGGTTTATCACTTAAAGTAGATTCTGAATTGGAGCTTTGGATTGTAGGCATAGTAAAACTAAAATGTCTTTCACATGAAATTTTCTCTATTTTTTTCCCAACTGCTTTAAATAAAACATAGAATAAGAGCCAGAATTAATGCAAGGAACTTCTCTCAGAAGCTCGAGAGAAGAATCAGTTCTATGCATAAACTGAAGAAAATCTTTATTTCCATCATGATCATTGGGTATTTCCCCACCCACTATTTAGGAGGATTTCTGTTAGTCTTTTGTGAAAGATTGCTCTCATTTATTTAACTCATGCCACATGGCTTAGCTTCGTAACCAGTATAAGGTTTCTAGAGATTAAAAAAAAAAACATTTGTATCTATGGAAATACGAAGCTGGAATTTAAGCTATAATTGCTGCAAGTTTTCCACATTATGGTATAAAATTGCTGGATTTATTAATGCTGAACATACTTCAACTACTCTGTATTTTGCCCTGGTCAGTGGTTACCTGTCAAATTGTAGAAAAAATATTAAAGTATATTTTGTGCCACAGACAAAAATAGTTTCAGAAATTTTCCATGTTTTTGTTTGTTATAAGAAGGGCACTGCAATAATTTATGGAAAGTCTTGGAGTTATAAATATTACGGCATTGCCAAATGATTTAACTATCCCTTCATGGCAAATTGTCTTTAAACACTACCATTTCTTTCTTTCTTTTTTTTTATCATTTACTTGTGGACCAGAAACACTTGCAGGCTCTTGCCTCTGGCCTTCTGTGAGAATGTTAGTTAGCAATGCTCATAAAAACTCAATTCATCAATGTGAACATAATTTGCTATGAACAGAAAGCTCACAAAAGGGTGAATTTGTCAGATAGACAGGTGGCCTGAGATCTCTCTCTGATACTGAATGATATGAATAATAGATTCTGGTAAATGTATGCCAAGACTTGAGCTGTAAACACAGCTGCCTCCATTCCCTTCCAGAAAAACAGCTTCGAGGACGAAAGCACAGGAACCATGCTTCCACCTGAGGACCTAAGCTTGTATACACACCACACACACACACACACACACACACACACACACACACACACACACACACACACACACCCTGTAACCCTCATCCAATAAATAAACAATCTCAATGAAAAAAGAGACATAGAACCTTCATGCTTTTCCCTCCCGCTCCACGAGAAGGGTATTTTAGAGCTCTCTTGGGCAGAGGAGACTAGATAGAGAAGAAAAAAAAGAGTTTCTTAACATTTCTGGTTCCATATTATTCAAATATTTTATAAGACACACAAATCAACAGACCTAGTAAAGTTTTCAATATTACAACTCCTATTGTATAATGAACAAAACTAAGTGAGCACGTTGGCTCTATGTAGAAACATTGTGCTTGAATCATTCTAGTAATTCGTGGCTATTTGTCTTATGGGTTATTAAGTATTTATTAAGGCTCAAATGTAATGTAGCCTTTTCTCCAATTTACTCTGAACTTTAGAAATCTATTTTGCAAATTGTTTTCCAGGTAATGTACATAGCCACTTAAGAATTGACTCTCTGACTTTAGAATTTTCTGACTGAGTGTAACGTATATTTCTTTAGTCTTTATAGATGTTGATACATGTAGGCTGACCTATGATGAAAGCACTTGTGGTTGACAGTTGACAAAGACATTGCATATCTTTATTTAAAACAGTAAAGTATTGTTCATTAAAACTTGAACACACCTTTTATTGTTGTAAAGAAAGACAAATGCTATAATCATGGATTTATTTGATTGTGTGTTAGAAAAGCATAAGTTAAAGTTGAAATACGTGCTTTCATGGTAATATTTCTTAGAGTAAAACAAATAAATTTACATATCTTATAGAACATTTAATACAGATTTTATTAAAATGGTATCAATAAAATTAGCACATGGATCAATGAAGCTTGGGAATCCCAGCAATCTCTTTGTAATTGATGAGATCTTATCAAAGGTAATGAGAATGACAGGATATAAATTTGGGACATTTTTAGAGTCGGGCTAAATCCTGGAAAGCATTCTTTTTGATTTTTTAATTTTGTGGCTGCAAAAGGTATGATACAGAGATATCAAGTGACCAACCAAGCAATCACTCTAGTTATGGACACAAAAAATTAATAACCAGTCCTCTGCATGGATTTGCAAATCTTGGTTGTTATAATGAAAAAAATTATTAGAAGCTTCGACATCCTTTGTCATTTACTTACTGATTTTTTAAAAACTAAATCACTGTGAGATACACAGTTCCAAAGTTATTCATAACTGGGTGTCAGTCATGCAATGTTCCAACACCCATCCCTTCACCAGTGTACATTTCCCACCACCAGTGTCCCCAGTTTCCTTTCCATCACTCCCCACCCTGAAGACTGCCTGCGGGGAAGGCTCCTCTCTCTCTCTCTCTCTCTCTCTCTCTCTCTCTCTCTCTCTCTCTCTCTCTTCTTTCTCTCCATTTCTTTATCTTTCTTCTTTTGGGCATTATGGTTTGCAATATAGGTACTGAAAGGTTATCATGTATATCAATTTACCTACTTTCAACACTCAATTCCTGTCCCGAGTGGCGGTTTCCAACTGGCATAATGGTCTCTTCTCTAGCGTTACTGCCACAATTGGGAGGGTACGGGTGGAATGGGAGGGCAGCTACCCTGAATTTCAGAAGAAATGTTGAATATTTTATGTTGAATATTTGTTGACAAGAGAATCCCTAACACTACATAACTATTTTGACTTTCACCTTTTATACACTATGTGCAATTAAACAAGGATTTTGCATGAAAATATGGATTCTCCTCTATTTTTCTATTTTTAAAACCATGTTTTATTGTATAGATTGACACCTTATGGCAACCTGGTAGAACTTTGTATACAGTAACTATACCTTATTTATCTTTGACTAAAAACAATCTTAGCTCAGTGTCTTACCCATGCCAATTACTCAACAACCATTTATTACATGAAGGCACAAATGAATTCAGCTTCTCAAATCCCAATTAATATTGCTTGACAAGTGACTCCATTATCTACAGAGGTTATTCCATCTAGTTCAATTGAACCAAATACTTAAAATCTTTACCAAGCACTTAATCTAAATTAAAGATGTTCCAAGTGTTATCAACAATAGTGATAATAAGCAGTTTTTAAACTTCAGAGACATCAACTAAAAGTAGTGATATGACTGGGTATAATTAAACTGCAGAAAAGATCTTCAACTTTTAAATTTAAAGAAAGAAAATATAAGTTAATAACAATTGAAAGTGTTCAGAAAGATTACATGAAAATGGAACTAAGGATACCAGTAACAAAGTTTGCTTTATTCTCAACTCAGTGCTAATTTATAAAATGTGCAATATACATTCCCTAGTTCATCCACTGATATTCAGATTCATGATTTAATTTTTATGTACACCAGAGACATATTTTGTAACTTGATGCTCAAAACAGAGAAATACCAAGTGAATTCATCAGGTCTAAATTTTATATCTTTATCTTATGTTTTCGATGTGGGTTTTAACCACTTGGAAAGGCTCCATGCCAATATTAGGATCATTATCATTAAAATACTTTATCATTTAGAATACTATTTTGTTAAAAACTTTTTGGTCACACCCAGGTATGCATAGGGGTTAGTCCTGGCTTTGCACTCAGGAATTACTCCTGGCGGTGCTCAGGAGACCATATGGGATGCTGGGAATTGATCCCGGGTCGGCCACATGCAAGGCAAACACTCTACCTGCTGCACTATCACTCCAGCACCAAGAATACTTTGAGAATTAATGAAAGTACGAACGAGATGACAACTGGAACCAATTATAATCGAAACAGGAAAACACATACTATAAATAATCTTTTTATTTTCACTTGATCACTCTACATCCCTTTACTCATCAATTTGCTCAAGCAGGCGACAGTTACGTTTCCATGTCCCTGTCCCGTGCTAGAGCAGCCCAACGGCATTTGCTCACTCCAGGAACATGAAGAGCCTCAAACAGATCATTCAGGGTCTTGATGAAGAAGTCTGACCACCTCTTAGATGGGCGGCCACACAATTTTTTGACATCTTGGGGAATCCAGTTGGTAATGGCTCTAGTCCAGTGATTGTCTCCAAATCGCATTACATGTCAAGCACATCTGATTTTTGACAGCTTGGCACATGAGACAGTGTCTCTGATTCTTGATCGTCCATGGAGGTCAGAATTCCATATTCTTTCTCTCACTTGAGTGACATGTGATACTCCAAGCATAGCTCTTTCAGTTCCTCTTTGGGAGACCTGAATAGCAGTCTCATCCTGTTTTCATAGGGCCCAGGTCTCAGAAGCGTATGTTAGTGCAGGAAGAATGGTGGAGTTGAAGAGATTTGCCCGGAGCCGAAGGTTCTTTGTCCTCTTAGCTATTTCTTTGACACTCTTCTAAGGGTTCCAAGCCGCTCTCTTCCTTTGTGCAACTCAGGTGCCAGGTCATTTGTCATATTGACCTCTCAACCTAGGTACACATAACTGTTGCATTCAGAGATGTTCACTCCATTGAGAGCAAATGGAACGTCAGGAACAAGACCGTTTCTCGTAAACATTGTCCTCATGAGATTCATTTATAGTCCGACCTTTCCACACTCATGATCGAAGTCAGCCAGCATTTGTGTCGCTTGGCTAATGTTTGGTGTTATTAGAATGATGTCATCAGTGAAGCGGAGGTGATGTAGTTGCCGACCATCTATCTTCACTCCCATTCCTACCCATTCCAGTCATGGCATGACGTTCTCGAGTGAAGAGTTTCAGTGAAATAGTATCACCTTGCTGAACCCCTCTCTTGACATGGATGATCACTTCCTTGTAGAATGGTGAGATCCTGGTAGTAAATCCGTAATACAGCTCATGGAGGATCCTGATGTATTGATTTTGAAGACCCTGTTTGGTTAGAGTTTCCATAACCACTTCAGTCCTAACAGAATCAAAAGCCTTCTTTAAATCAATGAACATTAGACAGAGCGACATCTTGAACTCCCGAGAAACCTCAATGAGCTTGGTTATCATGTGGATATGGTCAATCGTGCTGAATCTTTTGAGGGACCTGGCTTGCTTGCATGGTTGTCCTTCATCTAGTGTTCTGCCAATCCTATTCAGGATGACTCGAATGAACAGCTTGTAGATGACAGACAACAGGCAGATAGGGCGGTAGTTTCCAATGTTGTGGATGTCTCCCTTTTTGTACAGTAGTACAGTCCTGCTGGTTTTCCATTGGGATGGAACCTTGCATTCAGACAGATAGCATGTGAAGATCCAAGCCAGTGTATTGATGAGAATTGATGGCAGGTTCTTCAGCTGTTCGGGTTGACCTTGTCTGGGACAGGTGCTGTTTGCTTCTTTAACGAAGAACGAAGAAATGGTATGTTGGATTTTGGAAGGGAGAATGTTGGGAAAGACATATCCATCCTCCAGAATTTGGTATGTGGGTAGGTGAATGTGGCTATCGAAGAGATCCGAGTAGAACTCATGGATAATCTTCTCCATTGCTCTTCTGGAAGATGTGATAGATCCACCAGGACGTCGGAGGGCAGTCATCTTGGTCTTGTAGTTGGCGTAGGACAGGTGGGCATTGCAAATACTTTTCCCAGCTTCTGCCGCATCTGCCATCACTGCTGCTCTTCTCTCTTTGAGGTCTTCCTCTATCACTTTTCTGCACTTCTTTGCGAGCTCAGGCATTCGCTTGCGGTTGCCTGAGGCTGTTGCCAAGCCATGTTGGGAATAAGCTCAAGAGTTTTCAAAGACAGGCATCTTTTGCGGCTCTCTCTCTCTCTTTCTCAGCGTTCCTTGCACAATCATGGAGGTGCTGAACCAGTCAATTGTATTCTTCATCAATGTTGTCAAGGACAGCATCTTGCCATGTTGCCGCAATAGTGCCAAATATCTCCCAGTTGGTGGTCATTCTGGGAGTTCTCTTCTTAAAATTTGGAGCCTGTTCTCCCTGCTTCGTGAAGTAGAATTTTGCACGAAGGAGACAGTGGTCCTTTGGAATTTTGTGACGAACAGCAACATTGATCGGGTGAAACTGTGGATTGAATATGATGTGGTCAATTTCATGGTGGAACCGTCCACCTGGAGACACCCATGTCCAACGTTTAGATTAGGCCTTCTGGAACTGTGAGTTACCATGGATGGTCTTGGTTGACATGATGAACTCAGATAGTCTTTCATCCTGTTTGTTCCATTTTAGGCCATGGGTCCTGATGGGGAGTTCTTCGGCTGGTCATCCGTTGGCATTAAAATCACCAAAAATGATCGTATAGAAGGTATGGTCTTCTTTACAAAACTTCTCCAGCTCCATGTAGAACTTCTCAATTTCTTCTTCATCATAATTGGATGTTGGTGTGTAGACAACGAAGACAGACACTGCCGGCAGTCAACTACATCTATTCAAGTGTAATCATCTGATTTGGGTTAGGCATTTGAGTGAATCAATGCTCATGGCCAAGTTTGTCTTGACTAGGACACCGACACCACCAATGCCTCTTTAGTCGCATATTCTGAGGAACAGTTCTTCTCCAGTGTCAAAAACAGCGTGATGTGATTCTCATCTCGGTCAGACCAATAATGTCGTACTTGATCTTTCACACTTGCACAATTAGCTCCTCGATGGATGCATCCGATGCCAGCATATATGTGCATTGAAAGTACAGACAGTCATTTTTGTCCTGCATTTTTGCAGCCTAGTTCGGCCTTGAGATTTTATCAATCTCTCCTTCATCATCCTTCTTAATGCTGCCGTATTGGTGGCTCCTTCAGGGTCAGGGGAATGAGACCTATTGTATTTACTGGTTTTGGTATACTGAATATGCCACGGATAGCTTGCCAGGCTCTGCCATGCATGCAGGATACTCTTGGTAGCTTGCCAGGCTCTCTGAGAGGGATAGCTTGTCAGGCTCTCCTTTTATTTTAATAAAGTAAAATTGAAACAAAACTCACTCAGTGAAAGTGTGCATATCTTAATATACAATTTGATCACTCTTGACAAAAGTGTGGACTCAAGCAACCAACCCCTCAATTTTCTATTTGTTATAGGAAGTTAAAAATCTCCAACTTCCAGATATGCAATGATTATAAATTCGGGCATGATAGACTAATTTTGCTTATTTGTGAACTACATATAAATTGAATCTTGTAGGTATACTATCATTTGTGTCTTAATTCTTTTGCTCAAAAATCTTTAAAGATTCATTGTTATTTAGTGCATACCCTAGTTCATTATCCATCATTAAATATATTCCATTATATTTATTAAATATATCATTAAATATATTCCATTATATTTATTGTTAATTGTAATGGGCTGAAGCGATAGCACAGAGGGTAGGGTGTTTGCCTTGCAAGCGACCAACATGGCTGACCCGAGTTCGATTCCTTCGCACCTCTCGGAGAGCATGGCAAGCTACCGAGAGTATCTCGCTCACACAGCAAAGCGTGGCAAGCTACCTGTGATATATTTGGTATGCCAAACACAGTAACAATTGTCACAATGGAGATGTCACTGGGCCCACTTGAGCAAGTTGATGAACAATGGGAGAACAGTGACAGTGACAGTTAATTGTAACAAAGGTTACACTTTTATATTTTTGTTATGATGTACAAAACATATGGATTATTCTACACATATTTTTGTTGATAAATAGTTTTTATTGCTGTTGACTATATACTAGTAATACAATTTTGAGGTCAGAGGTAAGAGAATATTCAATTTTTAAGACATTACATAGCATTTTGTTCAGAAATGTTTGGTATTTTATAATTTGTCAGAAATTCAGTTCCAAATTTTTTGTTATTTCATTTTAGTTTGCAGTTCCCTGATAATTACTAATGTTAAAGATATTCTATATTCTTCTTTTAGCATTTCTTCTTTTATGTGAATTGTTGGGGCCAACTTGAAATTGTGTATTCTATTTATTAATGGAATTAATTTAATGCAAGAGCATATTTTGCTAGATTTTTATTAAAAACACTAAGTCTATCACATAATATATGTAATATATTAATATAATATTAATTAATATTAATTGTTATCAACATGATATTGGGCTGGAGCAATAGCACAGTGGGTAGGGCATTTGCCTTGCACACAGCCAACATGGCGGACTCGAGTTCAATTCCTCCGCCCCTTTTGGAGAGCCCGGCAAGCTACCGAGAGTATCTCGCCTGCACGGCAAAGCCTGGCAAGCTACCCGTGACATATTCGATATGCCAAACAAAGTAACAAGTCTCACAATGTTACTGAGCCCGCTCAAGCAAATCGATGAACAACAGGAGGACAGTGAGACAGTGAATGAGACAACATGATATTAATAATATCAATTCATTAACTTAAAATAAGTGTTATAATCATGTCTATTAATTGTGATTGTTCCTCATAATTGAACAATGAACCATTTGATGCATTTTATCTGCCACCTGTGTATTTTTCTGCTGTCCTTGATTTAAACATTTTTGTTATTATCTTGTTTTTTAAAACCACACACCTGGTGATATTTATTTATATATTTATTTTTGCTCTTTTGGGTCACACTAGCGATGCTCAGGGGTTACTCCTGGCTCTGCACTCAGGAATCAGCCCTGCCGGTGCTCAGGGGACCATAATGGGATACTGGGAATTGAACTCGGGTCAGCTCTGTGCAAGGCAAAAGCCCTACCTGCTGTGCTATTGCTCTAGCCCCACCTGTCTTTGTACTCAGAAATTACTCCTTGTGGTGCTAGGGGACCATAGGGGTTGATGAGAATTGAACCCAGGTTGGCAAGTGCAAGTACAAAACAAGTGCCTTACCACGTGTACTATCTCTCCAGACAATTTACTTGATATCTTTCATTTGAGAATGTTAATATAGACTAAAGATAACTTGGTATAAGTCTGTTTAGTCTCAAATATCAAATTTTCAGTTCAACCACACCCTAATTACTTTAAATTTGACATATCTCTTTAGAAATAAAAATCTACTAGTCTGTTTCAAGTATTTAAAAAAATAATAGCAGAAATGGCACAGCATAATGGAGGTTTAAATATTGCATTCTAGTCTAATAATCATCAATAATGTAATTTTTACAGCATCAAACATGCACTATGTCTTAGAGTAAGCATAAGACTATGTAAAGTTTTTATTGTGGAAATTTGAAAAGATTAACAATACCAATTCCCTCACCTTCAGCTGATGATATAAGAGATACATACAGGACTAAGTTAATATGTTTAATTTAATAACTCAACTGTTAATTATATTTTATATAGATAATTTATATTATTTTTAAGAAATAAATGCAAAGAAATTTTTAAAAAATTAGTGTGCTGTATAATTAAGATTACAGAAAATGTGGACAAATGACAGATGATTTGATTTTATAAAACTATTCTCAGCAAAATAAATTGAGCACAGCTTGTCTTTTTTATTTGTGTGTTCGTTGGGCCACATATGGTGCTCAGGGCTTACTTCTGGCTCTGTGTTCAGTGATCACTCTTAGCCAAGCTTTTGAGACCATGCAGTGGTGGAGTTTGAACTGGGTTTAGCTGCAAGCAAGGAAATTACCTGTACCATCTCTCCAGCTCTGCATATGTCTATTTTTAATGCTCAATATTTATCACTATCTGTAGATTATTGGTGAAGTACACTATAGAAGCTTTTTTTTCACCACATTATTTGAATTGAACATCTACAAATATGTCAGTTGTTTAATTATCCAAATTTTTGTAGGTCTTCCTCATCAATCTTCTCTGAAATATTCATAAATAAGATCTTCAGTCTAATGAATAAAAATTTATCACTAAAGGTAAACTTACCACCTGAATTATGAAAGATGCAGTACAAAATTAAGTATACAAAATCTATACTTAATGACAGATTCCAGGAGTTTCATTTATAGGTATCCACTCAAATTACTCAGAGCATCGCAATGATGTGTTGCTGTGCACCTTCTCCACTGTTCAAAAGATAAGCTTCTACACCTCAAAAGAAACAGTGACCAAAACACAAAGACAGCCTACAGAATGGAAAAGGATATTCTCCAAATACACATCCGACAAGGGGTTGATATCAAGGATATACAAGGTACTGGTTGAACTCCACAAGAAGAAATCACCCAACCCCATCAAAAAATGGGGCGAGGAAATGAACAGAAACTTTTGCAAAGAAGAAATCCGAATGGCAAAAAGGCACATGAGAAAATGCTCTACATCACTAATCATCAGAGAGATGCAGATCAAAACAACAATGAGATATCATTTCACACCACAGAGACTGGCCCACATCCACAAGAACAAAAGCAACTAGTGCTGGCGCAGATGTGGCGAGAAAGGGACCCTCCTTCACTGCTGGTGGGAATGCCAACTGGTTCACCCCTTTTGGAAAACAGTATGGACGATTCTCAAAAATATAGAATTTGATCTCCCATTTGACCCAGCTATAGCACTCCTGGGAATATATCCCAGAGAGGCAAAAATGTATAGTCGAAGTGACATCTGCAATTGTTTGTTCATTGCAGCACTCTTTACAATAGCCAGAATCTGGAAAAAACCTGAGTGCCCGAGAACAGATGACTGGTTAAAGAAACTTTGGTACATTTACACAATGGAGTACTATGTAGCTGTTAGAAAAGATGAAGTTATGAAATTTACATACAAGTGGTACTACGTGGAAAGTATCATGTTAAGCGAAATGAGTCAGAAAGAACGGGATAGACACAGAAAGATTGCATTCATCTGGGGAACATAAAGCAACAAAACGTGAGACTAACACCCAGGAATGGCTGAGATTAGTACCAGGAATTTTGCTCCATGACTTGAAGGCCAGCCACACGTGCTAGGTGAAAAGGAAGCTCAGATAGAGAAGAGAGCACCAAATAAAGGGAGTTGTGAGGACCCTTCCAGGGTGGGAGAAGCATGCTAAAAGTAGTCTATAGACCAAACATGATTGCCACTCAATGCCTCTCTTGCAAAACACAGTACCCAAAAGAAGAGAGAGAGAGAACAAGGGGGAATGCCCTGCCACAGAGGCAGGGTGGGGCGGGGGATAGGGGGTGGGAGGGATGCTGGGACCCGTGGTGGTGGAGGATGGGCACTGGTGGAGGGATGGGTACTTGATCATTGTATAACTGAAACCCAAGCACAAAACTTTATAAGTCTATAACTGTACCTCATGGTGTTTCACTAATAAAAAAAGATACTGGTTCTACAAAAGGATCCTTTAAACAAAACCTAACTCTGCTTCTTCATTGTATAATATTACATGAATATTGTTCAAAGTAATGGCTTGCACGCGGCCAACATGGCCGACCCGAGTTCGATTCCTCCACCCCTCTTGGAGAGCCCGGCAAGCTACCGAGAGTATTCGATATGCCAGACACAGTAACAACAAAGTCTCCAATGGAGACGTTACTGGGCCCGCTCGAGCAAATGGTAAATTATTGTTCAACCAATAAAATGAACTGTTACTTAGCTTTTTGATGCATTCTTTTCTCAGTAGGTATGCTGTTAGCACATTATTCTCAAAGAAAATACAGCTATACTATACAAAGAGGGGATATAGTGAAAGTCAATAGAATTAATGCATATTCCTGAAATTTCCATTCCAATAACCTCCATTGCCTTTCTGTTTCTCTGTACATGATGTTTTACCTCATTTTGTTTAGTAAGGCAGGTTAGTTTACTTGCTGGTTAATGTTTCAAGGTCTACACAACAAGTCTATTTTTCAGAAAGCAAAGAAATAGTTTTATATACATCAAGTTCAGCTTTTCTGTTTGAGTAGTCAGGACTGACTCTGCTGCCTTGAGTGGACCGCTGATAATGAAATAGGAGATAAAAATGGGGAGTTTAATAGATGAACTCTTATTCTAAAAGCAATATGGATGCAGGGCAGATTTGAATGGTGATGTGTTTACTAAGAACAAGGTGCCTGTTGAAAGCTGTGGTTCACAGTCACCTGCTGGATCCCTGACTCTGTGGGGAATGAATCTGAGGGGATCTCTTGGAGAAACAGAAACGGGCAGACAGCAGTGCCCTCGTGTGGGTCCATGACTTTGATGTTCCTTGTGCTGTGGTTTGCAGGTCTGATAGGTAGGCTGGCAGAGGAAGCAATACCATACAAAATCTAAATATTCAGTCTCACAGATCCTCTTACAGAATGAAATGCTCTGTGTCACAGAACAGAGCTTATGTTTCCACAAGGAAGAGGTACATTAACTCATGAAAGACAAAGAACATCTTGGCATTTAAAGAGATGAAAAGTAGCACTGCAACTGTAGCACTGTCCTCCCATTGTTCATTGATTTGCTCGAGCGGGCACCAGTAGTGTATCCATTGTGACTCTTGTTGTTACTGTTTTTGGCATATCAAATACGCCATGGGGAGCTTTCCAGGCTCTCCCGTGTGGGCAGGATACTCTTGGTAGCTTGCCAGGCTCTCCGAGAGGGAAGGAGGAATCAAACCCGGGTCAGCTGTGTGCAAGGCAAATGCCCTACCTGCTGTGCTATCGCTCCAGCCCAAAGAGATAAAAATAGATAAAAAATTTCAAAGGGGTTGGGATGTTGGGGAGGTTTGCCCTAAGAACTTTGTGAAGGTTCAAGAGCTTTTTAGATAGAGCCTGATTCCTGTCATTTCTACACTGTTCTATTCACCCACAGATCACAACTGTCATCTGCGGACTCAGTCTTTCCCTGGGTATATAGCACTCCTCTAAAGTGCCAGTCTGGGCTAGAAAGACTATGCACGTAGTGGAGCAATGTCTAGTGTTTGCAAGGCCTTGAGTTGGATCCTTGAACTGCATATTCCCCCACCCCTTCCAGAAGGGGATGAGCTTTTCTCTATCAGCTGACTGAGCATGAGTCATTAGGTCTACACCTCAGGACTAAGTACTGCTGGGATAGTACTCTGTACTATCCCTACTGCTGCTGGATTTGGTGCCAATGAAAACAAAATAAAGGGGTATGTACCTCCACAGGTGTGACTTACCATCTTTACTGCTTGTTTCAGCTGAAATTTAATTTCAGCGTGGAACAGTGAACTTACATTTGGTGCCCTTTTGATAAAATATTTATGTTGTTGATGAGAGTGGTTCTATTCTGGGTCTCTCTTCTTCCAACTGGAAGCTTACAGGTTCTATCCTTGATATTCTCAAGCTGAAATTTTCTGTGTACTTAGAAGCAAACATAAAAAAAATTCTCCACATTCAAATCTGTATTTTTCCACCTTTAAATTCAGGAAGGTGATCAAATACCCATCCCTCCATCAGTGCCCATTTCCCACCACCATGGATCCCAGTATCCCTCCCAATCCCCATCCTGCCTCTGTGGCAGGGCATTCCCCTTTGAACACTGTATAATTGAAACCCAAGCACAAATCTGTAAGTCTACAACTGTACCTCATGGTATCTCATTAATAAAAAAAAGAAAAAGAACAAATGGAAGATACAGTTTTAAATCATGAATCTCACAATTCAATAGAAAGATATCAGGAATAATAAAAACTTATGCATATGTAAAATAAATGCATAAAATGATATACATACAAAAAAATAAATTCAGGAAGCTGTCCCACATTTGCAGGGCTATGAAGTTAGGTAAAAGGGTTGCTCATGTGGAGTGCAAATATAACTTAAGTTCATATTTTATTACTATTCTAATAAGGGGTTGGGGTCCTATGGAAAAAAACTTATAGCATACAAAAGGTTAAATTCTTGGATCATGAATTGAACTCTTGCATCTATTACTTACTGGTGGTCTGAAAAGCTATACAAACTCTAAGTTTTCACTTTTCTATTTGTCAAGTGGGGAGAGTGACAGGTGCATACGCATGCTGTTTAAGCTACGCTGATGGTATAGTACTCACCCGTACTCACTGTGCTATCGCTCCAGTCTCTAATACACAACTAAATAAATCAGGATTTTTTTATTTTTCACAACTATATTTTGCACATATTAAGTGCTCAATAAATTTTCATAATGAAAATTTTAAGGGCTCAGGTATTTTGAGACCTGGTGGAAATGTAAACTTGCAACACAGCAATTCTGAAATCCAAAAATAATTAAAATTATGATTCTCTCATAAAGGTGAGAACCCTATACTTGAAATTATAATTTTCTCCATGTATAATTATATTGATATATTATAGGAGTATGGGGAGATGTAATTATTTCCTCATCCCTTTTCTTTGGGAGTGCTAAAGGGAATCAATTTTGAGTTGTGCACTTGAATGACTATAGTCCTCAGTGGTCTGAATTCTTGACTTTAAGGTACAGTCTGGGTTTTCAGCTTCAAATAGAACGTTAGAATCCCCATCAAAGGACTGGCATAAGGGCCATGAACCACAAGTACATCAGAATTCTGGACTTCTCTGAGACAAAAAAATAACTGACAGATCAACGGCAGAAAAACGATCAGGGTGACTTATTCAGAGCAAGATGGTCATGTAGACTGCACGAAAAGGAGGAGTCAGAGTACAGACTTGTTAAACAGTAAATTGCAGCTGCAAACAAAGGACACGATTTAAGGGCATGGGGTTTTAGAAAGGAATGCTGGTCTCTCATTTGTCTCTTCAGCTGGGTCTGCATACATGGGTAATATCTCCACAATCAACGGTGTCATTTTTGAATAGGGAGGAATAGAGACTCACACAGAGCATGCACCAGGGAGATCCTACCACACAGATGAACAATTCATTAGTCACTCAGAATTCAAAGCTGTCACCAAACTTTGCTCTGTATGCTAGAAACAATGCAATGATTGAAAATAGAGAGAAAATAGAATCAAGATAGTGAGAAAATCTTTTAGGAGTTAACAGGAGTGTTCATCAACATATACTTGAGATTCAGAGAAATAGCTCTATAGTTGCTACCCTTGGGGTTTGAGCCTTAGACTGCATATATGTTTAGCAACAGGCAAACTATTATCCATGCTAATATTATGGAATCTATCAAACATACTTCAAATCTATTATTTTTGCCTCACTGTACTATGTTTTTCCATTTCTGAAAGTTTATCTTGATTTAAACTAAATTATGATAATTTGCCTTTCTTGAATATTAAATATTCTATTTAGCACTTATATTCAAGGTGATGTTTCCCAATTCACTGATTTTTTGCAAGAACACCGTAGAATTTCATGTGTTTATCTATTTTGTGATGGAGAGGCACGTCCAGAGTCGCACAGAGGCTACTTCCATCATTTTGTTGTTGGGAAGGAATGACTGCCTGCAGTGATCAGGGGACTTGGTAGTGCAACCTAATTCTCTGGATATAGCTGCACATCACATAAACCTAAGCACATATGTCTGTTCTCTATGAACAGGGGTATGAACACTGCTAAAGTCCAGTGCAAAAAGCAGCAGAGATGGGGATTCAGAACTTCCTTTGTGAAATCAGTGTCTTAGGAGGAGGAACACTGCTTCTGGTTTAGCCCCAGGCAGCAGCTGCCCAAACCGGGAGAAGATACAGTGACACAGTGACCCATTTTCATGGAGTCTAAAGCATCTCAGATTCACTTAATTTAGCTCTTAAATTTATGCTTCTCCAGAGGTGTATAATCAGACCTACCTTTTAATTTGGGGACACTTGGTCCTTTCGCACAGCCAGCTTTTTGTCTGTCTTAATCTTTTATCTCTGTTTATCCATATGTCTTGTATGTAGTTTCATTTATTTAAGATAGCTAAATTATTCCACTTTAAATCTACCGATTTCTTGATCAGTCAGAATAATGTCAAAATATCAAATAAAAATTTTCATAGCAAAAAAATATTTTGTAGATGTGATTTACTTAAGGACTTTGAGATAAAAAGATTATCCTAGAGGCTAGAGCGATAGCACAGAGCGTAGGTCATTTGTTTTGCACGTGGCTGACCTGGGTTTGATCCAAGATTATCCTAGATTATTTTGGTGTGTTTCTGAGTTTCTTAAAAGCAAATATTTCTTAGTTGTCATTAGATGGGGGTATGAATATGGTGGATTGGTCAGGGAATAAAATGTTGGTTTTTTTAGTTGGTTGTGAAGATGGAGGAAGAGTGCCATAAACAGAACCATGTGGGAGGCCTTTAGTAGGCTGGAAGGCAAAAAAATTAGTTCTTCCCTAGTGTTTTATGAAGTACAACTTTTTCAATACCTTGATTTTAAGCCATTTGACCAATGTGGAACTTCTAAACTATAAAACTTTAACACAACAAGTATTTAGGCCCGTGGTAAGTTTTAATTTTATCAATAGAACTGAGGTGTGATGAAATTAAGACACGTTCATGTTATTCACTAGGCATCAAAAACACCGTTACTACTACCTCTAAATAACTGCTTAAAAACTAGATTATTTCTTTCAAGAAAACACATAGGAGGGACAATCTATGACAATTTAATATTTACATTAGTGATTTAGAATATTTAAAGATTGCCTAGTGGAGATAGATTTACATATGGTTCACTGATATTGCAGAGCTATAAGTTAAATGAGCTGTTTACTGATATTTCCCTTAATAAACTATAGGTGTCTTTTAGGATTGAATGTTATTCTTATGACCTTCTAAAAGTCACAAGAATAACATTCTTGCTCTTTACTCTTTTGCCCTTGATTAAGTAAAATCACTAAACCTGATTTAACCTGGCTGGAGTGATAGCACAGTGGTAGGGCATTTGCCTTGCGTGCAGCCAGCCTGGCTGAGCCGGGTTCGATTCCTCTGCCCCTGTCAGAGAGCCTGGAAAGCTGCCGAGAGTATCTCGCCCACATGGCACTGGTGGAGGGATAGGTACTTGATCACTGTATAATTGAAACCCAAGCACAAAAATTTGTAAGTCTACAACTGTACCTCATGGTGTTTCACTAATAAAAATAAAAAGTAAATTAAAAAAAGCCTGACAAGCTACTCATGACATATTCAATATGCCAAACACAGTAACAACAAGTCTCAAAAAAAAAATGGAGATGTTACTGGGCCTGCTTGAGCAAATCAATGAGCAGCGGGAGTGGAGTGTTTGTTTTTTGTTTTTAATTTAACCTGAGCCTTCCCAGGACTCAAATATGCTTTCTGATTTCTCAAATGCTGCCTAGAATCTTATAACTTTAAAATCTTGTTTAAAATAGAATCAGTAATTTTTTTCATAAATGCAATTGGTATCCTTATTGGCTCTTCAAGAATCATGAAATCTAGAATGGGAAGCCATTGAAAAGTTGAAGGATCACACTGAATTTGGAAGAGGAAGGAGAAGAATACTCAGGTACAATTTTTAAAGGAACGGAAGCAAGTATGTGTTAAGAGTTTTACATAGAGGAATTAGTACATAGAATTCAGTGTAAAAGGACTGAGGACCCTATCATTCTGACTGTGAAGTTTTGCAATTATCTTGTCTAGCAAACATTTTATCTGATTCCTATCTGATAAACTAAACATTAACTAAACAAAGGATCAGAGAAATGGGAACATCAAGGAGCTTGTTGATAGAGACTAAAATTCCAGAATATGATCACACAATATTTCTATAATTGGTTCAAGATGATACCAAAAACAAATAAATGTAGGTGTTCTCAACTTATTGCAAAGTAGTGTATCATACAATAAATTCAGATCTGGCTAAAAAAAGTCAACTTTTTTTTGTTTTCCTGGATCCCTGGGGACAACACTGCTGTTAAAGGATGTACGTCACTGTACTTTTACAGTTCTGATCCTGGAAGACAACGGGTACCATGAGAACTTGGCCTAAAATGCAACCAGGAGCTGCCAGACTTGCTGACTTAGAAAATTGCTCCGGGAGGCTGGAGCGATGGTCAACAGTAAGGCATTCGCCTTGCATGCAGCAGACCTGATTTTGATCCCTGGCATTTAACAAGGTCCCCCAAATACCACCAGGAGGAATTCCTGTGTGCACAACCAGGAATAATCCCTGACCATTGCTGGTGCAGTTCCAAAACAAAAACAATAATCATTCCCACTCCATGGCATGGAGCCACACAACCCACACTTTCTGCTTAACAACACACTTATCCCATGAACCAAAAAAAGAAAAATCCATAATCTTTTCTACCGAAACAGAAAAACTAGGGCTCGAGACATAATACACAGTGGGTAGGGCTCTTGCCTTGCAGGAGGATGCCCAGGGTTCAATTTCTGGCCTCCCATTTGGTTCTCTGAGGCGTCTAGGAGTAATAGCTGAGTGCAGAGCCAGGCGTAAGCCCAGAGCACAGTACAGTAGGGCCCAATAGTACCCCTCCTCCTCAAACAAAGGAAAAGAGAAACTTCCATAAGATGTGTACTTTTACAAATAGAAATTCTAGCTGTAAGCTATACCTTTTCCCTCTTACTCTTGAATGATGTGTTTTGGTGATTGATAACTTTTTTTTTAAAAAAGAAGAACATCATATCTAATGAAAATTAAGGAAGAACCTTAGATTTTTTGAACTCATTATAGTAGCTGTACAAGGCTTTGTGGGGAGCATGTGGTTGCAAGGAATATAAAAGTTTTATTTACTTTTGGAAGGCCATATTAGGTGGTTCTAAGGAATTATTCCTGGAAGTGCTCAGGGGACCTTACTTAAAGTTGGAGATCTAACTGGATTTGGCTGTATGCAAAACAAGTGCCTTCACTTCTATACTATCGCTCTAGTCCTGGACATGAACATTATAAAGGAAAAATTTGTATCAGAGTGGTACATGTGAGTTAGGTAGTCAAAAAATCAAACTGGAGATAACACTGACTGCTTATCCAACATTTATCCTTCACTTCTTCTAAATACAATTCAAGTATTTTTCTGGAATCTATTATATAACTCATGGTTAGTGAACTTCAGTCCTTGAATCCAAGTCAATGTCTGTGCTTTGAATTCCTGTATCAGTAAGCCTTGCAATTTACCCAATCTCATGTAACCATTTTGAACTATGCATTCATACATTTTATTGATTTAATAGTTTTGGTTTGATTTTTGTTAATTAAAGTAAATAAAAGTGTTACTGACACCATGTCTGACAGTGACACAGGACTGTTAAATTACTCAATAATATATGGGAGAAAAAGAAACAAATGGAAAGTTTGCTTTTGGTTCCTCATATTCACATCCCAAATATGAGTAAGAGTCAGTCTCCTGAGTCAAATATACCTACAATCTACCCTGTTCTACTAGTTACTATATTTATCTACTCTTCGTTCTGGGACCGTGAAAATAATAATTTATCTTTTAATATCTTACCTTAGAAGATAATTGTAAAAAGCAAATGAGATAACGTACATAAAATTCCTGTCATGAAGAAAATGTTCAATAATTACGACCATCATTTTCATGGCCAGAGAAAAAAATTCTTAAGACCCCTTGGTGAGAATTTCTCTATAGGAAGTTGACTCAGGAGGAATAAAACACTCTAAAAAATGAGATTCTGAGAATGCATGGTTCTGATAAGAAAGCAAATAGCTAAAGAAATGGATGTAGCTGCACAGGGATACTTTTCCATAAACGCAGATAATTCAAAAATGTACATTAAAAAAGAAGAAAAAATGCCTCACAATCAAGAATAAACATAAAAGAAAAGTGCCAAATTGCAGAACAGGATCAGAAGGGTGGAGCCGTAGGAAGGAATTAAACTTCAAATAAAAGCAACACACCACCTTAAAATTATGTCTAAATCAACAATGATAAGAAGAGATCAATAACACATGTGTATATCCTCCATGCTGTTAAGAGATGGCAAAGAAAAAAAATAAGATTTTAAGAGCTGAACTGAGCAAGAAACATGATAATATGTGGAAAGGATGACCAAAGAGCAAAATAGTAGTCTGCATAATTTCAAGTAAATGTTGGTTCTGTGATATCTTAAATTATACTTTGAAACATTACAGACCATGTTGACTTGATTGTAACTTAGTGATAAAAATATAATCAGATAAAATATCATATAAATTAGATTCCTATCAACCTGAATTAGTGATACATTTCAAAAGCAGCTATGGCAGTACGAAAAGGATAAGTATGCTTTATACAGAGGTATTTACTAGTAACATATTACTCCAACTTAAGTATGGTATTCACAGTTTTGCCTCAGTGAAGAGAATCACCTTTCTTAACTTGATTTTTAAAAATATTTATAGTGATTATACTAATGAAAATATGTATAGCTCCTCCTAGACACATAGAAAAAAATAAAAAATATGCTTTAAATTTAAAAAGATGCCTCTTGACACATGTTAAAAACATTCCAGCATGTGTACTCTCTCAACACACACACACACACACACACACACACACACATACACACTCATAGTTCTTTTGTGTTACAAATGAAAGTCTAGGAGTAAGCCTTCATTATCAAGGTTCAGTTCTGGTCTGACCTAGTTAAATCTTCTACAGAAGAGGAGAAGGACTTTGACTTGCTAAACCAGGAGAGTACACAGCTCTCTCACCAAGGATGTCTTTGGAAACTATTCACCTTCAGGTGAACTGCTTTTAGAAATCACTTTTCAGTTACCTGCCCCCAGAGTGAAGTTCAAAAGAAAAGGGAGTAGGATGTTCTCAATCAAGATCTCTGGGCTGTGGTGTTTTCTACCACTGGAGAGTTGCTTGATTCCGAACATTATCACCTTCAGGAATAGGAAACAGTCATTTCTTTACTCAGACAGTCTTTTAATCTTGGAACAAGAGGCCTAGAAAGCTATTCTCACAGAAGGCTTTTCTTGCTTTTAAAAACACAATCAAATTGGTTCCAGTGGAGTGCGGTATAAGGGAGTGCAACTCTTCTACTTCTACACAAATAATTGGACTAGCCTAATTAGATTGTCCAAGTGTTTAGATACCATGGTGATGGGAACTTTATAAATACTGTATGTAGTTAAACTGGGCGCATCCTTTGTGACAGTAAAACACAAACAGTTACCTCTGACAGGTTAGACAGAATACAAGCCAAATATGTTACATTCCATAATATTTGTTGATAGTCATTTATGTTGACACTTTCAGCGATTTGTGGTGTCTTTTACTCTAGACATGAGGGAATGTGGTCAAAAATGACTTCTCCAGACAAAGATATCATCTTGAATGCAAGGTAAGCATCTTGCAGATTCTGTGCAATAATTGAAAAAAATTGTTTGAACATAAATGACTGCCATCAAGAAATGAAGCTGCACTTAATCAGTTTAGACTCCAACACACTTCCAGAAGATGAAAAGACCCATATTACACAGAAGCTAATAGTCTTTGGTCTTTAAAGAAAGCTAACCAATATTTTTTAGTTGCTGAAATAAGTAAAGAAAATACATACACTGAATGTTGTACTGCTTTCCTTTCCTTCTATTTCCTTCTATTTCTATCAGTTTCACTCATCAAGCTGGGGAAAATTCAGTGAGAATGAATGAATGAATGAACAGAAAATGAATGAAACTGGTGATTTATGTAAACAGTAAGAAACTGATCTATGTTTTCAGTCTATGTACACTATTTTTGCAAATTCAATAATTTATGATTGTTTAAAGGTCTGTGGAGTTTTTCACGCCATCAAAGCAGTAATGTATCATGGCAAGATAGTGAAACATAAAACCTAAAGGCTTTGCTACTATAATCAACTCTTCACTAAGAGGAAGAGAGTGAAATGAATGCCTAATCATGTAAAACTTCATACTGGAAATTACATAGGTGATGTCATCGACCAATGCTTAAATTATAACTCTATTTACAGTAAGCTTATTATCAGGGAACATACCCATTTTAAAGATGAAAACACTGAGATTCAAAATTAGTTGCCATACAATATCTCACAGTATATGCCAAGGCTAAAATTTGAACTCAGTTTGAACCTTGACCCTGTGTTCTATCCTTTTTCTATATTACTAGGTTGTATTTTCCCATTAAAAAGATCTACCCTAAGGAAAATAGATTACTGCCTTAGCTATGTAGTAGCTAAAACTCTAGTTTATTGATGATGATAAGAACAGTACTTCCTATCTTTTATTTTATTATACAGCTTGAAAAAGTACTACAGTCATTCTCTCTGCATCTATATTTGTCTTTATATGTGTTCCTCATCTATACATATAATGTTAATAAATATGTCTTTTTTAAAAAATCTGTACTATCAGTCTATCAATTTTGATTGCAGATTAAGCTCCTTTCTAATCCAAGGTGATTACTGGCGTATGAACTTAGTTATTGCTATTCCACCCATTTATTTCTGAATAAATTTTACTTTTGAAATTTTTTCCCTGAATTTATGGGGGATTTTTTTCCTTCTTTGGAATATTTTCCTGGTTATCCTCTTTATTTCATCACTTTTCCCCTTTTCCTTCAAAAATGCTCTGCTTTGGATTTCTTTTTTTTGAGATGACAATGATGATTTCTTCTGTCTTTCTGTGTCTTTGAGGGTCTTTTTCTATGTTGGTATCAACATGTCATCTTTACATTAAACAGATTCTGCCCTACTTTTTTACTCCCCTTTCATGTCTTGTTGTTATTGTTTCCTTTTATTTTTGTTTTTGTTTCTAATTCTGTATGACTATCTCTATGCCCAAGATTTTATGTTATTCTGCTTTTTATTTTCCTTTAAAAAAACTATGTCTGTCATTTTTATTGTGAAGGTCTGATAGTGGTAAATTCCATAGTTTTTTTTTTATCTGGGAAAGTCTTTATTTTTCTGTCATATTTGAATGATAATTTTGTAGAATACAGTATTCCTGACTGAGAACTTTATCTTAGAATTAGAAATTTGTCTTTCTCTTCTTACCTAACCTATTTTGTTTCACCTGAGAATTTTTTTAGTAGCGTGATTGGTGTTTTTTTTTTTGTATATTAAATATCTTGTCATAGCAGCATTTTTTTCTTTATTATTAACTTTTGATGCTTAGCAATGATTTGCCCTAGTATATATGAATTTGCATTTATAAATTTACATGTTCTTTTAGCTACCTGGATTCTATGTTTATTTTTTCTTGAGTTTGAAAAGTTCTCAATTTTTATACTTTGATAGACATATGTGCCCTTCTCATGACTTTCTGCCATACCTGGAAATTTTACGTTACCTTTTCTAATGGAGCCTGAGAATTTTGCAGAGAATTTCTTCATTTTTTCCCTAGATCTCACTTACTCTTCTTTATCGTTGAGTCATAACTGGGATTTTGCCATTAATTTTACTCATTCCTTTAGTAAAAATTGAGCATACTAATTTCACTCTCTATGACAAGTTTTATTTTATTTTATTTATTTTTATTTTATATACTTTTAAAATGAATTATCAAGAGATACAGTTACAGACTTACAAACTTTTGTGATTATGTTTCAGTCATACAATGATCAAAAAAGTTTGATATTAGACGATGTGATTTTCAAATCTAACATCTCTGAATTTTTATGACAGAATAAATCTCTTTGATAAGACGTGAATTCTGCTTCTGAATTTTATTATTTCATTATTATTTGTTCTGTTATTATTTGTTTGATGTAACTCAAAAATTATTTTCTACAAAGTAATTATTTTAAATCAGTTATCTGTTAAATCCCCCACTTCCATTTTGTTAAGAGTGATTTCTGAACATTTTTCTTTCTCATTCATTCTGCTGATGGATTTAACTTACTTGCATTGGCTTTGATTTTGAGAGGCACTTTGGCTCTCTCTCTTTTCTATTTTTTTCACTTCATTGCTTGAGCACTGTGATTTATAATACTGTTAATGATGGCATCATATGGACATAATTCCAACACCACACCTACCACCAATATTCCCACCTCTTTCCTTCTAGGTACCTAATACCCCTCTCTTCATCCTTGCCTTAATAAAACTTCAATCTTGTGGATCCTTTGCTACAATCCTACTGTGTATCTACATATACGAGGCATCATTCTGTATCTATCCATTTTCTTCAGACTGACTTCACTCAGCTTGATATCTAATATGTCCATTTATGTCATGGCAAGTAACATGACTTTACTCTTTCTTAGAGCTGCATACTATTTCATTGTATATTTATACCACAATTCCTTTATTCATCCATAGTTGGGTTTTAAGTGCCACTGTGGCTCTTAATTTTACTATCCATTGTTTTTATTAGTAATTCAATTGTGTAGGGAGTAGTGAATTGTTATAATCATTCTTAAATTTCCACTCTGGGTGTCCAGGACCAGCTTAGATATGAAGTACCTTACTGTCCTCTCAGGTAGTGACTAGATCTGTTTTCTGTCTGAACTCAACGACTATGATTTAGGTTCTTACTATAGGCCCAAACATAGATATCTACTAATGCTCGTGACATATTCTGAAACTAAATATGTTTGTTGATATTTCCAAGGGAGATGGGAGACATCCAAAATCAAAGATGCATCAGTTATCCTTCTACAGGGCATAACTACAGGAAAATATAGCTTGAAGTTCTTATGAATTTTGAGTTGTAGCTTTGACAATGCTAGAAAGAGGTGGATACGTCCCTTCACACACTATGTCAGCTAAAACCATTGAGATATTTTGTCTGGTCACAGCTCCTTTCCTTGGGTGGCTATGTGGGTTCTTCTTAATAAACTGGTACTGAGGCTCTAAAGGTCTGAATGTCCTTAAATGTCCTTAACCACTTTTCATATTTGAATAATAATGCACATAGTTGAAAATACTTCTCTTGGGCTAAGCCCAATAGCTAGATTTTTAGATGGTCATGTGAACATGAGAGAGAGAGAGAGAAAGAGAGAGAAAGAGAGAGGGAGAGAGAGAGCTGGTAGTGGAAGGGATAGAGAGTAGAGAGGAAGCTCTGTTTGCCATATTATATTCTCCAAAATTTCCAATGTTCAAAGATTTATCACAGGACACAGCCTCAGTTGCCTGAAAATGTTCTTCCCTCCTTCAGAGTCCCACTGACAAATTTTACAAAATTGGGTGCCCAGAACTCTTGTGTCTCACTCTGTTTACCAGGAAGAAGTAGTAGTAGAAAGAACTCTTTATCTCATCTAGTATTTCAATACTAACACCATGAGATTTCAGTCACCCACTTTAAAAAGTGCTAGTGTTTGGACATATAGATATTTTCTGGTGATAAATTGATATGAGTGTATGAGTTATTTGTTTTTGCTTGTTTCTAGATGGAATCTTTTAGAAGAAATCTTTAAAATTTACTTGAAAACACATATAACCCAACAACTTGCCCAAGTTATAATTCTGAGAATCTATTCTGTTTTCCTTCACTGCCCCCCTCATTTTCTACATTTAATTGTCCTGATGCTCCGCAGTAGGTAGTGAAACAAATTTCTTAAGTTCTACTTACCAATTATTTCTTAAATAACCAATAGTATCTTTACTCAATACCTATTGCTTATCTTTCATTGCCTACCTCCTTCTTTCCTCAAAATGCATGTTACATAGAAAATCTCAGCATGCCATATGCTTTTATATTCTTCATTATCATTCACAAAACAAATTTAGAACCTTCTCAGTGACTGTTTATTTATCGAAAAATTTTAGAATAACACAGGAGCACCCACTAACTTTCATGTCCTATTCTGATACTATAAAAATAAAAACAAGCTAATGAAAATAATTTTCCACCCTATATAAAGTTAACAGATATGTTAGGAATGAGGAAAAGCATTGTTGTAGCAAATGCCAACCCACATTTGGGGCAAGTGGTAGTCCCAAGAAATTCTTTTTCTCACCTATTTTATTTTATATTTTGTACAGTTAGTTTCCTAAATATATGCATTCTCCTCTTTAAGTCCTATCTTATTTGTCTCTTAGAATAATCTTGAAAAAATATAGAGGACATTAAGTATTAAAGTCAAAGATGACTGAGTAACATTAACATAGGAAAAAAATCCACAGACTGACAGGAAAAGAACATGAGGAAATATTGCAGGAAACTTATGCAGATATACTTAAAATAAATTAAAATAAGAAATTCCTTGTAAGACAAAATAAACACTCAAGAAAGCATAAGAAAACTTGATAATTGTGCATCAACAGAGGTGTTGAATTTTTTGTTTGCTTTTGGGCCACAAACAAACAAAACACTGTCCTCCCGTTGTTCATTGATTTACTTGAGCAGGCCCAGTAATGTCTCCATTGTGAGACTTCTTGTTACTGTGTTTGGCATATTGAATATTCTTGGTAGCTTGCCAGGCTCTCCAAGAGGGGTGGAGGAATCGGCCAGGCTGGCTGCATGCAAGGCAAATGCCCTACTACTGTGCTATCACTCCTGTATTCAGGGCTTACTCCTGGCAGAGCCTACGGAACCATAAAGAGATCCAGGAACAGCGGTAGGGCGTTTGCCTTGCACGCAGCCAACATGGCCTACCCGAGTTCGATTCCTCCGCCCCTCTCAGAGAGCCCGGCAAGTTACCGAGAGTATCTCGCCCACACGGCAGAGCCTGGCAAGCTCCCCATGACGTATTTGATATGCCAAACACAGTAACAACAAAGTCTCCAATGGAGAGGTTACTGGGCCTGCTCGAGCAGTTTAAAAAGTTACCAAAATTAGAGAACTAACCAAAAAATTTGAGACCTATAACAAAAACTATCAGACTTTAAAATTTCTTGCTTCTTTACAGTAATAGTGTATGTTTCAAGCATTGAATTAGATAAGTAGATGAATTAATAAAAATGGATAGTCCCAAATAGACCTATACTTATAAAAACATCAGAATTCTTACAAGGGCACAGATGCAGTTGATTGGGAAAAAATAGTGTTTTCAACAAAGTGTGGCATATAAATTGCATACATGCACATTCAAAAGAAACTGCAAAGAGATCCATACATACTCACCTCATACAGAATAAACTTAGAATTGATCGTATTTATACTGGAAATTCTGAGACTAAAAACCTTTCTGAAGATAAGATTTAAAAAAAAATCTCTGTGACAAGGCTAATGTGAAGATTTCTTAAATATGACACCTAAAGCAAAGTTTCTAAAAGAAAAGAATTGGGGGTATGGTGCTGCCAACAGGTCAATCTGTACCTGTGAGGCGAGTGCATCAGCAGCCTGATGGCACTGTCAGACTTTCAGATACCCCAAAATTGCTGTTGTACCTTTGGCCAGACCCAAAAAACTTGGGGCAAAGTTTACCAAGAAGGTAAATGGCCAAAAGTTAGGTACATGGGAGACACATCCACAAACCACCTCCGGCTCAACTATATAATTGGAGGCATGGCCTTTCTGGTTCCTGATTGAACTGCTTAATGGCCATGATCCCAGAGACTCAGAAATGAATCTCGGAACCCAGCGGCTTTTGGCAGAAATGTGTCCTGTTCCTGCAGTAGGTTACTGGCACAGGGCCACTCAGGGTGGGAATAGGTTTCGTGCCTTGGCCTGTTCCCACTGGCAGCCCGGTGACCGCCATCCTCCAGAGGCCACAGGTTTGGGCCTGCAGTGACGAGCCACACAGGGTCTCACCAGATGGGGGTGGAACTGGCCCTTTCCTCCCCATCCCAATGAGACCCCTAGTCGCCACCTAAAAATGGCCTCTCTGGCTCCTGATCAAGCAGATTAACCGCCATGATCCCAGAGACTCAGAAACAAATCTCAGAACCCAGCAGCTTTTGGCAGAAATGCATCTGGACCACATACAAGGTGGTTGCCACCTCAGAGCTTATTGGAAAGCCAGGTATGAGATGGTGGTGACAGGGCAATTGCAGTCTCATGGGAAGGGGGATGTTATTGGCTCATCCTTAACGCCCTAACGAGGTCACGAGTTGCTGCCTATGAGCGGCTCTCTGGCACGGCCATGGCTCCAGAGGCAAAAGAACTTAATCCAGAGCCCGGAAGCTTGCAGCAGAAAAGTGAATGGACCAAGTGTTAAACTGGCATCAAACCTCCCCAGGAGGGAAAGGGTGTTGCTCGCTTCTGCCTTTTTCCCCCTCAGCAGCAAGGTGGCTGCTACTTCAGAGATTATAGGAAAGCCAAGTATGAGCTCCAGTGACGGCCAACTGCAGTCTCATGGGAAGGGGGATGGTACTGGCTCGTTCTTGAAGCCCTACCGAGGTCACGAGTTGCCCCCCACAAGTTGCCATGGCTCCAGACTAAAAGGACTTAATCCAGAGCCCGCCAGCTTGTGGCAGAAAAGTGAATGGCCCATGCGTTAAAGTACGGCGTCATGCCTCCCCGAGAGGGAAAGGGTGTTGCTCCCTTCTGCCCTTCCCCCCCACCCGCAGCAGCAAGGTGGCCACTGCCTCATAACTTACAGGAAAGCCAGGTAAAAGCCGGCAGTGACGGGGTAACTGCAGTCTCATGGGAAGGGGGGTGGTACCGGCTTGTCCTTCACACCCTACCGAGGTCACGAGTTGCTCCCCATGAGTGGCTCTCCGGCACAGCCAAAACACCAGACAGACAGAAACCAATCTTGTAATTATCTGGCTCTTTGCAGAAATCCAAAATCAGTATATGACATTATATGATTCTCACACCAGCTATAGAAAACAAAGTATTTCACAATACCTTTTCAGCAATTCTGATTGTTGGGGGGAAAATTCTAAACAACAATGGTACATCTTTTGTCGAAATAATGAATATAATCAATGCAGAGAAGAGTTAAGTAGAAATCATCTGCCTCACAGGAATTGGGAGGGGTGGGAAGGGGGTTATATTGGGGTTCTTGGCGGTGAAAAATGAGTACTGGTGAAGGAAAAGGTGTTTGATCATTGTATGACCAAGACTTAAACCTGAAAGCTTTGTAACATTTCCCATAGTGATTCAATAAATAAATGTAAGATGAAAAATAAAAAAAGTAGATTTAAAAAATAAAAGAAAAGAATTGTGAATTGAATTTTATCAAAGTTGAGAGCTTCTGTTTTTCAATACACACTGCTATGAAAATGAAAAAGAATATATAAGCATGGAGAAAATATTGGCAAAGCATATATAAGAAAAATCACTCATGCAAAATATATGAATCACTCCCAAAACTCTTATCAGAGAACAGACAACATCCCTCACCAAATGAGCAAAGGAATTAGACAATTCGCCAAAGAAAACAAATAAGGCAGGTACACACACACATATGATGCACTATATATATATATACACATATATATATACACCTATTATCAATAATAGGTAGGGATAGAAGATTAACAGTAAGGCAGAGAGAAACTTGGAGCCAAAGAATGAGATCATTACTGTCATTGTGGGAATGGTTTCATATATATATATGAAACTATATATATACACACATATGTGTATACTACACACATATATATACAAGGATATATATATATATATATTACATTATATTACATTATGGACCATGGGCCACTAGGGAAATGGAAATAAAACCCACAAAAAGACATGCCTAAAAATCTAACAAAATTTAAAAGATTATCACATTTTCTGTTGAGAATGTGGAGGATTCACAACTCTTACATCCTGTTGGTGAGAATTAAAAATGGCATAGCTACTCTGAAATATAGTTTGGCATTTAATTATAAAGTTATATATACACCTAACATGTGTCATAGGCATTCCATACCTAAGGATTTATATGCAGAAAATGAAAGCATATATCTTTCCAAAGATTTAAATACAAAAATTTAAACCAGGTTTGTTTGTAGTAACTCGAAACTGGACAATCCATATGTCCAATAATAGGTAAACTGACACACAAATTTAGATACATCTATGCAGTAGAACACTACTCAACAGTGAAAGTATTTTTGTTTTTGTTGTTTTTGGGGCCACATCATGCTCAGGGCTCACACCTGACTCTGTATTCAAGAGTAATTAACCCTGAATGCATATATCAATAGATTAAAAAATATTTCATATGAAATGAATAAGACAATCAAGTAAATGTTATATAATTCTACTTAAATATTACTGTAGAAAATATGAACTAATCTATAGTGACACAAAACAAATAATTAAATATGAGGCATTATGGGTAGGGATAGAGGATTAACAATAAGGCAGAGAGAAACTTGGAGCCAACAGATGAGTTCATTACTGTGATTGTGGGGATGGTTTCATGGTTTATACTCTGGTAATTTGTGTCAAACTATACTGTTGTACACCAAATTAGACCTTAATGCAATCGGATAAAAAAAATCTGAAATACTTCCAATGGAGATTTGTTGTTGTTTACTACTGTTATTGTTATTAAAAACAATCATACAACAGTAATCAAATTTAAATGTACCCTGGTCTTCAGTTTGAACTAAAACATGAAACCTATGTTGATGTGGATCCTTTACATTGAAATTTTCTGGGTATAAGGCCCAGAAAATTATTCATTTATTTAATAAATATCTACTTAGTTTCTGAAGACACATTTTTTTCTCCAAGAGTCTTCCAGGTCACCATGGAGAATGTATCTTTAGCAAAACAAGAAGGAACAACATATGGGAATGTGCTGATGCTGGTAAAAATGAGTCATGTGATGAGTACTATGTAATTGAATTCTGGAATTAATTTTGAAAATAATATTTTATTTTGGGATTTTGTTAGTAAAATCATAACTAGTTAAATTAAAAAAAAACCCTGACAAAGAGCTACATTAATTGCTAGCATACAGACCTGACAGATTAAGCCAAGAATTTAATTTTTTTCTCTCAGTACTATTGAAATCTTCATTAGTATAAAGTGAATTATATTCAAATAGGGATTTTCTTTTTATATGAAGCTTTAATTTTACTTTCCTCAAAAACAAGGCAAAGGTGGTTTCCTGTTTTCGTCATTCAGCTGTGCTCTTGAACTAAAATTTACTTACTTGGTAGAGCATACAAGAGTGTTGGAAACACAGGCAAAAGCATTCACCTCATTTTCCAAGGAACTACAAACATCTTAGGAAGGTATCAGAAGGTCCAATGGCATAAAATTATTGACTTTTAGAGCAAATATAGATGGTTAGAGATTATTTAGTTTAATAAACTCGAACAAAATCTAAGCGGACAAATGACATGTTGTGTATGGTGGAGTCAATTTAACCTTAAGCTAGAAGAATGTGAACTGTTTAGAACGTACTTTTTCCTCGGTAAGCCATTCTTGCTTTTTGTTATCCAATTAACGTAGAGAACAAAATGAACCCTCTAAAATTTTAAAGTGCTATTTTGAAAAATATCTCCATAGTGCTAACTTTGATCTCTAGTTCAGAGTCCCCCAAACTTTTTTGGACCATGGCCCTTCTGGTGTTTCTTTCTGTGGTCCCTGTCCCCCATTTTTACCAGGGCATTCTGTTTACATAATTTCATTGTAGCCCCCTTGGAATATGATAATGACTCAAAGAGTCCCTGGATAAAAGACACTGCACTAGCCTATCAGGACTAATAGCTAGAGAATATTTTCTGAGTTGTTCCAGACACAAATTAACTTCTGATATTTTTTTTTGGCAAAGTATTAACTAAATTATTTAGGTCAGTAAATGAATTTAAAAGAAGAAAATAAAACCTCTAACAACAAGAAACTGGAAATTATGCAATAGTTTAGCATTTTGGAAAATATTAGCTATTCTTAGTAAAAATATAGTTTTGTCCAAATAATTATTCATTTTTAACTCTAGAAATGCCTAACGTGAGAAGGAGTGTGAAAAGACTAATTCTCTATGGTTCTTGCTACTATCCCACTTCCTTCCATCTGTAAAATGGGTATAACCCGGAGTCCTAGTGACTGAGAGTGAATCCATTCCTGTACTGCTAATTATTTCAAAAGTATTGGTAGGCAGGCAGAATTTTATCAATTTCATTCCCTTGTATTAAAGGGAACACATTTATTTGATACCTTCCTTATTTGATGATTGTGGAAAACAGACTACATCTGCCGGAGAGCAAACATTGTTTCTTCTCTCCAGATGTCTGTTTTTTCTCCCAGAAGTTGGAGAGCATTGGACAAGCAATAACAGATGATGAACACATGCATAACTACAAATGGGCAAGCTGATTGTTTTCAAAATTGGTATAAACATTTGCTCTTGGGTTGAGATTTAGCCCATAGCAAATCTTTACATTTGCGTTATAAACTCCCAACTAAAAAAAATGTTTATAATGGAAGTGCTGACAATGTGAAAATTCAGTTATGGTCAGGAAAGCAGTTTTGTTTAAAAATGCCATTTTGCGCTTCCATATTTGCTTTCTAACCAGTGACTGAGATGTCAATTTCTCCGAAGTTTTCTTTTCCAGTCCAAAGGAGAATTTGACAACTGTTTTGAAATGAACAAGAGATCTGAATTCCAGCCCTTTACTTCTTCAACAAATACTAATTAAGAGAATAGAACCACATGCTGGTTACTGCTCTGGTTATATAGATGCTGTTGCTATTGGTGTCATTATTTTTTTTGTTGTTGATGATGAATGAGGCAGAAGAGAATTAAAATTGTTGCACAAAAGACATTTGGCCTTTCCTACAATATTTGAAAAGAAATGGAACCAATCGTTAAGAAATATTTTGTGCTCTTTAACCTTGACTCTGCTCAAACACAGTGAAAACATTGACTAGAGGTTATAGAGTAAGATCAGAGAAATCCATTGACTTGATTATAAGTCAGTTGGTATGGGATGAGGTGCATGGCTTCCGCCTTGGAATTTATATTATAAAGAGCGCTGTGAATAAGAAAGTGAAGGATTCCTCCTATGACTCTTAGTGCTCTATAGATAGCACCGGTTTTGCATAGCTGTTGCAAAAACTGTCTTCTTGTTCCTTTCCAGAAAGCAAAATGAACTAAAATAGAAACAAGAAATAAAGATGCAGAAAAGTGCTAACAATGTATCCTTATGAGCAAAAGGAGCTTTGTTTTCTTTTCTTTCTTTTTTTTTTTTTTTAGTGGGGTGGGAGATTGTAATTGGGTAAAACTCATACGAAATTTTACTTTTGATTAGAGTCCGTACTGGGCATATCTGCTCTCACTTTGTATATAAGCCAACTGTTATTATTTGAAAACGTAAAGGTATTGATGATCTAGGTTCTTACCTTGATTCTCACCCAGTTTTAGTAAAAAAGAGTGGTAATGAAAAAATCAGAGTGGGGGGGGGATCAACAAACCAAAATGTCCCAGGAGCTCAGTTGATGCATAAATGATGAAAAAGCACAAATTCTCTTGCCCAACATATAAATCAATTCAACTCTCTTAACTTCTTTTGAAAATGTTAGTAGATTGAGCAGAAAAAAATAAGTCAAAGTCTTAATTACCTGGCATAATTTTAATACCTAGAACTTTTCTAATACCAAACAGTAGATAGATACTTTCTTTTCTTGGTTTTTGGTTTTGGGGCCACACCAGGGAATGCTGAGGGGTTACTTCTGGCTCTGTGTTCAGAGATCACTCCTGACAGTGCCTAAGAGACCATATGGGATGCCAGGATACTTGGTCAGCAGTGTGCAAGGCAAGTGTCCTACCTCTTCTATTATCACTCTGGCCTCTACATACTCACTTTTAATATTTTTGTTTTTCAGAATTAAAGTGAACGAATAATAACAAATATGACTCACAGTAACTTAGAATCACAGTAATGGAGAATCAATCATCTGAGTGGACTGATTTCTCCGAGGATTAATACTTAGTTCTCCTGGGCTGCTAGTTATCGGCAACTATTTTGAAAAGAGTGCTGCTGTATACCCTCCATATATAATAAAGAGAATATGTGGAATGAATTCACATTTTTATATTAACATAAAAAGTTAATTTATCTAGAATACCAAAACTTTCTAGTGAAAGACACACCTTGAATAAAATAGTATATCTTAGATAGGTAGTTAGTATTGATAATGACTTTGCATTTTTGTGTAGACACACACACACACACACACATGCGCACATGCACATGCTGAACTAAACTCAGCACTACTTAGGGTCTAAGGTCACTCCTGGCACAGCTTTTCTTGTGAGCTTTGCTCAGGTCTGTGGTACTTGGAGTTAATGAGTACCAGTGGTGATTGGGGGCTGTTGGGTGTTAGGATAGAATTCAGGGTCTCGTAAAGGCTAGGAATGCAATCTTACAACTGAACTTTCTGGCAATATATATATATATATATATATATATATATATATATATATCACTTTTGGGGTCACACCCAGCAATGCTCAGGGGTTATTCCTGTATCTGCACTCAAGAATTACTCCTGGTGGTGCTTGAGGGACCATATGAGATGCCGGGGATTAAACCCTGGTTGGCAGCGTTGTACAAGGCAAACGCCCTACCTGCTGTACTATCGTTCTAGCCCCAAGATGTATATTTTAAAGCCAAGTTTAAAAAGTATTCTGTAATGGGGCCAAGAAATAGTTCTGTAGTAGATTTCCTAAAAGCATGAGACCACAAGATTGATTCCCTTCCCTGCCCCGTATTACAAAATTTGATCCCAAGTGTAATCCCTAGGATACTGTGGCAAAGTGTATGTGGAATTGCAACCAAGTGTACACCTCTGACACAGCAATAAATATGTGGTCCCAGGTACCAACACCACAGCAAAAATCTCTGATGGACAGAATAAGTGCAGAACAAAGAAGTTTCATTTTTCTCAAGCTTTTGACTTGCACTGTTATAGGAGAATTGGAATATTTTCTTTGTTTTTGAGACTCCTTTACAGGCAGCATTGTGGTACCACATAAAATGACTATAATAATAATTTGTTATAATTGAAGAAAAATGTGTTTGCACAGAAAGCACCTAACAGTCATTGCTTTAGTGAATTCCTTCTATGATCTTTTGATCAGCACTGTAATGTGAACAAATTTAAAATATACTTTCTAATGAGTGCTTTGCCTTTTTTCTTTCTTACCTACATGATGATATCCTAATTAACCATGCTCAATTGATTGCTTTCAAAATAAGAACGAAGAGCTCTCATCTAGTCAAGTGGAAGCTAATTCAACTCTTACACCACAGCAATAACACATCTCTCTCTCTCTCTCTTTTACAGACACACTCTTACCCACACCCACACACCCACCACACGTGATATTAGCCATATCATATTCTGGGTCTTCTTGTTTAAGTAGCTTGATTATCACATTTCTATGGCTCTTCGTGCATCATTTTCCTTTAATACTTATGATAGTGAGTGTGAATGTTCATTTTTATTCACAGATTGAAATTGTTTTTGGAATTATTTTGTGTGTGATCATTTGACAAACTCTCACATCCAGGAAATATGCTTTCACTTGGAAAAATCAAAAGCATAAATGAGAGAAAATGAGCTCAAATCAGAAGGAAACTCTGACCATTGCATATCTTATCCCATTGCCTTTCTCTTGCTTTACTTTTTAATGGTAAAAATTAAACACTTCTAATTTACGTTGACAAAACACTTAGTCATTTGATTAGGAGATCGTAGTCAGTAAGTAGTCAGAGCTTGGTGCACAAGTTTATCTGTGGTAGAATATAAGGTTTTCAGAGACTCATTACTATGCATCATGCAAGCATCTCTCTCCCAGTCCCATGACTAAATGAGGTTATGTGTTGTAGATGATAACAATACATAACCAAATGTCATACACAAACCTGAAAAACTGTTTTCAGCATATATAAATCTCAGACCAGGCATTACACAATAGGAGTTTAAAATGTTACATGTAAATCATCCAGGCTTCAGCTTCCTAGGAAACACAAACCATTCTCTAAGGACATATGAGAGCAGAGCTTCAGAGGATGCTGTCTCACTGTGGGATGGCAGAAAACAGTGGCTCATGGACCACCCTGGTGTGCAGTAATCAACAATGCAGTGGCCCACTTTATAAAGGCGTCAGACTGTCTGTAAGCAAAAAAGCAGAGCTTCTAACTGAGCCAGGCCCTGCTAAGAGTGACTTCTAACAAAATAGAAGGGAAAATAGCCAGTTTTAACATATGCAGTAGACCTCATATCACAACATGTTTATTTCTTTTGTGTTCCGCCTGCTTTCATTGGTAGCAATTCTATCAAGAGTGTCATACTGAAACAACATGAACTGATAAAGAGAGTAACTTCATTCTCGCGTCCACATCTTTTGTTATTATGGTTGTTGTTAGTTTTGGGTGCCACACCTGGTGGTACCCTGGATAGGACCCAGGGCATTGCAGCCGTGAGGCATATAGTGTTCCACATTCCCAGTCTTCTCATATCATATAAGTATTGTATTTACAAATAGCTGGTCATATGCTTGTTTTGTCTGTTGGATCGTGACTTCCAAGTGCCGCTGTCCTGATCTCTTTAATTTTTATTCTAGTGACTGCTCAAAAAATCATTCAGCACATGATTGGCAAAAAGATGAAATATTCTAGTCTTTTTTGTAGAACGGGCGCCGGGGCCCGTTGGAGGGGAGCGGGTTGAGCTTTCTTCCCTGCCCTGACCAGGGCTCCGGCAGCCAAAGACCTCCACGACCAGCCACCACCATGCTGAGACCACTCTCCACACACATGAAGGTATCAGCAGAGGGACAAAGCCACGCGGGTTCCGGGGCCGAGATCTCCAAGCCTACTCGGATTGGGGCCGAGCATCCTCCACCCAGATCCTCCAAATTCCAGTAGGCGTGGGTCACACCCACCAACTTTCCCCCTGGAGCCGTGTAATCCCATCAGCGGCCAAGACTCAGAGACTATAAAAACGAGCTCCTGAACCTAATAAGATAATAAGATGTCTTATTATGACATCTTATTATCTCACTCCTACTTTGGACAAACTGACAGGCTACCGAATGTAGCCTGCCCACACGGCAGAGTCTGGCAAACTCCCCGTGGCGTACCCAATATGCCAAATACCAGTAACAATGATGGGTCTCATTCTCCTAAAGAGCCTTGAAAATAATCTCAGGGCTAGGATGAAAGAGACGTTACTGGGGTCTGCTCTAGGCAATCGACGAATAACAGGATGATTTGTGTGATTTGTGTTGTGTTGTAGAAATGTGCTACAAAACACTTCAAGAGTTTTAGCTTTTGTTTCCTCATCTAAAAAGAGGGCATAACATAGCTTCAAATTTCCCTTATACTCCTGAAAAAATTTAAAAAATACCTTTTTAAAAGAGCATGTACTTAACCAGCGAGATAATGCAGGAGTTAAGGTTCTTGCCTTGCATGTGGTTGAGTCTGGTTCCAATCCCTGGCACTGTATATGGTTCTCTTATCACTGTCTGGGATGATCAGAGACAGGAGTAAGTCCCTCCTAACAACAGCTGGGTGAGGCTCCAAAATCAAAAGGATGTGTGCTTGTCTGCTGTGAAAACTTGGAGTTTCTTGCAATATAAGTTGAGTTGTACGAGTAATTCCTATGTGATATATGCCAAACACGGTAACAATTGTCAAATGGAGACGTTACTGGGCCCGCTCGAGCAAATTGATGAACAACGGGAGGACAGTGATAGTGATACAATAGTGTGGTTGTGATGGAAGTCCTTTGATCTTTTGCTAAATACCATTCAAAATAATCTTATTGATTTGTATAATTTTATAACACATTTAATGATGAAATAAAATGATTTTAGAAAGTAATAAAAATATTCAGTTTATTTATCATTCTCACTTTATATTAGCAAAAGTACCTCCTTGAGTGTTCAGACCTGCTGTGATAAGTAGAGAGACTAAACCACATTTTGTCAATAGGGGCAACTTGCGCAAACTGATTACACAAATAGAAAATAATAATGTTGAAGAAAAGTATAATTAATTAATTCAAGCTTCAAGATAAGATCACTGGATCCTGCTGACCCTACATGTTAATCAGTTGATTGATTAATTGCTACAATCATAATAATTATATGGTATAAATTTAAGTACACTTAATGATAGTGCAGACTTAGAGTTAAAAGTTCTTTTCAATCTGCATATCTTTTCTCTTTCTTGAATCAAAGGAGTTAGTTTCACTTACTTTAAAGATTTTTTTGGCTTGTAATACTGGGAAGCTTATGTGAAAATTGTCAAAGGTTTAATTTTGCTTTTTGGTCATATCTCAATGTTATGCTAAAAAATGCTTTAAAATATCACCTATGAAATAGGGATACTTCATTTTTCATATTCATCAAGTCATACTATTTTTTCCACATGTAAAAACCCCAATTTTGGTTTTATTTTTCCTTGAACAGACATACCCACCCACCAATATGTACCATGGCATTTTTAGTTTTTTTCCAATTTCTTAAAAGTCTTATCACTCAATTCATGATCAGCTAATGTTCTAATAACTACAAAGATTTAGTCGGGTGATCCTGGAATAATTCCTTGTATCATAAATGCATAAGTGAACATTGAATTGACTTTCCCCTATGTCTATAAAAACAATGCCAAGAAACAAAATCAGTACATTGCTGAATTATTTGGTCCAGACTTCTACTGTGTGCAAACAACTCATCATCACAACTTCCCTATTTCTGTTAAATACATTTCTATCCCTTTGGTTATCTAGGTTCCAAATATGATATCAACTATTTTTCTACATTGTCATGAAATATTTTCAAGATTTTGGATAGCCTTTTCTAGATAGATAGTGTAAGATTCCTCAAGAGTATACACCTTCATAGGGTCTTCTTTCTCTCTTTTTCAAACTAAAGACTTAAGTTATTGGTATGCTAAGAATTGATCTAGTGGGGCTGGAGTGATAGCACAGCAGGTAAAGCGTTTGCCTTGCACGCGGCTGATCTGGGTTTGATTCCCAGCATCCTATATGGTCCCCTGAGCACTACCAGGAGTAATTCCTGAGTGCAGAGCCAGGAGTAACCTCTGTGCATCGCCCGGTGTGGCAAAAAAAAAAAAAAAGAAAGAATTGATCTAGCTGCTTGATAGTCCTGAACTTTTACATTACCTGGGAAGTTTGTAAAATCAACTATACCTGTGCCCTCCTCCCAGATTATACAGAAATTTGCAGAGCAGAGTAAAACAAAATATATTTTTAAAAGACTAATTATGCAGAGGCAAAATTTGTTAATATTTCAAAGTTAATACTTTCCATCTGCACTTCTAAATATTTACATACATAGTTTATGTTGTACCATAGTGCTATGGTTTTAAAAAGACAGTGGCAGTTTATTTTCCTGTGTGGTTTTCTACAACAAAATTGACAACTGTATACTATTCCATCATGTAAACATGACATAAATTAAGTTTCTCAAGTTTGTACATATCTTCTCCTTTCACATTTTCCATTTTGATATGCAGTATTTTTTTTTCTTTTTTGTATTGCACTTGGTGATGCTCAGGAGTTTCTCCTGGCATTGCATTCAGGAATTACTCCTGGCGGTGCTGGAGGCACCATATGGGATGCGGGGTATTGAATGCAGGTCTGCTGCATGCAAGGAAAATGCCCTACCCACTATACTACGGCTCCAGGCCTGATATGTAGCATTTTAGAGAGCAAATTTAAACATATTCTTGTGCATCTCTGAAAATACATAAGGTAAATTTCTAACATGTCATAGTTACTGCAAAGTTATGCACATTGTTAAGCTTTTGATATATATAGTTAAAATGCCTTCTCTGAGGAGAGAGACTCAAAGCCAAAAGGAAAGGAGAGAGACTCAAAGCCAAAAGGAAAGCTTTTGTTTTCTCATGAACTTTCACTTACATTTTATCTAAAAGCAAAGTATAATCAAGAGCTCCTTAAAGGTATCATCTGCTTATTATACTCATATAGCACATTTCAGTACACGGAAATTACATCTTCATTAATGTTATTGAATTTAAAAAGTATTTTCCTCATAGGTTACCAAAAATTTTAGAAAAATTAGTACTCTAAAATAATTCAAAGAAAGTAAACTTTGATGAGATGTAACACAAGGAACTAAAAACTTTAGGTAAAATAATGCTATTTTACTCGATTATACCTTATTCTGGCCATGTTTTTTACAGATAATAATTGCAAATGCTGTCAATTAAAATTGATGGCAAATATTTTAGCTTTGTTTTCGGGACACAACTTGTGATGCTAGGTGTTCCTTCTGGCTCTTCTCTCAGGAATCAATCTGGTGGTACTTGGAAGACCATATGGGCGCCAGGGCTGTAACTCGGGTTGACCACATACAAG
The DNA here is from genome assembly GCF_029834395.1 of Sorex fumeus. Taxonomy (NCBI): domain Eukaryota; kingdom Metazoa; phylum Chordata; class Mammalia; order Eulipotyphla; family Soricidae; genus Sorex; species Sorex fumeus. The sequence continues at coordinate 22,215,551 of NW_026606092.1, forward strand.
GCAAGTACCTTGTCTATCTTTACAAGACAAGTGCCTTACCCACTCTCTGATAGTCCCTAATAGCTCCCCAGTCCCTGATAGAAAATCTTAATAACATCTACTTGTGCATTTCAGGAAGACCAATATTGTGCTACAAGTTTAGTGAGCTTATGGCTGGTGAAGTACTCCAGTGTGTGCCCTCTCATTCTCCTTTTCCCCCAGTCTCTCAGTCTTTAACCTCTCTGCACTAGTGATTCAAGTTACCCACTGCTAAATAAGAATGCAAAATGTAGTGCTGTTTATAATGAGTACAATAGCAAATCTGGTACCAAGAATACAGCAATGACCTCCCTCAAGTCAAAAAATAAGCACCATTTGAAAGAGCAAGTACGAAGAGTCTTTGGGATACGTTGCAGCTGGAGAGGTTCTACTTGCAAGGAAATAGAAATTCCATAATGGTGTTCCTAAAATCAGATCCTGAAAAAGCAATCTAGTTTCCTCTGCAAAGTAAGCTAAAGGAAATGGCTGCTCACATAGTCCTGATGTCACTAACATAAGAAGCACAGCGACAGGAGCAGTGAAAAAGGAATTTGGTGGCAGATGGAAAGGTCTGCGGGAAGTGTCCACCCAGCTTTGTTTGGCCTGTATTCTGAAACAACTAGAATAAACACTTAGTGTCATAATTTATACGCATATCAGTACCAATAAATCAGAATCATGCAAACAGTCATGTTTATTATATTCTTGTTGCTTAATATTCATGACAGTAATTTATTTTTATAGTACACTTTCACTGTTCTCTCCAACATTGCTCTGCATTTAAGTCTGGCAAGTTGTATTAGCAGGAATTCAGGTAACCCTTTGAAGACTGCAAAAGTTTACTGGCCTAATCAAAACACTTGATTTGCTGATTTAATTTTACCCTTCGTCTTTTATAAGCGTTTAAGCCACCAAGATGTACTATGTACTAATACTACTTCGGCAAAATGAAAATAGGAAGACTAGGGTTTGCATATTTCTTGGAATTTACTTATATAATAGACCTTATAAGACAGATAAGAATATTCCAGGAGATGTAAACTGTTCATTCATAGACTTACTATTAGCAAAATGGATTGTATTAAACCTGGGTTCCACCTCTCTTATTCACCTGCTAATTACTAATCCCTTCCATTCCCCCACTTTGGCACTACATTGATGTTAATTACCATAGGCTGTAAAAGATGAATTATTGGAAACAGCCACCATAAAGCACTTCCTATTTTTCATTTACCTAACACCAGATTTACAAAAAGGAATAATTCTACCCCAGAAATGTTCAGGTCAGATAAGGGATGGAAAGCAGTATTGTATCATCTACTTGGACCTGAGAAAACAAAAATATGTTTTTAAAAAAAGTGCATCTGAGCATAATGTTAAAATGTGATATTACTTCAACTAAAATAACAAAGAAATTATTGAACCTGAGAAGACATAGTATGGATATTTTAACTATAGCTATTTTTGCTAGCAATAGGATGGAATAAAATATGATGCATTGAAATAATGAATTTATTTTATAGATTCTATGGAAATACATTTCTAGTACATCACAAGAGAAACTGGCACTTTGATGCAATCCCATCTTCAGTTAAAAAAACACGTATGAAGGATGCTTTCAAGGTATTTTATGATACTATTTATTTATATAATTGCTACAAATGTAAAAATTTTCACCAAAAAATGTGCCTTGCTAGCACAAAAATGTGCCTGTTACCACACAAAAGTTCAGCATTTTTCTCCATCTGCTAGGTGTGCTTAAATTTCACACAATTAATTCAAAATTAGTGCATAATTTTACTTTCAAATGTTTTCTCAAATGACCCCAGAACACAAATAAGCATCAATAATGCCATCTTGTATACAAAACACCCAAAAAAGTATTTGTTAAATGAATTTGCTTGTGAATGGTTAAGACATGAACATTATTAATAAAAGACCTTGAGACTATATATATGAATGAGGAAATTTATGTATGTTCTAGTCAGATTCCATTTAGACATTTTAGACCTCAGGGCTGGAGTGATAGCACAGTGGGTAGGGCGTTTGCCTTGCACGCAGCCAACCCGGGTTAGATTCCTCTGTCCCTCTCAGAGAACCCGGCAAGCTACCGAGAGTATCCTGCCCATATGGCAGAGCCTGGCAAGCTCCCCGTGGTGTATTAGATATGCCAAAAACAGTAACAACAAGTCTGACAGTGGAGACATTACTGGTGCCCTGTCAAGCAAATCGATGAACAATCGGAGAACAGTGTTACAGTGCTACAGTGCAGACATTGTGGAATTCTTAATCTCTTATTTTTATCATACTTCTAAGTAGATACTACTTGTTATCACTTTTCCCAAATTACTAACAGGAAATAAGTTTCATAGTTGAGAATAATAGCTCTGGAGTCTTTTAGTTCTGAGTTCAAATCTTAGTGTAGCCACATATGTCATTTATAGTAACTTTAGGCATGTTGTTTATTGCAATAAGACTCAGTTTCCTAATTAAAATTAAGGAAATTTTAGGACTACCAATATTGATCACAGTGGAGTGTTAAAATATTAACTTAAATGGTAAAATTCACATGTAATCCTTAAGTTTATTAAAGTAAAATATGATAAGCATTCTGTAAATTGGAACTGTAATTACAAGCACTCATCTGAGAACTTATTTATATATTAACACTGCATTATTAGTATACAGCAATTATGTTAAATCTCAAATAATTCAGAAGTTAAAGAATTACACTTTGCAAAATTGGAATTCCCCTTTCTATAATTCTTCCCCCTCCCCGTTCTTTACCTTACCCACCTTTCACTCCTCACACATTTATGGTAGATTCCAATCATTGACCAGTCTTCCTGGACCCTATGTTTCTTAGCCTTGGATATTATTAGTCTCATATTTTTTATATACCACAAATGAATGCAGTCATTCTATATCTGTTCCTTTCCTTCTGACTCATTTCCTTCTTACTCAGCATGATACTCTTCATGTTCATCTGTTTATAAGGAAATTTCATAACTTCATTTTTCCTAACAGCTGCGTAGTATTTCATCGTGTAGTTCCAGGGCTGTTGTAAATGTGGGGAGAAAGAGACTTTCATTCAAGGCTGATGAGAATAACTGCTCCATCTTTTTGGAAAACAATACGTACATTTCTCAAAAAAAAAAAAACTAGAAATTGAGGGGCTGGAGCGATAGCGCAGTGGGTAGGGCATTTGCCTTGCACGTAGCCAACATGACTGACACAGGTTCGATTCCCAGCATCCCATATGGTCCCCTGAGCACCGCCAGGAGCAATTCCTGAGTGCATGAGCCAGGAGTAACCCCTGAGTATCGCCTGGTGTGACCCAAAAAGAAAAAAAAACTAGAAATTAGAAATTGAGCTCTCGTTTGATCCAGCAATATCACTACAGGGAATGTACTATGGGGACACAAAAACACACAGCAGAAATACCATCTTCTTTTTATGTTCATTGCAGCACTATTCTAGCCAGAATCTTGAAACAACCTGAGTCCTGGAGAGCAGATGATTGGATAAAGAAACTGTGGTACAGCTACACAATGAAACCCTTCCTACAATTCTTATTGGCAGTGTATTGGATTTTGTCACCAATCTTATAATTCGTTGCCCCCAATTTTTGACCTATCTAAATGGCTTTCCTGTCTTACTACATAATCTTAAAATATATTCAATGACTTAAGTATGGGATGGGAGACACACTGTTCAGATCTACAAATGTCAGAATGCTGAAAGAATGCTGCATGGCAAACCAAAGAAATTTATAGTTTAAAACTCAGATTTAGCCCCAGTACCAGTTGGTATGTGACTCAGGTGACATAAATCTTCTGCCTATTGAAAACGTAAAGCTTAGTACACAACTATTTTTTTTAGGCTTTTTGGTTCACACCTGGATATTCACAGGGGTTACTCCTGGCTCTGCACTCAGGAATTACTCCTGGCGATGCTTGGGGACCATATGGGATTCTGAAAATCGAACCCAGGTCTGCCACATGCAAGGCAAATGCCCTACCTGCTGTGCTATCGCTCCAGCCCCAGTACACAAGCCTTTTTGATGGTGTTAAGGATTTTCAGGTGAAGACCATCATGGTCCAGGGTTGCTTGTATATTTATGTGTTTAGGTTTAAATGTTCAAACTTATGGTCAGAGAGAAACTATGAAAAATCACACTGGCACCTTAAATTTAATTTTATACCTCAACTATACAGTTAAATATTACTAGAGCACTAATTAAATCTTGAGTTGAACTAATGAAAGCTCTTTTCAGAATAAGGCAACACTTCATTTTGCACAGAAAAAGTCCTATGCCCAAAACATTCCATCAAAACTTAATATCTGTTTGGGATCAAACATTTATGTCTTCCCCATATTCATCTGTTGACACCCTCACTTGTAAGGTTTGCTATTTGATGATGCAATCAGTGGGAGGTTACTAGCTTTCTATGATATCATGATTAGTGAATATTTGGAAGAGGAAGACATCAAGCTTGGTCTCTTTTGTCATCTGAGGACTAAAGGAAGTTGGCCCCTAAACGCCAAGATGAGAGAGGTCAACAGAACTCAACCTTTCAGACTGTCTATTCTCAGAATTCCAGTCTCCAGAAGTCACTTAATGTGGCCACTTGATATGGCTGTTCAAGGTAAGATCGCTTTTAATGTTTAGATGGGAAAACTTGGAGGAGTGTGATCTTAGTGATGGTAGCTCTTGAAACCTTGATTCATAAGAATTATGAAGAGAGAACGGCAGTGAACAGGGATTAGAACTGTATTACTATTTCCAGTATTAAAGGGCTATTTGAGAAAGATGTTGGGATTCTGACAGTGACCAATGTGACTCTTATTTTTCTTCTTTGCTTTGTGCTTTTTACCTTTTTGTGAGGGCTCAGCAAACACTGCTCCATATTCGTTCGGGGATCCAGCTCTTGGCAATATGAAGCACGACAGCTCCCCATACACTAGACTGAAATATTTGAGGTCTTTTTGCTTTGGATTATTCTATATATTCTCATAAAACATTTCCAGAGTGAATAAAAAAAGGCTAAATGTATCTCCTCTCCAAAATTTGCAATGGCATTAACATCTCATTCTTAGCTACTAATAAAATTATCAGAGAATAATTCATAGAAGGTATCAAAGAACAATCTTATCATTGTGCTTAAAGTTAATGGCCTGGCAGAGGAGTTCAAAAGATGGTTGATTTCATCTCTGTTGAGACAGTATCCATCAGAAACTAGTATACCAAAATGCACTAATTAGGTTTGTCCATCCCTAGATTGGCAGAGAAATTGGTTTAGGATCTGAAAAGTCAACCTTTCACCTACTGGAAACTCAGAGTAGGGAGAAAAAAGAGAAAGAACTAAAAGTGAATGGTTAAATGGTAATCACTAAATCTAGACCTTAGGCATTTGATCTTTGAGAATTTCAATTTTCTGAAAAAAAATTAATGTGTGGCCTGAAATAAAATGTGAGGGCGATGGTAATTTTAAGTAGACAATGATAAAAGGGGAATGCTCTCTTAATTACTCAATACAATTTTTGAGAGGTAATGGATTTTTAAAATATGTTTACTTCCATTATTCCAAGCACATTGCTTTTACAGCCAGCAGTGACTTGTTTTCTATGAAGCTACATCTATTCTCCATGTTTCTGTTTTCTAAAGTGTAGGTAGAAAATGAATGAGTCAATCCTTAGGGGGAAATTTCATACTCCAAACCACATGGCAATTGTCAATGTGGATATTCTGCTGTTACAACATGAGCAGAATCCCCCCAGGAAATTTATAGTACTCCAGCCGCCATCTCATCTGAAGTTTAACTCCCCCAGAACAATAAGGAGTGAGCCAAATAAAGAAATGCTGCATTTCAAGGATCGTATAACAGTCCAAGAAGAAGAAAATTCTTTTTATATATGGAAAGGTGGGAACTAGAGTTAGGACAGGAGGTTGAGCAAATGAAATTCTGTGACTGAGAGGATTCAAGGAAGAGAAAATTGCAAATATTCAATCCTTGTTCCTTATCAGAAAACTGAAACAGCTCTTGGGCTGTGCTCATAATGTTCTCTTGAGAGAATAGCAAACAAAAATTGTTTTTTAATTAAAAAACAAATAATTAGGCAATAAGAACTAAAAAGAAAAACAAGAAACACCTCAGTTTTAGTGTATGTGTTTGTGAGCACATGTATGAGTGTGTGTGTGTATATATATCTGTGTGTGTGTGTGTGTGTGTGTGTGTGTGTGTGGTGTGTCCCTGGGTATATGTGTATGAAAAGGAATGCTTTGTGGTGAATATAGTTTAGATGATGACTCTTTCATTTAATTTATCTGTAAAAATTGTTTTGTTTTGTTTTGTTTTCAAGTCATGCCCATTGGTGCTCAAGGGTTTACTCCTGGTTCTATCCTCAGTGATCACTCCTCGCACTGTTCTGGAGAGCATATGACTTGTTGAGGAAAACCTGAGTTAGCCACAGTACAAACCAAGTGCCCTACCTACTAAATTGTCTCTCCAATTCTATCTGTGAGAAATTTCTAAAATAGAACAATATTTGCCACAACCTGAACTTCTCGCCTACTTAATATGTGAGCTCCAGAAAAAAAAGCAATCATCAAGGAAGTTAATGTCACAACTGGGAAAGTGCATTACTTGGAAGTTCTTGCATGCGACTGTGAATGTCACAATTCACTAACGTTTACTAGAAATAAGGCAGGATCTGGTTGGTGAAGTTGGTTAGCCTTTGGAATAGAATTAAGACACATGATCTACTTTAATCTAAAGTAATAGACTACTTAATCAAATAGAGTTGGAACTGTGAACAGCTGGCAGGACAAAGGAGAAATAACATGGTGAAAAGGAAGGAAAGAAGGAGGAAAGAAAGGAAAGAGAGAATGAAGAAATAAAGAGAAAGGAAGGAAGAAATGAAGGAAGGAAGGAAGGAAGAGAAGAAAGAAAGAAAGAAAGAAAGAAAGAAAGAGAAAGAAAGAAAGAAAGAGAGAAAGAAAGAGAAAGAGAGAGATAAAAGAAAGAAAGAGAAAGAGAGAGATAAAAGAAAGAAAGAGAAAGAGAGAGATAAAAGAAAGAAAGAGAGAGAGATAAAAGAAAGAAAGGAAGGAAGGAAGGAAGGAAGGAAGGAAGGAAGGAAGGAAGGAAGAAAGGAAGAAACAAAGAAAGAAGTCTTAGGGTTGTGAAACAAGATAATATTTTATACTTCTATCTGAAGTAAACTGGTACAGCTTGGAATGCTAGAGAGTCGCATATGGTAGAATAAAGATGGTTATGTCTCATGTGAGACAGCTCAAATGGAGGATAAGAAAGATGAATGGCAATGGATAAATTCTGAAAGACTGCTGGAGAAACTAGTCTGATTGTCTGTGGTTTAATCATTCCAGTTACCATTTACTAAATATCCTATGCCAGGAACTCTCTAATAGCTTTGTTATGGTTAGAAATTTGTTTAATTGCTTGCAATAATATAAATAATATAAAGTCTAGAAATAGTTACATATGACAATATGCTATAGATAATTACTATTATATATTATAATAATTATGTATTAAATTTTTGGGCTGGAGCGATAGCACAGTGGTAGAGCATTTGCCTTGTGCACAGCCAGCCCGGCTGAGCAGGGTTCGATTTCCCCACCCCTCTCAGAGAGCCCGGCAAGCTACTGAGGGTATTTTGCCTGCACGGCAAAGCCTAGCAAGCTATCCCTGATGTATTCAATATGCCAAACACAGTAACAACAAGTCTCAAAATGGAGATGCTACTGGGCCCGCTCAAGCAAATCAATGAACAACGGGAGGTCAGTGAATTTTTAATTTAATTTAAATTTTTAAATAATATATAATAAAATATGGGGCAATATTTTGGGGGTGGGCCATTCTCATCAGTGATCAGGACTTATTCCTGACTATTTGCTTGGAATCACTCCTGGTGAGCTTGAGGGGTGGTATCAAGTACCAGGAATCAAACATGGGTCAGCTGCATACAAGTCAACTGCTCTCTCTGCTGTGCTATCACTCTGCCCTTTTGAAGAAAAAAAAATTATACCCATTTTATAAATGTAGAAATTTAGGTCTTGAGAGGTACAGAGTTTGCTTAACGTGTCTTAGACCATAAAAATGGAGTCAGAATTTGAATAGAGGTGACTATAGCTGTCGGGGTAAAATTTTAGCTTAGTTTAAGAAAGTATCTCACTGAGATGTTAACATAAGAGAGATGAACTGGAGACCTGATGAAGGCATATTTGACTTAAAAAGATCCTCATTGTAACCGGGTACTCAACAAAGAAGCCAGAGACCATGGGCTTAAAAGAGACAAGCAAGACAAAAGATGAGCAAGACGAGCAAGGCGAGAACTAAGTCTGAGATAAACAATGAAGTCTGAGAAGTGCAAGCTTTGGGTGACTACAGTATGGAAGGTTTTGAAGACCTCACAGAGAGTTTGGCTTTTCCTCAAAAAGAACTGGCTTGTCAGTTGCATCATTTACTCTCTCTTTATAACAAGAACCATGCTGTTTACAGGAAGAAAAATCCTTACTTGGAAATTCAGAAAAATACATGCCCTTGGAGAAGTGGCTAGAGTAAGATTTGAGTGTGGGTAAGCCGTTAACACTTTGGAAGATGATCACAATGTGGGTTAATGCAAGAATAGGGACGGGGGCTAAAGACTAGATTAAAAACAAAAGGCCAATCTTCCTTTTCATCCCCCAAGCTGAGCTGGTCTCTTTTCCCCACCCAGGTCAGTTTATCCACCGCTTCTTGAACCCAGGACTTGGATTTCACCCTGCAAGCCCCCCAGACGTCCTCTGAACCTTGAAAGACAAAGCAGCTCTGAGCCTCTCTGCCTCTTTCTTTTCATCCACCAAGCTGAGCTGGGCTACTCTCCCACCCAGTCTTAACTCCCCCGCCACAGACCAGGTACCCGTGGGGTTATGGCCACGTTAGAAGTGGGCATGGCTTTTGTAAAGTGGGCATGGCTTAATTTTCGGTGGGCAGGCGGTCATGCGGCCGGAGATACTTTACTCATACCAAGAAATCTCCCTACAGCTACACACCAACATGAAGAAAAAGCGCAAATCCCCACCACAGGGAGAGGACGATGAAACGAGTCCAGAAGTCTCAGTGGCGCTACTCACCTAAGGGACCTCTCTGACAAAGAATTCAGATATGAAGTCATAAAGATGTTCAATCGACTCAATGAAACACTCAGACAGATATCCAGTAAATTGAAAGAGGACATGAAAGAAACAATTGATCGCACAATCGACAAAATACAGGAAGAAATGAGAGGAGAAATTGGAAAACTACACACAGAAATGGCAAGAATCAAAGATTCCATAGATGAAATGAAAAACTCAGTATGTGCTTTCAACAGTAGAATGACCACAGCTGAAGACAGAATCAGTGAGCTGGAAGATCAGCTGCACCAAGCCAACAGGCAAAAACAAACAGTGGCAAAGGACCTCAAAATAGCTCTACAGAGAATCAGAGTCCTAGGAGATGATTCCAAAAGAAACAACATTAGAATCATTGGACTACCAGAAGCTCAGGGAAACAATCGCAATGAAAAAGCTATGGTTAAACAAATCATCGCCGAAAAATTCCCAAAGCTCCACAGTACAGCCATTCAGATTCAAGGAGCCCGAAGGGTGCCAGCTAAAAGAGACACTAACAAAAACACTCCAAGACATATCATAGTTAGAATGATCGATGCTGCCAATAGAGACACAATACTGTGAGCAGCAAGGTCAAAGAAGAAAATCACATACAAAGGACCACCCCTTAGATTCACAGCAGACCTATCAGAGGAAACTCTCCAAGCCTGAAGGCAGTGGCGAGATATAGTGAAAAAACTCACTGAAATGAATGCTGCACCAAGAATACTCTATCTGGCTAAACTCTCACTCAAAATCAAAGGAACGGTACACTATTTTCTAGATAAACAGTAGCTCAGGAACTTCATAGACTCAAAACCAAACCTAAAACAAGGGTGAAAGGGTCTACTATAAGACAAAACAAACCCTACAACAACAGACCCTTACAGAAAGATGACACAAAACCCCATGACAATAATTTCTCTCAATGTCAACGGTCTAAATTCACCATTTAAGAGACACAGAGTGGCAGAATGGAATCAGAGACAGAACCCAACAATCTGCTTCCTACAAGAAACTCATCTCAATAGTCAGAGCAAACACAGACTCAAAGTCAAAGGATAGAAAACAATCCTGCAAGCAAACAGCTTCTTCAAAAAAGCTGGGTGGCCATACTAGTATCTGACAACAAAATTTCACATTGAAGAAGATTAGAAGGGACAGTGAAGGCTATTTTCTCTTCATCAAGGGATACGTACAACAGGAAGAAATCACACTCTTAAATGTATACGCCCCTAATGAGGGAACAGCTAAATATTTAAAACAACTACTAACAGATTATAAGGAGGACATTGCTAGCAACACAATAGTACTTGGAGACATCAACATCGCCTTATCACCTCTGGATAGATCAACAAGAACAAAACTCAGCAAGGAATCACCGGCTTTGAAAGAAGAAACAGAAGAGAAAGGGCTTATAGACCTATACAGAGCCTTACAGCCCCCTAAAGAAAGAATACATATTCTCCTCCAGTATGCAAGAAACATTTTCCAAAATAGACCATGTGCTAGGACACAAAACATACCTCAACAGAATCAGGAAGATAGAAATAGTATCAACCATCTTTTCAGACCACGATGCACTGAGGATAGAAGTGAATCACACACAGACACGGAGAACCAAATCAAACACCTGGAAATTAAACAACTCAATGCTGAACAACGAGTGGGTCAGGAAGAAAGTCAAGGATAAAAATCAAAAGATACCTGGAAACAAATGAGAATGAAGACACGAGCTACCAGAACCTATGGGATGCAGCGAAAGCCATATTAAGGGGAAAATTTATAGCTTTGCAAGCATATCTTAGGACTGTAGAAAGGATGCACAGAAACAACTTGACCTCACAGCTCAAGACAAGTATCAACAGAAAGAGCCTAAATCAGGCAGAAGGAAAGAGATCAGAAAACTTAGAGCAGAAATCAATGACATGGAAACCAAAGAAACAATCCAAAAGATCAATTAAACCAAGAGCTGGTTCTTCGAGAAAATAAACAAGATAGATAAACCATTAGCAACACTCTCAAAGAAACAGAGAGAGAGAACCCTAATAAACCGAACCATAAATGAGAAGGGGGATATCACAACAGAAACCAAAGAAATACAAAAGATCATCAGAGACTACTTTGAAAGTCTGTATGCCACGAAACAAGAGAACCTAGAAGAAATGGATAAATTCCTGGATTCCCACAATCTCCCAAAGCAGAGTCAAGAAGATATAGAATACCTGAATAGACCTATTAACATCAAGGAAATGGAAACTGTAATCAAAAGTCTTCGCAAAAACAAAAGCCCAGGTCCAGATGGATTCACTAGCGAATTTTTTCCAAACATTTAAAGAGGACCTACTGCCAGTCCTGCTCAAGCTTTTCCAGGAAATTGAAAAAAAGGAAACTCCCAAACAGTTTCTATGAAACCCATATCTCTCTAATACCAAAAGCAAAAAAAGACACCAGGAGGAAAGAGAACTACAGGCCGATACCCCTGATGAACATGGATGCAAAGATTCTCAACAAAATACTAGCAAATAGAATTCAACTACTTATCAAAAAGATCATATACCATGACCAAGTAGGATTCATCCTGGGGATGCAAGGCTGGTTTAACACTCGGAAATCAATCAACATAATCCATCATATCAACAAAAGAAAACATAAAAATCATATAGTCATATCAATAGATGCAGAGAAAGCATTTGACAAGATCCAGCACTCGTTTATGATGAAAACCCTCGCCAAAATGGAGATAGAGGGGACTTCCCTCAATATAGTTAAAGCCATCTAACACAAACTTAGAGCAAGCATCATCCTCAAAGGGGAAAAACTGAGAGCCTTCCCTCTAAGATCAGGGACGAGACAAGAATGTCCACTCTCTCCACTGCTATACAATATAGTACTGGAAGTACTTGCAATAGCGATTAGGTAAGAAAAAGATATTAAGGGCATCCAGGTAGGAAAGGAAGAAATCAAACTCTCACTATTCACAGATGATATGATACTGCACTTAGAGAACCCTAAAACCTCTACCAAGAAACTCCTAGAAAGAATAGGCTTGTATAGTAACGTTGCAGGCTATAAAATCAATACCCAAAAGTCCATGGCTTTCCTATATGCAAATAGTGAAAGAGAAGAAAGTGACATGAAGAAAACAATCCCGTTCGCAATCGTGCCCCAGAAAATCAAGTACCTAGGAATCTGCTTAACTAAGGAAGTAAAGGACCTGTACAAAGAAAACTACAAAATGCTATTTCAGGAAATATAAGAGGACGTGAGGAATTGGAAAAATATCCCCTGTTCATGGATCGGGAGAATAACATTGTCAAAATGGCAATACTTCTCAAAGCACTGTATAAATTCAATGCAATCCCTATTAGGATACCCATGACATTCTTCAACGAAATGGAACAAACACTCCTGAAATTTATATGGAACAATAAGCCCCCACGAATAGCTAAAGCAATTCTTGGGAAAAAGTAAATGGGAGGAACCAACTTCCCTAACTTCAAACTCTACTACAAAGCAGTTAATAATTAAAACAGCATGGTACTGGAACAACAGCAGAGCTGTAGACCAATGGAATAGGGTTGAATATACTGACATCTCACCCCAAACATATGACCATCTAATCTTCAATAAGGGGGCATTAAAAGTGAAGTGGAGCAAGGAAAACCTCTTTAACAAATTGTGCTGGCAAAACTGAATGGCTACATGCAAAAAAGTGGGCTCAGATCTCTGCCTAACTCCATGTACAAAAGTAAGATCAAAGTGGATTAAAGACCTCAACATCAGACTGAAATCCATAAGGTACATTGAGGAAAAAGTTGGCAAAACCCTCCATGACATTGAAGTTAATGGTATCTTCAAAGATGTCATGCCACTGGCCAAGTAAGTGAAAACAGAGATAGACAAATGGGACTATCTTAAACTAAGAAGCTTCTGCACCTCAAAAGAAACAGTGACCAAAACTAAAAGACAGTCTACAGAATGGGAAAGGATATTTGCCAAATATACATCCGTTAAGGGGTTGATATCAAGGATATACAAAGTACTGGTTGAACTCCACAAGAAGAAAACATCCAACTCCATCAAAAAATGGGGAGATGAAATGAATAGAAACTTTCATAAAGAAGAAATCCAAATGGCTAAAAGGCACATGAGAAAATGCTCCACCTCATTAATCATCAGGGAGATACAGATCAAAACCACAATGAGATATAATTTCACACCACAGAGACTGGCCCATATCCACAAGAACAAAAGCAACCGGTGCTGGCGCGAATGTGGCGAGAAAGGGACCCTCCTTCACTGCTGGTGGGAATGCCAACTGGTTCACCCCTTTTGGAAAAGAGTATGGACGATTCTCAAAAAATTAGAAATTGAGTTCCCATTTGACCCAGCAGTACCACTTCTGGGAATATATCCCAGAGAGGCAAAAAAGTATAGTCGAAATGACATAGCACTTGTTTGTTCATTGCAGCACTCTTTACAATAGCCAAAATCTGGAAAAAAACCTGAGTGCCCGAGAACAGATGACTGGTTAAAGAAACTCTGGTATATTTACACAATGGAGTACTATGTAGCTGTTAGAAAAGATGAAGTCATAAAATTTACATACAAGTGGTACTACACGGAATGTATCATGTTAAGCGAAATGACTCAGAAAGAAAGGGATAGACATAGAAAGATTGCATTCATCTGGGGAACATAAAGTAACAAAATAGGAGACTAACACCCAAGAATTGCTGAGATTAGTACCAGGAATTTTACTTCATGGCTTGGAGCCAGCCACACATGCTAGGGGAAAAGGGAGCTCAGATAGAGAAGGGAGCACCAAATAAAGGGTGTTGGGAGGATCCTCCCAGGATGGGATAAGCATGCTGAAAGCAGACTATAGACCAAACATGATTGTCACCCATAGCCTCTTTTGCAAACCACAACACCTAATAAGAGAGAGAGAACAAAAGGAAATGCCCTGCCACAGAGGCAAGGTGGGATGGGGGGGGGGGTGGGGGGGGGGAGGGACACTGGGATCCGTGATAGTGGGAAATGGGCACTGATGGAGGGATGGGTATTTGATCATTGTATAATTGAGACCCAAGCACAAAAATTTGTAAGTCTACAACTCTACCTCATGATGTATATATTGATGCATTGAACTTGATAACAGGGAATAAAATACAGTCATTTAAACCTACTATTAGAGGAGCAGGTCAAGATTACTGCTTTGTACTGAGGAATAAGAAAAAATATTGCATTTCGCTATATATTTTTTGAAAAGCATGTTTGTTCAGAGGGAACAAGGATGTTCAGGAAGCTGACTCATGAGGGCTGACTGGCTGATTGCTCAGCTTGAGAAGTTTATTGCTTTGGAATGTGACCTCTTAAGGATATGGAAGAAAGGAATGCAAGAAAAGTTTTAAGGCAAAACAAAAAGACAAGCACTACATTTTCTAATGGAGCTGATGTTTTACCACTCAATTAGTTTCAGAGTCAAAGCCCAATTTTAGTTGTTAATAACCTTCTAGTTTTACTTATAAAGGACTTTTCATTAAACCAAATTAAGTAGATGGAGGTCCAGTTGTTTATTATCTTGCACTAAACCATTCCTACAAAAAGACACCTGTGCAGGCCATTTGGCTCTAGTCAAAATGTTTTTTTTACAATTTAATTATGAATATAATTAGAATGAGTTAAGAGACAAGCAAGGCATCGGCCATAAAATTTCTAGTTTGCAGTATATGTGTGCATACACACAGACACACACACAGACACACACACACACATGCTGAGTAAAATGTAACCACCATCACACACAAATGCCACAGAGCCTGTGAGAAAGTTGTTTACAATAGGTACTTAAGTAAAAGAGAACTATTTTCAGAACTTTATTTTAATTTCAAAATTCCTTGAAATGGTTTAGTGAGGATGTTCTTATGCTACATTATATTTACGGTTTCTCTGTGATGACCCTGCTTTTCACTTTCTCTGGTTTTAAGGCAATTTGTCACGATCATGCTTTCATGTTTAGCAACTGTTTGTAGTCAAGTGCCTTGCAAGCTCTGTTTCTTTTCTCTCAAAGAGTGTCATCACAGAGTTGATGATGCATCAGAAATAGTTTGACCAAAGGGCAAGATAAAGTCAAGAGTAAAGAAAATATTTGCAAATATACTTGACTGTCTTTTTTCTCCAATTACTTACTGGAAGTATATTTTAAAGGTAAAATGGCTTGATGACCATAGCCAAAACTATTAGAACATTCAATGTGCAATAATTAAGTTCTGCCATAGACAAATGCCTTTCATTTAAATCATTTTTATATGAGAATGGTGTGATTGACAGAAATATAGGCCAGGGGCTGTATTTAAGGAATAGTCATGGGGGGCATCTACCACCTTTGATGACAAATATCCTATATTTCAATAGTGTTCAGTCAGTTTTATGGATATAATTTCTCATAATTTGCTTTTACTGTTAAATTAATCAATGTTTACCCAAACTGGGCATTATAAAACATTGCCTTCAGATACAAGTGTGACTATAGCCTTTAAATTGAAAACTTGTACGCAAGATCATCACTGTCTCAGTTTATTACTGGTTTATCTAATTTCTCATGTAATACAAGTATATAAATGGAAAAATATAAAATAAACACTTATAATAACCATGATATATAACAAACATAATAAACAGTGAACAACATCTCGCCACCACTGCCATATAAGCTCATTTACCATCCCCGTTCCAGAGACTCATAAATAAATCTTGACAGAGATCAACTAGCTGTAAAACTTTCTCAGATACCCATTCTGCATTAAGATTTCTGGATGATCTCGGGACTTCTGGGGTGATCTCAGGATACCTCCCACCCAATAAAAGCCTTGGCAGCCGCACTGATGCCCTAAAACCATCACCAAGCTTTTGGCCAGACTACCTTGTTAAATATTCTGTATTTTCTGAAGTGACACCTACAAACTCTATATTACTAACACCTTGGTAGGAGCACACCAGTTTGGATGGGATGTAAAATGGAAGACAACCAATCTCAACTAATAAAAAAAACAGCACAGAAGCTTAACTTGCACAAACAGCTTAGTAAACCCTCAGACAAGGACTCAAGGTCTTCATGGTGGAATGCAACAATTTTCACAAATTTTCTTCTACTGAAATATTTTTGATCATTACATTATTCATTTAGTAGTAACAAGCAATACAAAATAAATTATGGTAGGCCTGATACAGGAGTAGGCTTGAGGGGTAGTTGGGAAAATGAAGACAATGATGGAGGGAAGGAGACAATGGTGGTAGGATTTGTATTAGAACACTAAATACCTATAACAAACCATCAGGAACAACTCTGTAAACCACAGGGTTTAAATAAAGTTGGTAAAAGAAAAAAACAAACAACATTTTATATGATAAATATTATATATGAGAAACAACATATAATAACATAGAAAAATTGTAAACTATAACAAAGGAATTAATATTTTACCAAAATGGTCCTTTTAATCACAGAGCTCATCTTGTTCCCATAACGAGAAACACATATTATGAACACTGTTCAAAATCAAGACAGAAAAATGATTACTTTTCTACACAAAAGAAACTTTACAAACTTAGAGTGCTACAAACCAAAAAATGTAAACATGCTGTGTCAGAGAGATGGCACAGCAGGTAAAGTGCTTGACTTTCATACAGCCAAGCTAGCTCTGTTCCTTGGCCCCACATATTGTCACTTTAGCACCTTCAGGAGTCATTACTGAGCACAAAGTCAGGAGTGAGTCCTGAGTAGAGCAGGTGTTTCCTGCCCTGCCCTCAAAAAGAAGAAGAAAGAAGAAGGAGAAGGAGAAGGAGAAGGAGAAGGAGAAGGAGAAGGAGAAGGAGAAGGAGAAGGGAAGGAGAAGGAGAAGGCGAAGAAGAAGAAGAAGAGGAAGAAGAAAGAAGAAGAAGAAGAAGAAGAAGAAGAAGAAGAAGAAGAAGAAGAAGAAGAAGAAGAAGAAGAAGAAGAAGAAGAAATGCAACATTGCAAATTTTAATGATGCATACCTGAGAGGGAGCACTGTAATCACAAGGGTCTTAAAAATAGAATAGAAGAAACGAGTCAGAGAGAAGGGTTGCTTTAGAAGGCGTCAGAATGACCAGATGTTATGATCGCTATAAAGGTAGAGAAAAGAAACTACCAGCTCAGGAATATAGGTGGTACCTAGAAGTTGGAAAAGGCAAGGAAAAAATAATTCTCTTTCAGAATTCCCAGAAAGTAATACACAACTTCAATCTTAAGGATTTTAAGCTGGTGAGACCAATGTCAGAATTCTGTCCTGCACAACTCTAAACTAGTATTAGTTTAGGGCACTGAATTTGAGCCAATTCATTGTGACAGTAATAGGAAATGAATAATATGTTTTCTAGACAGAGGGTGGTTTTATCTCAGCAAGCAGAAAGAAATTTCTGTTTGAGCACCTTCAAGAAACCCTGAAAGCAACCATTCCAATATAAGTTAGAAAGACGAGAAGGCTCTATAAGGAGGCAGTCTGGGAGAAAAATTGGGATTCTTTAGAACAGTATAAGAAAAGAGTACTGTAGCACTGTTGCACTGTCCTCCATTGTTCATTGATTTGCCTGGGAGCTTGCCGTGTGGGCGAGATACTCTCGTAGTTTGCCTGGCTCTCCAAGAGGGGTGGAGGAATCAAACCCAGGTTGGCAGGTTGGCCGCATGCAAGGCAATTGCCCTACCCACAGTGCTATTGCACCAGCCCCAGAAAAGAGTAAGGACTTTATAATAGGTAAAGAAAAAAAAAAGGAAGAAGACACGAAACCCAGAGAGATAGAATAGGGATGACGGCACATGCCTTGTACTGGGTTCATTCCTCAGTACTTCAGATTGTTCTCTGAGCATACCCAGAAGGAGTTCTTGAGCACAAAGACAGGAGTAAGCTCTGAGCACAGCAAGTGTGCCCCCATCAAGAAGGAAAGATGTTCTTTCCAAGATCAGGCACAAGACAAGGTTACTTACTCTCACCACTTCTATAAAATATAGTACTTGCCATAGCAGTTAGGCAAGAAAAAGATACCAAAGGCATCCAAATAGGAAATGATGCCAACCTACCACAATTTGCAGATGACCTGATACTATACTTAGAAAACCCTAAAGACTCTGCTAAAAGTTCCTAGAAAGAAGAGATTTATATAGTAAAGTGCTAGGTAACAAAATCCATACAAGTATGACCATGACTTTTATATATACAAATAATGAAAGAGAAGAAAGAGATATTAGAAAAAAACAGTCCTGTTCACAACTTTGCCTCATAAAATAAAGTACCTTGAAACCAGCTTAACGAAAGAGGCGAAGGACCTGTACAAAGAAAACTACAAAACACTACTTTAAGAAATGAAAGAGGACATGAGGAAAAGGAAACACATTCCCTGCATACATTAGGAGAATTAACATTGTGAAAATGACAATACTACCCAAACATTATACAAATTTAATGTGGCCCCAATAAGAATACCCATGATGAAGGCATCTTCCCCAAATTCAAACTTACTATAAAAGCGGTAATAATTAAAACCACATGGTATTGGAATAAAGGTAGAACAGCAGCCCAATGGAACAGCTGCATGTCCTGACAAAGACCCCTCAAATATATGGCCATTAATCTTTGATAATGAGCTAGCGTGGGCAACGGCTGCGCCCATGCTCTGCATGATCTCCGGGCCGGACGGGCACCTGGGCGAGGTAGGCGATGCGTGGGTATCCGCACTGTGTCTGTGCAGACCGGCAGTGAAGAACAGGGGCCCTGAGCCTTGGGGCTGCACCTGCTGTGGAGCAGCTGACCACGGCCTGAGCTGCCCACACCCTCTTTGTGGTATAGCCGCTGACCACACCCTGCCCTGCCCGTACCCTCCTTGAGGTAGAGCTGCTGACCGTGCCCTGCACTGGTCGTACCCTGCCCAGTCCTTCTCCTGCCATGGCTCCTCACCATGTCGTGCTTCAAGCTTTGCCGATTTAATCCAGATCTGTGTGTACTCACGGCTTTCTTGGGTCAGGGAGGGGTGGAAGACACACCATTATGCTCAGGGCTGACTCCTGGCTCTGTGCGGGGCTCAGGGACAGGAGAGCTGGGGATCAAACTTGGGTCGTCGCATGCAAGGCCAGCGCCCAACACTTCCTCTCATGTCAGCCTTCTTTCTTATTTTACTTTCCTCTAACACAGCAGGTAGGGCATTTGCCTTACACACAGCCATCCTGGCCGACCCAGTTTTGATTCTTCAACCTCTCTCAGAGAGCCCGGCAAGCTACCAAGAGTATCTCGCCCTCATGGCAAAGCCTGGCAAGCTACCCATGAGGTATTCGATATGCCAAACACAGTAACAACAAGTCTCACAATGGAGACGTTATGGGGCCTGCTCGAGTAAATCGATGAACATTGGGAGGACAGTGCTACAGTGCTAATATTTGATAAAGAAGCAAGACATGTCAAGTGAAATAAGGAAAGCCTCTTCAGAAGTTCCTGGGAAAACTGAACAGCTACATGCAAAAAAGCCAACTCAGATCTGTCTCTAACACTAGACACCAAAGTCAGATCAAATGGATTAAAGACGTCAATATTAAAGACCTGAATCCATAAGGTACATGGAGGCAAATGTAGGCAAAACCCTCCGTGACACTGAAGCTAAAGACATCTTTAAATATGAAACAACATCGACCAAGCAAGTGGAAGCAAAGATAAACAAATGAACTGCATTAAACTAAGAAGCTTCTGCACCTCAGAAGAAATGGTGAGCAATATATAAGGCAGCCCATGGAATGTAAAAAAAAAATTTATGCAATGCTCATCAGATAAAGGGTTAATATCAAAGATACACAAGGCACTGGTAGAAATTTACAAGGGACAAACCTTCAACTCCATCAAG
Organism: Sorex fumeus; assembly: GCF_029834395.1. Classification (NCBI taxonomy): domain Eukaryota; kingdom Metazoa; phylum Chordata; class Mammalia; order Eulipotyphla; family Soricidae; genus Sorex; species Sorex fumeus. The sequence continues at coordinate 22,235,637 of NW_026606092.1, forward strand.
GAATGGGAGAGGAAATGAACAGAAACTTCCTCAAAGAAGAAATACAAATGGCCAAGGGTACTTGATAAAATGCTCTACATTGCTAATCATCTGGTAGGTGCAGATCGAAACAACAATGAGATATCATCTCACACAACAGAGACTGGCACACATCCAAAAGCACAAGAGAAAACAGTGTTTGCATAGATGTAGGGATAAAGGGACTCTGCTTCATTGTTGTTGGGAATACCAACTGGTCCTTTTGGAAAACAATATGGACATTTCTCAAAAACCTAGAAACTGAGCTTCCAAATGACCCAGCAATACCACATCTGGGATTGTACCCTGGGGGTGGAAAACCACACAGCACTAGTGCCATTTGTATTCCTCTGTTCTTTGCAATGCTATTCACAATAACCAAAACCTGGAAACAACCTGAGTGCCCGAGAACAGAAAACTGGATAAAGAAACTATGGTACATCTACACAATGGAATACTATGCAGTTGTTAGGAAAAATGAAGTCATGAAATTCACTTATAAATGGATGGACATGAGGGTATTATGATGAGTGAAACTAGTCAAAAGGACAGACATAGAATGATTGCACTCATTTGTGGGACTTATAAAACATAGTATGAGACTAGTACCCAAGGATAGGGCCAGAATAATCGGTCCACAGTTGGAAGCCTGCCTCAGGTACTGGGGGAGGAGGTAGTTGGGATAAAGAAGGAACCTCTATGACAAGTTTAGTTGGAAATGATCACTCTGGATAAGAACTGTGTACTGGAAGTAGATAGAGGAACAAACATGATAACCTCTGAGTATCTATATTGCAAACAGAGAGATAGAGAGAGAGAGAGAGAGAGAGAGAGAGAGAGAGAGAGAGAGAGAAGAGAGAAACTATTTGTAACAACAGGAGAAATAAAAAATCTACACAAGAAAATTATGATTCAAATATAAATGGAGACTAAAGTGGTCAAGAGTTTAAGCAATTTTTGGAATATAGTAAAACATCCTATTTGAGTCTGTGAAAGTACAACATCAGAAGTGTAAGCTCTGTGAGAATGAAATGTAGAGAAGTGATCTTTTTGGATTTCGACAACAAGAGAACAACACTCACAGTATATAATAATAATGATGCCAACATAAATGTTGCGATTGGATAAGTCACTAAAGAATTAGAAAAAAACATTAATATTTAAAAGTTAGTGACAATTGTGAAAAAAAGGGAAAATGGGTTTAGAAAAAGTGGAAAGGCAAATCTTTTTGTTTTAGTAAGGGAAGTCAGGAGATACTTATAAATGTTGTGGATATCAGAAATGTATGTTTAAGTATACCATATAATTTTATGATAATATGACTATAAAAATAAAGTGACAACTAGTACTTAGTATTTTATACTAATATTTTATATTAAGCATTATCCATAGTTAGTAGAGAAGTACAGATATTGTGTAGAATTATAAAAGCAATCACTAGAAGCGATTAAGAGAAAGTAATAGCTAAAAGTCATGAAATTTGCCACTACATGAATGGAACTAGAGGGTATCCTGCTGAGTGAAGTTAGTTAGGGAGATATAGATACAGTGTGAATCTTGGGGTATAATGTGTTAAATATCGTTCTACATCTTTCAATCATAAAATTCTTATGCAACACTTATTCTTCTACAAAGAAGAATATTAATAAAGCTTAAATTTGAAATGGATGCTCATAGTAAATAGTAAAAAGTATGAATAAGGGAATCAATGTGAAATTGATCTCAATAGTGTAGAAAGATACAACATTGAAACATTTAATATTCTGTGAAATTTATATATTATTTCAAAACTAAAAATCAACACTAAAATTTCTAGTTCAATTTTAATCTTTATTAAATAAATAAGCAATGTTTGGTTGTGGTCTTGGAATTATATTGTATATATAGGATTCATGTAGGAAAATTAACAGATATTTAGCAACATACAGTTAGTTATTCTTTAAGTAAGGTTAGTTTTGCATAATGAAATGAGTTATAATTTATAACTTGTGAATTACAATGTTAAATGATAGAAAATATTTAAATTGGAGTTGAGTGCTGTCTAATCTTTTGAGCCACTTGAGCTTGGAAAGTATTTCATGTATTCTTCTGAAAAATATTTCTTTCTAATTATTTATCAAGGATTTAATATAGTCAGGAAAATGTTATTTTAGTTCATTCTTATAGTACCTTTATGAACTAGAAATTATTTTTTACCTGATCCTTTCACTTCTCAAATATATCCTGCCTTGTTATTTTGAGATCAAATAAAATTATTGAAAAAATGCCAGTAGATTTTTCTCATTTCACATTCCTAGGGAATTTGGGGAAAAAATCCAGACATCAAATCAGAAAATGCATTGCTTATTATTACTTTTTCCTCTTCTTTAAATTAGCAGAATTAAAAAAAAGATGGTTGAAATAAAAAGAAATTAGGTATATTTCTCATTTAGAAGACCCCCCCCCTTAGGCCCTTCCCACAAGATTGAATCACCTATCATAAAATGCCAAGACTCTGTTTTTATACTGGGTTCACATTCACAGTACTAGCAATGCCTTCAGCACAAGTCATTCGTAGAGAATTAGATCTTTGTAATCAATGGGTTAAGTCCCCATGAAACAACCTGTGGTGACCCAGTTGCAATCACCAAAAGCATAGAATGTCAGATCAATAGTAGCAGTGCTTGGATTCTGAAATATAAAACAATCTCTAGAGTTTTCATTACCCAATGGATGTTATCAGACAGGGGATCACTATGGCAATTGCATGTTCTTATCTTATTAGTGTTTGTGCTTGGTCCCAAGGAGTCTATTTTAAAAAGCAAAGGCCTTCTGTTCACTTCTTTTAGAATATGTAATGATGACTTCCAAACATATTAATGAGAATTAATAGTAATTCAAATAGCATAAGCAGTCATTAATTTCTTTCCCAGGAAATAACATTTCTTCCTCAGAGGTAAATCACTCTCATTGGATGCAAAATTCCTTTTAGTCTATTTACCTGTTAATTCTGTCATGAAAGGATAGCAGGTATTTCAATTTGGGGTCAAATAAAAACATTAAGTCTTCACAAACTGGTTTGAGGCAGTGAAAGAGAAAAAAGAAAGGATTTTGTAGCTACATGATCCATGGCATTGACTGGCACAATGTTTTATTGGTATCTAATGAGGGAACAGAAACCACTTCAACTATTAACATTGACAGAGAGAAGTAATTTGATTCAGGGAATGGCTACTCAACTGATAGAAGATGCTAAGGGCCAAAGGACGAACGAAGAAATAAAGAAATTAGCAGCTAAAAAGAGCCACTTCCTGGTGGATGAGTAAAGCAAAGATGGTTTGATCACTGATGGCAGATGGAAGAAGAACGGGCCTATCCAGTCAAAACTAAAGGCATAGTATGTTGGAATACTGCATTCCTGAAATTCTATTGAAAACAGTTTTGTAAATAATTGTGCCTTAATGAAAAATTAAATATTAATTCAAAAACAGAAAACAAAAACTAAAGCCATAGAGAATATAGATCCTAGGGCAGAGAAACTAGCTGAGACAGCTAGGTGTTTAAAGGATTGGAGTTGAGAAAAAACTGATCAAGCAGCCTGCTTTTCCTTTCCTCACAGTCAGAGGTTTCATTTGCTCTAGCAGCAAGAATCCAGACCTCAAGTACAGCTGATTAAGGTTAATGCCATAAGGTACAGTGCACAGGATTAAAAAGCAGAAGTCTGAAGGTAAAGTGGTTCAAAACTGGCCTCTCCTCTGTGAATTTACTTTCCCTGGCTGTTTATTTTTTATCAAGATCCAAGAATTCATGGTAGATTAGTTAAATTTTCACTTATATATTTTTACAATAGGTTCCCCAAATTATAAAGCTCAGCACCTTTCTGGACTAGGCAAAAGGGTCTTTTTGGTTTTGATTGGGTTTTGCTTTCATTTTTAGGTTTTTAATTTTTTAAATTCAATTGGTACAAATGGGGTAAAATGCATTACTTTATGTTGTATTATCAGTTTTGGGGAAGTTGTAGACATTCTCCTGTTTCTAAGAAATATTTTATGTTGGAAGGATAGCTCAGTGGGCTAAGCACATACTTTACATGTGCTTGAACTCTAACATCACATGGTTCCAGGAACGCTACTGGAAGTGACCTTAACACTGAGCAAGGAGCATCCCTTAGGCTTGTCAGATGTGGGTGCCCCGTAAACAAAACAGAAACATAATTTAATATATACTACAATCTAAAGTTGATTTTAGAATAATAAATACAATAAGATTTTGACCCAATTACTAGGTTAATAAACAAATTACATGTAGCACTGTCCAACATTGTAACAATTTCTTAGTCATATTTCTTTGTTGATTGGGCCTTTATTTGGTATATCACAAATTATAAGTACTCTCCTAAACTAAAAAAGTTGTATTTGCTGAGAATGATTTTCTTCGATTTGAAAACTAAAAGAAAACTCCTGTTGCTTCTGGAATATATTCATCTCCCAAACAAACAAAACAACCATGTCTGGGGAAATACTAGTAGCAATTATATACTCTTAAATTTGTAAAGTATATATTAATACTAGATTATTCACCCTCACCATAATACTTTTATAGGTGTCACAATAATTCTTACAATTGCCATCAATCACAATTGTATATTGCCACCTTCAACTATACCTTGTCAGTTCTAATAATGCCAGTTTATCTTCCAAATTGGATCTGAGTCCCAGGATGTTACAGAAACATTGATACTCTCATGGAAATTCAAATTCAAAGACATGCTCTCATGTATTCTAAGAGCCTTGACCATAGATCTTAAAGGAAGGGAATGACTTATCTAATAACTTAGAAAGAAAATTAAGTGACTGGCATTCTATATCTCAGTCTTCAAATCATCACATATGAGTTTGCTTCCACGTGAGGTAATCTTCAAAAGTATGAAAAATTGATGTAATTTTTTTTACCTCACATATACGTAATTAAAGCCAAGTGTCCAACTCCCTACCAAAACACTATTAAAGCTCTGTGAATGATCTTTCATACTTGTAATTTTCAAGATAATATCAGAATAAGCTGTGAAACATCTATTTGTTTATTTTTCATTTCTCCTTTAATTTTGTTTGTTTATTTTGGGGCCACATGTGGTGACGCTCAGAGATCCCTCCTGGCTTTGCATTCAGGAATTACTCCTGGTGTTGCTTGGGAGATCATCTGGGATTCTAGAGATAGAACCGGATCAGTGCATGCAAGACAAATGCCCTCACATTATTGTTCTGGCCCTCCTTTTAAATTATTTTAATTTAATTTGTAATGGGTCCATACATAGTAGCTCTAGGGGTGATGTGGTGCCAGGGATTGAACTTGGTACCTTATATATACACTTATATATACACAACACATCCTCTATTACTTGTGCTGAAGTTCTCATCACTTTTAAAAATAATTTGAGAAATCTCAAAAAACATAGAAATATAATTACCACATGATACAATAAATTCACCTCCAGATACTTATACAAAGAAAATGAAAACACTTAGAAAAATAAGCACCTTACATTCCTTGAAACATAATTTACAATAGTCAAGATATGGAAAAAACATGCATGTCTTTTGATGGATGAGTTGGCAAAGAAAATGAATACGGCATACATTCACACAGGAATATTATTCAGCTGTTTAAAAATATAAAATTGTGCCATTTTTGAGAGTATGCTGGACTTTAGTGGCATTCTGATAAGTAGAATAAGACACATAGAAAAAGATAAATTTTTTATGATATCACTTGTTCATGGAATCTATAAAACAATTAGCTGAGCTCATAGATACAGAGGATAGATTAGTTCTTACTAGAATCAGAGGGGTCAGAGATGAGCAATATGGGAGACAGGGATCATAAGATACGAACTTCCAGTTACAAAATAAATAAGCCATCTGTGATGACTATAGTGTATTAGGTATTTGACAATTACCAACATCTTATTATCTCATTCCTACTTTGGACAATCTGGCAGACTACCAAATGTATCCTGCCCACACGGCAGAGTCTGGCAAACTCCCCGTGGTGTACCCAATATGCCAAATACCAGTAACAATGATGGGTCTCATTCTCCTAACTCTGAAAGAACCTTGAATATGGCTTTTTTTAAAAAATATCAGGGCTAGGTAAAGAAGACGTTACTGGGACCTGCTCGAGGCAATCGACGAATTACCAAGAATAAATATTAAAATTTATCATTACAATAAAAAAACTCGTGTAGCTATCTATGGTGATAGATGTTAACTAGACTGACATGGAGACCATTTCTCAGTATAAACAAATCTCAGATCATTACCCTGTACACCTGAAACTAATATAATGCTATATGTCAATTATATCTCAATTAAGAAGGCCTGGAAACTATAAAATACTGTTTTCTTGAAAAGCAAAAGGATCATGAAATGAAAAAGGCACAACAGGGGATAAAAGCTCCAGTCTCACCTCAAAATGGTTAATTAGAACTCTGCCACTCTATTAAACAATAACAACACCAGAACCTGAATTTGTGAGCAGGCAACAGAGAGAGGCCTGGGGAAAATAAATTGTTTTATTTCTCTTGATATCATTTTGCCAGACCTTTAAACAAATATGAAAACTGGTCAAAGAAAAATCAGAATCAAAGAGCCTATCCAGGGTCTCCAAGTCGGACCCAGCCGTCCCCATCCTGCTAATGTGAACACGGCACCCACAGCCATTGAAGAACAGACCTCCTAAGCAGAATGGTTTTTCTTGGAGATTTTTCTTGTTTGGACTTTAATTAAGCTCCTGCCAGGCTTGCAGGCTTTTTAATTTTACCTATCTTTCTTCTTTGTTTCTTTTTTTCTCCTTGAATCAGCTGGCTTGTCAGGAAACTCTTTGTAAGCTGTCACAATTAGAGTATACCCTCCGATATTAAATATGAAAACAGACTCCTGGCTGCTTCTCTGGCATCAACAGCAGAAGTTTCCTTTCTATTTAAAAGATTTTCATTTACTCATTCATTCATTCATTCATTCATTCATTCATATTTATTTAAGTGTGAGTCTCTGTGTCTTTCATGAATTAAAAAAAACATGAGAGAAGGAAGTTTCATGGAGCGCAGAATAGCTATTGGTCAGTAAGTGACATAAGGCAGCCACCCTTTAAGCCATCAGTCTAACAGACAAACTTGACATGACTTAATTTAACATTCAGACTGCTCATATGCAAAATGTAGCTGCTGTTTCCTAGTGGTGGTGGGGGTGAAAGGAAGACAAGCCTGGAAAAGGTGATGCCTCAGTTGATAATTTAGCACTTCTTTAATGAAATGTAATACTTAATTCATTTAAGTTCCTTTTCATGAGGTGCAGTTCTCAGTTAAAGTCATTGCGATTCTCAAAGTATGCAGGTAGGGATGGGGGATAAAATGTGACCCCTTTAAAGCAGATTTCTCGAGAAGCTATTTTAATTTGTGGAGGCTTCCTTAAAACCTGGCCACCCTAAAAAGAATGTCCTGTTTTTCTTTCCTTTAATTAAAAAATAATACACATATGTACTGCAGCGTCAGAAATAAAAATAACCCTTCAGAAAACACACACAAACAAACAAACACGGAAGGTATGGAGCGTGGGGTATGATATTGCTACCTCCATGACTGCTCTCATTGCCATTCTTATTATTTTACTTAATAATTCCACGCTGCCAGGTTATTTCACCAACTGCTCGTGTCTGTGGGGTACTTACTAATCGCTTCCACAAACTGCTCAAAGAAGCTGTAAGGGAAGAGCGGCTCAGGCAGCTCCCGGAAAAACATCTTCAGTGCTCCGGTGACAACGTGGATGTCCTCCCACTGGCTGTCGTCCAAATTCAGCTTCTCTTCTGGGAAAACACGAGGAGAAATGGAACAACTGGTTTTAATGAAACAATTACAAGACACTAATTATTATGTTAATGTTTGCCTACTATCATCAGCAACCGTTAACAGCCTTCTGCACCTAGAGGTTTGGTGCTGTGCATGTTTTTCCCCCTTTTTCCGTAGGAAGGGAACATTTTCAATGGAATACCATCTGTAGGAATGCAGCTAACAAAAAAACAAGAGACACAAAGAGACCGTACCATTGACACAGTATGTCAGATACATTTATTCCCATAATGCATCGGTATAAAAATTAGCATCTCAGCTCAACATGATTCAAAGCTATTTGGTTTTGAGGCCGAGGGGCTAAGAGTGCCAATGATGGCCGGCTCAAGGGACTGGCCTAAAGGCCTTGCTGAGCCAACAGGAGACATATGCTAAACATGGCAATAGAAAATGAGTTATTGCTTTACATGTGTTAGCCTTGCTATGTACAAGGGAATAATGGGTAACACTTTTTTCCCTTTTTTTCTGAATATAAAGTCAGCAAGGAATAGAATACTGAGTGAAAAAGGATATTAATTTCTTCTTACTGCTTCAATTTTTTCCTTTTTTTTTTTAGTATTCATCTCAGCGAGGAAAATGTGCCCAGCAACAATATTAGACAGACCCCTGTTGGCCTACATAGGCTATGCAAAGCTGTCAAAATGATAACACACTAAAGACAAACCACAAGTGCTTACTAACTCCTCTTTGAAACAACAGAAATGTTTGCTTTGGAGGTTTGAATGAGTTGAGGCATTTCAATAGTGGGGGTGAGGGGGCAAAATGAAGTTTTTAGAGAAAATAAAGAGATGTTTGGCTATTATTATTTTCTGTTTGTTCACCATATGAAAGTTGGAATCACTCTCACCCCAGAAGTGGATGTTAGAGTTTCTAAAAATGACATCATTTACAGCAAAAAGCAAAAAAGGCACAATGGAACAGCAGCTGAGGCAATAGTATCTGTCTTTCTAAACAGGTGACACAGAAAAGTTTTCAGATTTTGAGCTTAGTGAAAGCTAAATCTAATCATTTTAGAGGAACGAAGGTTAATTGGAAAGTCAATCGGTCTGGCAAGAACTTAACAGGTATTTGGTCATCTGGAATTTAGTTTCTTTGCTGATTTCTTGGGCTCGTGTTCACAGGCCCCTTTGGTGTCAGCTTTACAAATGCAGAGAAGAATTTTCACCAAAAATATAAGAAAAGCTGAGAATTGTCACTGTAGGGAATCTCTGCATGGGCTGTTTTGCTAATAGCGTTCATGTCCTTTAAAAAATATTTGCTGAAATCCTGATCAGATCTTTCTTTTCTAAGTGGTCTATTATTTCCAGGATTGGTTAGTAATGTTCCTGCTCAACAAGACGTCTGCAAAGACCAGGAATGAAGGTGGTTCTGTTTATTTCAGAGGGGCTCTTTTCTTTTCCTTTCGGCCTTCATTCCTACCTTAATCATAACACAATAATATGATCCACAACAAAATCAGCAGAGGAGACCTCCTTTTTGCCCTGCAATCATTTTTGATTGATTGTATTTCAACAATTAGTCTTTTATTTGGCTACACACTATTGAAATAGGCCGACAGCATCTTAGCAGGCCAGCTTTAAACAGTCAACTGTTAACAATAGCATCAAAAAGAGAGACCTGATGGGGTTTACTGTCACTTTAAAGAACAGGGTTTTCACATTGTTGAAATCTGTCAGATATTTTGAAATGTCCCTCTCACTATGGTGCCACACCCCCTGCGTGCCCTTATAATAAAATTGGTTTTACTCCTGATTAAATCATTTTCTCCCTACCCACTACCATACTTCTCATAATGGACCTGTGCGCTCTACAGCTGGTGTTCTTCCCATGGTACCAATTCTTACTTTATCTTTTAAGCACTTTGCTGCTAAGATCTCATGCAGAGTGCTTATGTTTTGTTAAGAGCTTCATTCTTAGAGAAATAGCTTAACACATGTTCTAAAAATGTTGTACAACGTATTGCTTAAAACACATTTAGAAAATGTATAAGTACTGTAGCTTTGGCACTGAACTTTAAGTGGAAACCTAAACATGCACACACACACGCGCACACACACACAAACACACACACATACTCATATATATACACACACACACACATACACGCACGCTCACACAACACTACCACTACCAAAATTTTATCCCTCCCAAGTTGACACAAAATACCATGCTGGTGCAAATATTTGAGGTCACCAAAGAAAAATTGCACAGTAAGTAAGAAAAGAATAATTTTACTTACAGGAAAAAAACAAGAACAAATGACTATTTAATGGAAGGCAAATGTCACTGCTGTTTGTCACCTTCAGATATACATCATTAACTTAAGATACTATAAAAATAAGATATGTATATGTCTGCATATATATAAATTTAACAGTTAATATTATTTGATTACACTCTCTGGAAATGCCATATAGGATCAATATCATTTCAAGATTTTTAAACCAGCATTCCTATTTGGAATCTTCTTTTAAGAAGAAAATAAAATCAACTTATATAGCCTTCCAACAAGTGGTTTTAATAAAAAGAATTGGAAAGTAGTTGAAGAGTTTTTTGGAATATAATATATAATTTTATATTAAGTTTTTCATAACCAACTAATGTTAGGTAACCTCATAAACTAGAGTTTTAAGGTATATTTTAAGCCATTTTGATTTAGATATATGAACTTATATCTATAAGCCATGAATCAACCAGTTCTCAAGATGAACTTTTCATGACTATTTATGTATTAAAAGGTATAATTATAAACACATTTATATTGTTTGATAGGCATTTTGTAACTCATTAGCAGTGATGATTATGGTTTTCCTATTCAACAGAAGAGGGTTTCTCAAAGTAATGTACTATTGCAGAGAATTTTGCAGCTTAATCTTAACACTGATTTGAGACTATGATTTTACCTATATGCTGAGATCTTTTCTAACTACTTATTTACAAAAGGAATCTATTTCCTCATAAACAAATACAAAGAAAATTGACAATTAATAAAAGGACAAAGATGGAGTAATGTGGAGCCAATTATTATGTAGGATAGACTCGGGAGAAAACAAGTAGAATGGGAAATATTGAACATAACTGGTAGATCTAGAGACCCCAGAGCAATTCTAAATATAGCCCTTGAGGCACCCAAATGCTACTGAGGTGGACCTGGTGATCCCTAGTACCAGTACCTAATTAGCACTGCATCTTTGAATCCTTGTGTTGAACCTCCATCCTGGTTGGACGAATATCACCAGAAGTATCCTGAGGACCACTAGAGAGGTCCTAAAATAACTTAAAGAATAAGAAAGTGTTTATTTGGGGGATCATAGCTATGTAGTGGCATGTTCATTGTATATAATTCATTTATTTTATATTTGGCAGGAAAGTTGATGTTATTTAGATCTCTCTAAAAATAATTGGAACGCCCAAGGAAACATGCATATCCATGGTGACACTGCTGGGGAGGGCAAATAGAGACGAGAAAGGTGAACCATTTCAGGAAAATGGCAAAGGAAATACTGAACAAATATCATATAGAATCCTAGGTTTTTCAGAGGAGTTAGATCAGAGTGATGTCATGAGTCATATCTGGCCAACAGACACTTTCATGGGGGAGTTCAACACTGGGAATTAGTCTAGCTGACTCCAGATATCTCACAATTCTAACTCTCCTGAACCTTGAATTAGGCTCTTAATATTGACTTTATTTATTTTTGTCCAGGACTTTTGTTTGAAGCATTTAAATATCATCAAACATAGTTTAAACACAAGAATTTCCATATGATGTGATTCTATGGGATCAAAAAATGTACTTGTTGCATCAAATCATCCCATCTTGAACTCTTTTCTTAAGAATCTTTGAGTATCTAATTTACTTTTGCAGTGAATTTTTTTTAAAACGGCAAAAACTATTAAATTTGAAATAAAATTTACATTGACTGTTAGAAACAATTTTGCTTTTTTAAAAAATCAAAAATTTTTTAAAATTTTTTATTTTTTAAATTTTTTAATTAGTGAAACACCATGAGGTGCAGTTGTGGACTTACAAGTATTTGTGCTTGGGTTTCAGTTATACAACGATCAAACACGCATCCCTCCACCAGTGCCCATTCTCCACCACCACTGATCCCAGTATCTCTCCCACCCCTTATCCCCCCATCCCACCCCCCCTCTGTGGTAGGGCATTCCCTTTTGTTCTCTCTCTCCTTTTGGGTGCTGTGGTTTGCAAAAGAGGCATTGAGTGGCAATCATGTTCGGTCTATAATCGAAACAATTTTTCTTAAAACAAAAATATTAGATATGTACCATTGATAGTTATAGCTAGAAGTGATTTTAAAGAAAAGCTATTTATTTAAATATTTGAAAAATATATTAATGATTGAGGTTCTGTGATTTATAATACTGTTAAAAATCATGTCCCATGCACATATTCCCAACAGCATACCAGCATCAGTGTACACACCTTCCCCCATGGGCTCCAAATCTCTCCATTTCAAACCCCCCATCAACTCAATCATGCGGATCAGTTCTCCTGTCATGTTGTCTTTGGCTGTTGTTACCTAGCTTTGTATCTTTAAGTTCCACACACAAGAGAGTTGGCTCTGTCTCTGTCTCTTTTCTTTTCACTGATTTCCTCTTAGAATGATTATTCTTTAGTTCTATTCATGTTGTAGAAAATTGCATGATTTTGTCCTTTATTGAAGAAGTATGGTATTCCATTGTGTGTATATATACCACAACTCCTTGAATCATCATAGGTAGTTTGGCATTTGGATTGTTTCTATATTTAAGTGCAGCAATAGATATAGGTGTTCATATGTACTTTTGAATTAGTATTTTTTATTTGGGATAGACATAGACATTAAGATGTAGTATTACTTGGTTATATGGGAGTTTACATTTTTGGAAATATATACATATTGCTTTTCCACAGGGGTTGAACCGGACAACATTCCCACCAATAATATTCCCAATACTTTAATCACTTTCATTTGTATTGTACATTGTCTTTTCTTCTGCACTGCATATTGTCCTAGATATTATAAACAGAAATTACAACATTAGGTGTAATTATAACAGAGCTCAAATAATGTTATTCTAGTATTGGTAGAAGTGAGGGAGCATATAACTTGAGATATCAAGAATAAAGCAGTAACAAGGAAGTGAAAAGGTAATCATTTATGTATTGAGAAATAAGTGTAATTCTACCTTGCTATGTTTTTATAATACTTTTAAAGCCTCTTCCCAACTTTTATTTTACTCTTTAAGTTTAAAAGAAGAAAAGATTTTATGAAAACAACATCTCTGATTAACTTAATTTAATGACAAGAATCTATTACACTGTAAAACTCTTACAGTAAATGTGGTATTTGCTTTCAGTGTAGATCACTTGATCACTTTACTTGACATTCCGTTACTCATCAATTTGCTCGAGCGGGTGCCAGTAATGTCTCCATTCATTCCTGGCATGAGCTAGTGTAGTCCAATGGCATCTGCTTGTTCTAGGAACACAAAGAGCCTCAAACGAATCATTCTGACATCTCGTAGGTGGGCAGGCACGTGATCTTTTGACATCCAGTGGAATCCAGTCAGTAACAGCTCTAGTCCAGCGGTCATCTCCAAATCTCATTACGTGTCCAGCCCATCTGATTTTCGATAACTTGGCAAATGAGACAGAGTCCCTGATTCTTGACTGTTGATGGAGGTCAGTACTCCATATTCTTTCTCTCATTTGAGTGAAGCGTGATACTCCAAGCATAGCTTTTTTGATACCTCTTTGGGAGATCTGAATAGAATTCTCATCCTGTTTTCATAGGGCCCAGGTGTCTGAGGCATATGTTAATGTAGGAAGGCAGTGGAATCCAAGAGATGTGCCCGGAGCCGGAGGTTTTTCGTCCTCTTAGCTATTTCCTTGATGCTCTTGAAGGTGTTCCAAACTGCTCTCTTTCTCCTGCTCAACTCAGGTGCCAGGTCATTCGTCATGTTGACTTCTTGACCTAGGTATACATAACTGTTGAATTTGGAGATGTTTGTCCCATTGCGAGTGAATGGAAAGTCAGAAATGAGACTGTTTCTCATAAACATTGTCTTCCTGAGATTCAGCTATAGTCTGACCTTTCCACACTCGTGATCAAAGTCGGCCAGCATTTGTGCTGCTTGGCTAATGTTTGGTGTTATTAGAATGGTGTCATCAGCAAAGCAGAGATGGTGTAGTTGCCAACCATCTAACTTAACTCCCATTTCTTCCCATTCTAGTCGCTGCATGACATTTTCTAGGCACTGAAGAGTTTTGGTAAAATGGTATCACCCTGCTGACCCCCTCCCTTGACATGGATGATCACTTCTTTGTAGAATGGTGAGATTGTGGTAGTGAATCTGTAATACAGCTCATGGAGGATCCTGATGTTTTGAGTTTGAACGCCCTGTTTGGCTAGGGCTTCTATGACAGCTTCCTTCTCAACAGAATGAAAGGCCTTCTTTAAATCAATGAATGTTAGACAGAGTGGCATCTTGAACTCCTGAGAAACCTCAACGAGCTTGGTTATTGTGTGGATATTGTCAATCATGCTGAATCCTTTGCAGAACCCGGCTGGCTCACGTGGTTGTCCTTCATCTAGTGTTCTGCCAATCCCATTCAGGATGACTCAAGTGAGCAGCTTGTAGACAACAGACAACAGGCAGATCAGGCGATAGTTGCCAATGTCGTGGATGTCTCCCTTCTTGTACAATAGTACAGTCCTCCTAGTTTTCCAATTCATCTTACAGGATTGCCGCACCATATTTGATAGGGTTCAAATATTGTTTCAAACATGGGAAGACCTGCAAGGGTGATTAGAGGCCACCCTAAAAGCCTCTATCCCTCTCAGAGAGCCTGGCAAGCTACTGAGAGTATCCCGCCTAAAGGGCAGAGCCTGGCAAGCTATCTGTGGTGTATTCGATGTGCCAAAACCAGTAAATATAATGGGTCACATTTCCCTGAACATGAAAGAGCTACCAGTATGGCAGCGTTAAGAAGGATGAGGGGTCTTCTCCCCCACCCAGGTAAGTCTTCCCACCAGTATTCGAACACGGGACTTGGCTTTCACCCTGCACAGCCCCAGACATCCTCTAGGACTCGAACAAAAGCAGGCGTGAGCCTCTTCCTCTTCGCCCCTAATGCTGCTCTGGGTGTTCTTCCCAACCCAGCCTTTACCCACCCACCCCAAACACACACCAGGTTCCTGTGGGGCATGGCCTCTTCTGAGGTGGGCATGGATTCCTTAAAAGTGGGCACGGCCTAATTTTAGGTGGGCCAACGCTCATGTAGCCGCAGTTAGTGTACCAAGAAATCTAGTGTAACATCATAGTTCCCATACCTACACACCAACATAAAGAAACAATGCAAATCCCCACCACATGGGGAGGACGATGAAAAGAGTTCAGAAGCCTCAGTAGGTGCTACTCACCTAAGGGACCTCTCTGACAAAGAATTCAGATATGAAGTCATGAAGATGTTCAATGAACTCAATGAAACACTCAGACAGATATCCAGTAAATTGAAAGAGGTCATGAAAGAAACAATGGATTGCACAACTGACAAAATACAGAAAGAAATGAGAGCAGAAATTGGAAAGCTACGCACAGAAATGTCACAAATGAAAGATTCCGTAGGTGAAATGAAAAACTCTGTGCCTTCAACAGTAGAATGACCACAGCTGAAGACAGAATCGGTGAGCTGGAAGATCAGCTGCACCAAGCCAACTGGCAAAAACAAACAATGCCAAGAGACCTCAAAATAGCTCGAGAGCAAATCAGAGTCCTAGGAGATGATTCCAAGAGGAACAACATTAGAATCATAGGAGTACCAGAAGCTCAGGGAAACCATCCCAATGAAAAAGCCATGGTTAAACAAACATTGCTGAAAAATTCCCAGAGCTTGACAATGCAGCCATTCAGATTCAAGGAGCCCGAAGGGTGCCAGCTAAAAAGAGACCCTAACAAAAACACTCCAAGACATATCATAGTTAGAACAATCAATGCCATGCCGCTGACAGAGGCACAATACTGCAAGCATCAAGGTCTAAGAAGGAAATCACATACAAAGGACCGCTCCTTAGATTCACAGCAGATCTATCAGAGGAAACCCTCCAAGCCCAAAGGCAATGGCGGGATATAGTGAAAAAACTCACTGAAATCAGTGCTTCACCAAGAATACTCTATCCGGCTAAACTCTCACTCAAAATCGAAGGAACAGCACACTATTTTCTAGATAAACAGCAGCTCAGGAATTTCACAGACTCAAAGCCAAATCTAAAACAAGGGCTAACGGGGCTACTATAAGATAAGACAAACCCTACAAGCACAACAGACCCTTACATAAAGATGACACAAAACCCCATAACAATAATCTCTCTCAATGTCAACGGTCTAAATTCACCAATTAAGAGACATTGAAAAGCAAAATGGATTCAGAGACAGAACCCAACATTCTGCTTCCTAAAAGAAACTCATCTCAATAGTCAGAGCAAACACAGACTCAAAGTTAAAGGGTAGAAAACAATACTGCAAGCAAACAGCTCCTGCAAAAAAGCTGGGGTGGCCATACTAGTATCCAACAACATCAATTTCAAGTTGAAAAAGATTAGTAGGGGCAGTGAAGGCTATTTTCTATTCATCAAGGGATGTATACAACAGGAAGAAATCACACTCTTAAATGTATATGCACCTAATGAGGGAACAGCTAAATATTTAAAAGAACTGCTAACAGATTTTAAGGAGACATTGCTAGCAACTCAATAATAGCTGCAGACTTTAACATCACCTTATCACCTCTGGATAGATCAACAAGAACAAAACTCAACAAGGAAACATTGGCTTTTAAAGAAGAAATAAAAGAGAGGGGGCTTATAGACCTATACAGGGCTTTACACCCCCAAAAGAAAGAGTACACATTCTTCTCCAGTACACATGGAACATTTTCCAAAATAGACCATGTGCTAAGACACAAAGCATACCTCAATAGAATCAGGAAGATAGAAATAGTATCAACAATCTTTTCAGACCACGATGCATTGAGAATAGAAGTGAATTACACACAGACACGGAGAACCAAGTCAAAATTACACAATGGAGTACTATGTAGCTGTAAGAAAAAGATGAAGTCATGAAATTTATATACAAGTGGTACCACATGGAAAGTATCATTCTAAGCAAAATGAGTTAGAAAGAGAGGGATAGATACAGAAAGATTGCATTCATCTGGGGAACATAAAGTAACAAAATAGGAGACTAAAACCCAAGAATAGCCGAGATAAGTACCAGGAGGTTTACTCCATGGCTTGGAGGCTAGCCGAACATGCTAGGGGAGAAGCTCAGATAGAGAAGGGAGCATCTAAAAAAGGTGTTGGGAGGATCCTCCCAGGTTGGGAGATCTGTGCTGAGAGTGGACTGTGGACCAAACATGATTACCAATAAATGCCTCTGTTGAAAACCACAGTACTCAAAAGGAGAGAGAGAACAAAAGTGAATGTCCTGCCACAGAGGCAGGATGGAATGGAGAGGACGGGAGGTGGGAGGGATACTGAGATCAGTGATGGGTGGAGATTGGGCACTGGTGGAGGGATGGGTGTTTGATCATTGTATAACTGAAACCCAAGCCCCAAAACTTGTAAGTCTACAACTGTACCTCATGGTTTTTCACTAATCACTTACTTAATCACTTAACTTCCTGTTAGTCGTCGATTTGCTCGAGCGGGCGCCAGTAATGTCTCTATTTGTCCCTGTCACATGCTAGTATAGCCCAATGGCATCTGTTCGCTCTGGGAACATGAAGAGCCTCAAACTGATCGTTCATGATTTTGATGAAGAAGTCTGACCATCTGGTAGGTGGGCGGCCACGCGGTCTTTTGACATCCTGTGGAATCCAGTCGGTAACAGATCTAGTCCAGCGGTCATCTTTAAATCTCATTACATGACCAGCCCATCTGATTTTTGACACCTTGGCAAACGAGACAGTGTCCCTGATTCTTGATCCTCGACGGATGTCAGAACTCCGGATTCTTTCTCTCATTTGAGTGAAATGTGATATTCCAAGCATAGCTCTTTCAATTCTTCTTTGGGAGACCTGAATAGTGTTCTCATCCTGTTTGCGTAGGGCCCAGGTTTCTGAGGCATATGTTAATGCAGGAAGAACAGTGGAATCAAAGAGATGTGCCCGGAGCCGGAGGTTCTTCGTCCTCTTAGCTATTTCTTCGACGTTCTTGAAGGCACTCCAAGCCGCTCTCTTCCTCCTGCACAGCTCGGGTGCCAGGTCATTTGTCATGTTGACTTCTCAACCTAGGTACACATAGCTGTTGCATTCGGAGATGGTCGTTCCATTGAGAGAGAATGGGGCATCAGGAACGAGGCTGTTTCTCATAAACATTGTCTTCGTAAGATTCAGCTGTAGTCCTACATTTCCACACTCACGGCCAAAGTCGGCCAGCATTTGTGCCGCTTGGCTGATGTTTGGTGTTATTAAAACAATGTCATCAGCAAAGCAGAGGTGTGTAGTTGCCGACCATCTATCTTCACTCCCATTCCTTTCCATTCCAGTCGTCGCATGATGTTCTCAAGGGTGGCACTGAAGAGTTTCGGTGAAATGGTATCACCCTGCCGAACCCCTCTCTTGACATCAATGATTACTTCTTTGTAGAATGGTGAGATCCTGGTAGTGAATCCGCAATACAGCTCACAGAGGATCTTGATGTATTGGGCTTGAATGCCCTGATTGGCTAGGGCTTCAATGACCACTTCCGTCTCAACAGAATCAACGGCCTTCTTTAAATCAATGAACATTAAACAGAGCGGCATCTTGAACTCCCGAGAAACCTCAATGAGCTTGGTTATCGTGTGGATATGGTCGATGGTGCTGAATCCTTTGCGGAACCCGGCTTGCTCGCATGGTTGTCCTTCATCTAGTGTTCTGCCAATCCTATTTAGGATGACTCGAGTGAACAACTTGTAGATGACAGACAATAGGCAGATCGGGCGATAGTTGCCAATGTCATGGATGTCTCCCTTCTTGAACAGTAGTACGGTCCTGCTGGTTTTCCATTGGGACGGAACCTTGCATTCAGACACTAATAATAATTAAAAATAAAAAATAATAAAGTGCAGTTATTTGAAATTGAAAAAAAAAAGAAGGATGAGGAAGGAGAGGCTAATAAAATCTCAAGGCCGAACTAGGCTGCCAAAAAAGAAGAAAGACGGAAACGACTGTCTGTATTTTCAATGCACGTAGGCTGCTATCGGATGCATCCATCGAGGACCTGATGGTACAAGCACGAAAGATCAAGTACAACATCATTGGTCTGACCAAGACAAGAAGGCCTCAATCACATCACACCGTTTTCGACACTGGAGAAGAACTGTTCCTCGGAACATGCGTTGGAGGTGTTGGTGTCCTTGTCAACAATAACTTGGCCATGAGCATTGATTCATTCGAATGCCTAACAACCCGAATCAGATGATTACACTTGAATAGACGTGGCTCACTGCCAGCAGTTTCTATGTTCGTTGTCTACGCACCAACATCCAATTATGATGAAGGAGAAATTGAGAAATTCTACAGTGTAGAAGACTATTTTGATACCTTATCTGAAAGGCTTGTTGGTGTATGAATTACATGGAAGTCACATCAAAAATGAAAGAGAGGACAACGGGACTACCTAATAAATAATGTTTGGCCATAAAATGAAACTGCAAGACTAGATACTAAATTGAACAATTTATCTATACAGATAACGCTCATTTCAGTTTAGCATTTAAGATGAGAATCAGAAGAAAACTGGCTGAATCACTTGAGTAAGTCTACCTTTGTAGAAGGCAGGCTGGCTCCTAAATACAACAATTCACTGTGATTTATGATGGATTAGAGATTCAAAATTTTCAACACAGCTTTGTAGTAAAAGCTGCATATTTCATGTTGTGTATGTTCATGCCCTTTTCTTTAACACCTCTGTTAGAATATAAAACTTTAATGAGGACATTACTTTAGAAAACTACACCAGTTGGTCAGTTAATTTATTTATTTCCCTTGTAGTTATTCAGCAAATATAGACTGTATGGAGGCTACATATTAGAATTGGGATTTTGTGGTTTTCAACACTACAGCTGTTTAGTCTTCTTTACTGTTCTTAAAGGAGAGTACTTCATCAGGTGTTCAGAAATATTGTCAAGTGAATGTAGATTAAGTTCTAGACATTTACATCTTATCTCAACCCCTTAGAATAATTTTTTTTTTGCTCTTTTGGTCACATCCGGCAATGCTCAGGGGTTACTCCTGGCTCTGCACTCAGAAATTACTCCTGGCATTGCTCAGGGGACCATATGGGATGCTGGGAATCAAATCCAGGTAGGCCGCGTGCAAGGCAAACGCCCTACCCACTGTCCTATTGCTCCAGCCCCAGAATAATATTCTATTGACCTGAGGACAAGCATGGGTAAAAGAGGGTCCCACTATGGCCACCTCTAAAATGTGCATTAACCAGAAATGGGTTGAAGCATGTCTCTCTACTTACAAATTTCTCACTCAAATACAGAAAAACTAACATACAGGCTGAGAGGCTCTATTTGGAAATACAACATTTAAAGAAGAAAATTTGAAATGGAACTTAGTTAAGTACTTGTTTGTCCATTGCCAGTCTCAATACGTATCAAATTATTTTCTGTATAAATATATTGGGTGCTCTTTAGTATGGTGACTAGACAAAGAATAAAACTATTATCACCATTTATTGTTCATTATTTTTTTCCATCTACTACTTCCAGAGTGCAGAGTAGGGCTGGGGTGATAGCACAGTGGTAGGGCTGCATTGTGCACAGCCAGCCCAGCAGAGCCGGGTTCGATTCCTCCACCCCTATCGGAGAGCCCAGCAAGCTACTGAGAGTATCTTGCCCGCATACCCCAGCCTGGCAAGCTACCCGTGACATATTCTATATGCCAAACACAGTGACAATAAGTCTCACAATGGAGATGTTACTGTGACCACTCGAGCAAATCGATGAACAACAAGAGGACAGTGCTACACTGCTACTACTTACAGAGTAGAAATATTTCATTGCTGCTGTAGCCTGAGATTCAAAATACTAAACAATTTAAAGTTTTTCAAGGAAAATTCAGTGTAAGCCAAATCAACTTTATGACCATGGTATCTACAAAATAAGTAGTAAATTGGTTTTCAATGTGAAAATATAAATCTTGAAGTCAATAAGTTTTTTCCCCTACAAGTTATACTTCAAGGAAGTTAAGCAAACTTATATTTGAAAGTAGCTTCTTAGCTTACAAAGAGACACAGATTTGTTTGTGTACAAAATATTTTGTAAAACTGGTCAAAAAAATCTAGTTTTGTGTGGCACCAATAAGGTAGGAGAGAGGAAGAGAACAAGAAAATAATAAAAAATTTTCTAAGATACTAAAACTTTTAGGAGGTTTTTTTTAAATAATTAAGATATTTTAGCATGCAAATTGACTATTTTTCCATGTGCTTCATTCTATGTAATATTTTTGCTTTAAATCATTTAATCCCAAGGCTGCAAATAATGTGTATCTATTATGAGATGTCTTTAATTATACTCTCTTTTGAAAAGGTGGAAGTATTTTCATCTACATCCAATACAGAAACTGAGTCAGGGAGTAAAATGTCTTATTTTTACTTCTCAAATTTCATTTGAATGTAAATAACAACATAAAAAATAGGTAAACTGAAATTTTTGAAGCAAGCATCACAGACGGAAAATATAACAAATATGTCACTACTTTGTGCATTTTTAATTTATGATGGCATAACAGAAACATCTTTATATCATCATAACTCCATTACAATTCTACCTTATAAAATAATGTTATGACAATATGCTTCTCTCCAGTTTCCTAGGTTTTTCCTCTAGACCTCTGAGGCTCAGTGAGCCCGATTTATACATGAGCAAACAAGAGAAACAAGTAAAAGTGAACTAACTTTACTTTTTAAGAACCCACATCTTTAAACAAAAAACGTATCTATTTCAGGATACCAACATGTATTTCGTTAATCCCTTTCTTACGCAGAGCTTCCAGCATTGCTCTTATTTCCATTCAGTCAAAGGCTTTTTGTACTCTGAAGACACTAAACACAATGGCTCATTTCATTTGACAGTTCTTCTCAAAAACAATTCTAAATTTGCTTGAATTCCATGGATGATTTCATATATTACATACTCTAAGAATAGAAATCTGTAGGATTTAATTCAACAAACTCATTTTTGAAAGTTCCCTTCATAGCAACTCTACATTTCAGTACTATTGCTATTATTTGTTTTTTCTAAGATTCATCGTATTTACAAATATAAAGCAGAAGATCAGGTTTAAACATACTATATAATAATATCTAGGAAACAATTATAAGTAAGTGCATTTAATCTCACAATCAAATTGTCTATTGAGATATATGAACAAATACAATGGTTATTTAATGTGGTAGTTTCTTTATTTGTTTAATAAGAACTTTTCTCTTAATTTTGTGTGACAGCTAACTTTAAATGTACATATATAGTATATATAACACATATGGGTCATAAAATTATCAGAAAATTTGTTTTAACATTATCTTCTTTGTCAGTGCCTGAAAAACGTTTTCATCAATGTAGGTTCTGGAATTTATTATTCATTTAATTAAAGTGTTGATGTGTATGAGATTAAAATTGTAATATTTCATTAAGAAAGGACTTGGCTCTTTGCTTTTTTATTTGCTATTTTTTAAAAGTGTTTGGGTTATACCTCGGGATGCTCAGGGCTTACTCTTGGCTTTGAGCTCAAGATCACTCCTTTTGGACTCTGTGGACCATAAGAAATGAGGGGTATACTATTACTTTGGCCTCTCTTTGCTAATTTTGAAGTATGACATCTGAAAATATTTCTTCAGTGAGATATAAATAAAAGCTAACAAAATTGGTGGCTAAGTCATTGCTACTCTCATTCTTTGAAGTTATTATATACTAGATAGAACATTTTTAGTTATTAAGTAAAGTAAAAGTTATTAAGTAAAAAATCATCCATATCAAGAGAGGGGTTCGGCAGGGTGATACCATTTCACCAAAACTCTTCAGTGCCACCCTCGAGAACATCATGCGACGACTGGAATGGGATAACATGGGAGTGAAGATAGATGGTCGGCAACTACACCACCTCCACTTTGCTGATGACATCGTTCTAATAACACCAAACATCAACCAAGCGGCACAAATGCTGAACGACTTTGACCGTGAATGTGGAAAGGTCGGACTACAGCTAAATCTTACGAAGACAATGTTTATGAGAAACAGCCTTGTTCCTGACGCTCCATTCGCTCTCAACGGAACCACCATCTCCGAATGCAACAGTTATATATACCTAGGTCGAGAAATCAACATGATGAATGACCTGGCACCTGAGTTGCGCAGGAGGAAGAGAGCGGCTTGGAATGCCTTCAAGAGCATTGAAGAAATAACTAAAAGGACAAAGAACCTCCAGCTACGAGCACATCTCTTTTTTTTTTTTAACAATACCATAATGATTGACAATATTTTATTTCTGATATTTCTGGAACGATGGTATTAATTTTATGGGTTTTTTTCCCTTTATTTTATTTTATTTTTTAAAGTTGTAGATTTACAATTTTTTGTGCTTTGGTTTCAATTATACAATGATCAGATACCCATCCCTCCACCAGTGCCCATTTTCCACCACCATGGATAATATCCCTCCCACCCCCATCCCCCCATCCCCCCTGTCTCTGTGGCAGGGCAATCCCCTGTGTTCTCTCTCTCCTTTTGGGTGTTGTGGTCTGCAAAAGAGGCATTGAGTGGCAAACATGTTCAGTCCATAGTCTACTTTCGACGTGCATCTCCCCTCCTGGGAGGATCCTCCAAACATCCTTTATTTGGTGCTCCCTTCTCTATCTGAACTGCCCTTTCCTCTAGGATACCCGGCTGGCCTCTAAGTTATGGAGTAATCCTCCTGGTGCTGATCTCAGCTATTCTTGGGTATTAATCTCATACTTTGTTACTTTATATCCCCCAGATGAATGCAATCTTTCTATGTCTATCCCTCTCTTTCTGACTCATTTCGCTTAGCATGATACTTTCCATATTGTACCACTTGTATGTAAATTTCATGACTTCATCTTTTCTAACAGCTACATAGTACTCCATTGTGTAGATGTACCAAAGTTTCTTTAACCAGTCATCTGTTCTTGGGCATTCAGGTTTCTTCCAGTTTCTGGCTATTGTAAAGAGTGCTGCAATGAACAAACAAGTGCAGATGTCACTTCCACTATACATTTTTGCCTCTCTGGGATATATTCCCAGGAGTGGTATTGCTGGGTCAAATGGGAACGAGCACATCTCTTTGATTCCACTATTCTTCCTGCATTAACATATGCCTCAGAGACCTGGACCCTACGAAAACAGGATGAGAACACTATTCAGGTCTCTCAAAGAGGAATCGAAAGAACTATGCTTGGAATATCACGATTCACTCAAATGAGAGATAGAATCCGGAGTTCTGATCTTCGTCAACGCTCAAGAATCAGGGACGCTGTCTCATTTGCCAAGACATCAAAAATCAGATGGGCTGGACACGTAATGAGGTTTACAGACAACCGCTGGACTAGAGCCATTACTGATTGGATTCCACGAGACATCAAAAGATCACGTGGACGCCCACCTATAAGATGGTCAGACTTCTTCGTCAAGACCCTAAATGATCGGTTTGAGGCTCTACATGTTCCTAAAACGAACAGATACCATTGGGCTACACTAGCACGCAACCGGGATGAATGGAGACGTTACTGGCACCCGCTCGAATAAATCGATGAATAATGGGGATTAAGTGATTAAGTGATTACAATATTTGCACGGGTGTGACTTATTAATTCTTGAAATTTCTCAATGTGATTTGGATTCTCATGTTACTTATCTTCATTCTTTATTGGCTTAAATACAATCTCATTTCTAAATTTGCCTGTTCTATTACTAATCCTGACTTATAAGACCATCACTTCTGGAGGAGTATCCCCAAATAATGTAACTATGTTCTAGCCTGGGGTTATTCCAATGTCCTTTTCTAAAGAAGCTTATCCTTATGATTGGTCTCATGATTACTCTCTTTTAATACTTGTAACTACATCCATTCCACTGTTTTAACCTTTATGATAGTATTATAGTATTATGTGCTATCGCTCCAGGGCTGGAGTGATAGCACAGCGGTAGGGTGTTTGCCTTGCACGCAGCCAACATGTCCAACGCGAGTTCGATTCCTCCGCCCCTCTCGGAGACCCCGGCAAGCTACCGAGAGTATCTCGCCCGCACGGCAGAGCCTGGCAAGCCACCCGTGTTGTATTCGATATGCCAAACACAGTAACAACAAAATCTCCAATGGAGATGTTACTGGGCCCGCTCGAGCAAATCGATGAACAACGGGAGGGTCTTTATAGTATTGTGTATTTCATAGTGTAATAACAATAATGATGACAATAAATATATGTATACATACATACTTCATAATTTTTATTTTTTTAATCTTACTCTTCTAAAGTACTTAACTGATGCTGAAGATATAAGAGCCTTGTTCATTGATTTATCAAATGTTTATTGAGCTCAAATTTTGTGCTAAGCATTCAATAGTTGCTGGAGTGAAAACAAAATTTTTAAAAGCTAGTTGCTTGTTGGAGTACATGGAGCTTAGGTTTATCGGATCACACTCATCACAGTGCTCCCGAGTCACTCCCATTACTTTGTCTGCTTGTAACCACTTCTATGCTCTCTTCCCCAACCAATTTGTAAGGTCTCATCCTTCTTAGACACTGAAGCTGTACTGTAAGTTAATATTGCATTTCTCCTGCAAATCAAGGTGCTTGCAGCTTGTGAAAGTACTTGTGAAAGGTTTCAGCTTGGCTTTGTATCTTCTTTCCAGAGGCCAGTATTACCGGCCTGCTGATGTAAGGAAACAATGTGGATGTAAAAAAACAATGTATGTTTTGCCTCAGTGTTCTTTCTGTAACTCCTTTTGATGACATCACTATATTGCGCCCTTTAGAGGTACTATGATCTATATAAGGGAGATTTCAGGGCTCTCTGGGGGGACACGTGCATCAGAGAACGTGGGAAGATGGGGCTGAGGACAGAAGCTGAGAGAACAAAGGTGCACGTGCTTGAGGATTCCTGAGACCCCCATGACATACATCTCTTCCATGTAATAAATCGCTGCTAAGACCAACCAGCCTGGCCCTCGTTTCCTTCCTTTGCCTGACCATCGCCATCGACCTCCCTAGAGTGGGGAAGCAGCCTGACCACCGGCCCTTTTATTTTTTGTGTGTTTACACAGTTGCTAAACCCAAAGATTTTCATTATTAAGTAAATTCAGACTAACAGAAAAGTTGTAATCAAGCATTTGTAGACTGCTATAGGAACACAGGTGATTAGTATCTAGATTTGTCTGGAAGGCTATCAAAGGAAGCTTCACTCTTAAAGTGTGGCATAACAGTGATCTTAATTTATGAGCATCCATTTGCAAAATGGAGGGATAGGGGGTGATAATGGGAAGAGAAGAAATACACAAAGAAATTAAAAGTAGCAGTCACACTAAGGACTGAAGAGCATAATATATTTGGGGAATACATAAGTTTTTTGAGAGCATAGAGTTATAGGTTTCACTTTTCAAAGAATGGTTTTATTTGTCTCCTGTCTCTGTTTTGTTTGGTTTTGTTTGGCTTTGTTTTTGGGTCACACTGGTGCTGCTCAGAGTTTACTCCTGACTTTGCACTCAAACATCACTGCTGGTGGGGCTTGGGGGTGCTGGGTGGGGGTACTGGGTGCTGGGGAAAACCTGAGTGGGCAATGTGCAAGGCAATCTTCCTACCCACTGTTCTGTACTGCAGCCCCTTTTTTACAGTTTGTTTTTGGGGTCACATCCTGCAGTTCTCAGATAATCCTCGTGGCTTTTTGCTCTAAGATCACTCTTGGCAGTGCTTGGGAGATGAGATGCAGTACCTGGGATTGAACCCCGACTGGCTGAGTGCAAGCAAATGTCGTACCCACGGTACTATTAATCCAATCTTGCTAAAAATGTTGAATGTGGAAGGGTACAGACAAAATCATAAAAGTTTTCACAGTTGCAATAGTCGGGAGGACTCCAGCTGGAGAATCACATTCTAGAAAGCTGGGATGGCAGAAATGAGTCTGGGGAGAGAAATGGCATGCTCAAGTTCCACCATGAGTAACAAACTCAGTTGACAGGTTCTTGTGTGAGAATACTACATATTAACTGAGGAAAAACACCCAAAAACAAAGAGATGTGTGTTGTATGTGTATGTGTGTGTGTGTGTGTGTGTGTGAGAGAGAGAGAGAGAGAGAGAGAGAGAGAGACAGAGACAGAGACAGAGACAGAGACAGAGAGAGCCAGAGAGAGACAGACAGACAGAGAGAGATACTCAAGTATTTATGGAACCATTGCATAACAGAGAAAGAATCAGAAAAAAAAAACTGATGTTAAGCATGTATAAAGGACTAAAGTTCAGGGACCAATTACTGTGTATCACATTTATCATAAGTTCAGGGAAGTCAAAATTCTCTATTTTCCTGAAGTTTACAAAAGACCTGCTGTTAGTTTGAAAATGAGAATCGGCTTGGATTATTTGACCTGAGATAAGACTTCAATGGTGTTTTAGTATCATGTGCTACTTTACTGGCTCTACAAAGGGGAATTACAATTAATTGGATTATGCTGTTCTCCACACTTATTGCAAGAGAAGAAAGTATGAAAGTGTAACTATTGCTAACAAGGTCATATCTATCATCAGCCATGGGATTTGCTTTTTTACTTACCAATAAGATTAATTTCTTCTTTACAATCTTCAAATTTGAAGTCATTTTAATTATAGAGTTTTAAAAATTCAAAGGAAAATGCAAACCTACTTTCAATGTATTATTAATAATTGACCTCGTTTTTATTCATCTTTATGATGAGGGAAAAGAAATGGCTTATTTGTTATATAGGAGACTTTTACTTACTTAGGATCTCTTTGCAACAGTTTCTTAATTTCAATCTAATTAAAATTTTTATTTGTTTTTATTATTTTTGGTCAGGAAGACAGCTCATAGTGCAGCACATGCTTTGCACTCTGTAGCTCTGTATTTGATTTCTAGCACAATATTGTATCTAGCAGTATTCAAAGAAATCTCTGAGCACAGAACAAAAAGTAATCTCTGAGTCCTGCTGGATATGCTTCTCCCTCTCCTCCAAAATCTAAAAACAAAATAAAAGTTTCTTCTTTAGAAAATAAAAAAAGCATCAGAAGTTTGATAGAGCAAATAATTTCATCCAGATTCTATTTTGTGAAGTTAGCTGGGAGTGTTTGAAAGAAAAGGCAGAAATCATTGCATAAATCAGGTTGGAAAATATTGCAATAGTCCAAGACTTCAGAAAGGAGAACTAAGTCATGTAGAAATGCAACCATGAAACCTAGTATGCAAGACCTTAAAACCAAGCAAAGTAAGAGAGGAAAAAGGAGACATGACCAAACAAAACTCTTTTTTTTCTAGCCAGGAGAATTTCAATCAGATGATGCAGTTGTATAATATTGAACACATAAGAAGAATAGTTAGGATTTTTATTCAATATATTTTTGACAAGAAGATGCCATGAATAATGATTATCATTATTGTTGCTGTTGTTGGGCCACGCCCAACATCGCTCAAGAGTTGCTCTTGGCTCTGTGCTCAGGGCATACACCCGATGATGTCGGGGGGGACCATATGAGATACCAGGGATTGAACCTGGGTGGAATGTGTGCAAAGAAAGTACCCTGCCAGCTGTATTATTGTTCTGGCCCCAAAGATGTCATGGATAATGAGTTTTGGTTTTGTTAACATTTTCATGTGACTATATTCTGCATACCTCAATACATTTGGGTATATAATTAATTCAAGGAGATAAAGATTGGAAATAACTATTTGAGAAAGAGCATAAATGTGTAAGTTGAAGAGTAATGATAATATTTACCATTAGAGTAGAGAATTTTGACAACCAAAAATATGCAATTCAGACAAAAGCTAACAGCTTAGCCTTTATCATGTACCTGTCACAGTGACTGGTACTTTATACACATAATAATGTGTAACTTCCAGAGTAACAAAGAAAGGCAGTTTCTCATATTTACCATGTAAAATAAATTAAGATAAATTAAGTAACTTTCTGACATCTATACAGGAAGCAAGTGTTACAGTTACATTTCTTTTTCTTTATTCACAAACTTTTTGTACAAAACTACCTAGCACAGAGTTTCCTAACTTTATTGGTCAATAACTCCCTTCTCTGAAGAAAAATTAATGTTATCTCCCAGTG
The DNA here is from genome assembly GCF_029834395.1 of Sorex fumeus. Taxonomy (NCBI): domain Eukaryota; kingdom Metazoa; phylum Chordata; class Mammalia; order Eulipotyphla; family Soricidae; genus Sorex; species Sorex fumeus. The sequence continues at coordinate 22,264,898 of NW_026606092.1, forward strand.
GATATTAGCCTTCTTTAAGTAAACATTAAATGTCCCTCGTTGCACCCAAGGATTCTAACTCCTCCCAAGATTTTTCTGTTATTCTCCAGGGGGCTGTACTGCCCACTTGGGGGAAGGGCTGACCTAAATTATTAAGAAAAGAAAATGGTCATCTTAAAACAGGTAGAATAGACAGAGGAGTTCCATGCAAATTTGCTACCCAGAAATGAAAATTACAATATTTTTTATATAAAGTTTATAAGCAATCCACTTAAGACTAAGACATAAAGAGAACATCCAACCAAACAGCATCGATTCTTGTATTAATTGGTCCTGGTATTTTACCTACTGTCAAACCAGTATTCTTCAGTGTGTAACCAACAACAGTTATAGGTATAAATTTTATGAGGCAAAGCAAATACAAAGTTTAAAGTAATGGAACACAAGGAGTGAGAGATAGGTATTTCCCAGTTTTAATGGTGTGTCTGCAAACAAGTTGACAGTTTGCAACAATCAAATTGGAAAATTGGTTGGGCAGTCCAAATAATCTGTCATATTTACAGTTCTCTACTTTAGCGATAGCACAGCGGTAGGGCATTTGCCTTATGCACAGCCGGCCCGGCAGAGCCGGGTTTGATTCCTCCGCCCCTCTTGGAGAGCCCAGCAAGCTACCGAGAGTATCTCACCCGCATATATTCAATATGCCAAACACAGTAACAAGAAGTCTCAAAATGGAGACATTACTGGGCCCGCTCGAGCAAATCGATGAACAAAGGGAGGACGTTGTTCGTAGTTTGTACTTTAGTCAAAATGTCTATGGAGGAGCACTATAGGATGAACTGTGATTAAAGGTAATATGCAATTTTTAGGAGCATTGTATTTTAAGATCTAGACAAGATTTTATTTTAAATTTTTTATTAGTGAATCACTGTAAGGTACAGTTAGAGATTTACAAACTTTAGTGCTTGCATTTCAGTCATACAATGTTTGAGTACCCATCCCTGGGATTTGTTTTAAAGAAAAGAGCTACTTATAAGTGGTAGAACATCCATACATTAATTTGAATGTATAATTAGGAACATGAATGTCTCCACAGAACATACTGTTTCTGGGTTTATATGCGGGGTTTATGTATTGAGCATGCCCTTGTTTAATGTTTAATAGAGAAAATTTCATGTTTCATTCATTCCATGTTTCTAGGTCTATACTCTGCCATGATTTGACATTTTACCTCTACTCAGACTCACAAGATCTGCTCCTACTCACCATTTCCAAACAAGAACTCTATATTATCCACACATTGGTTTTGGCGCAGTCTTGACCACATCATCATATCCACTCCCTTTTCTAGTCACCCTATCAATTCTTGTAAGTCCAAAGGATCCTTCATATCTCCAGGAAATCTGCCTAATCATTTTTCCTTGGTCGCACTTTGCTTTGAAAGCTCACCATTAATTGTCTATGACAGTCATTTAGGATTAACCATTAACAATCAACAGAATTCTTATATATTGTTCTTACACTTGCTCTCCAATAAGTACTCCTAATTGATTTAATTAGCTGAAAGTTTTTTGGCAAGGAACCTAAGAGATGCTCAACATAAGGGTCAGATCCTAGGGATTAAATAGATCATGACAGTAAAACGCAAATATGCAGTAGGGAGTCAAACAGATCATTATATGCATATTTCTCCAATGTTCTGTCATTTGACACCTCAAAGTCCAAATGTCAAAAAAAAGTCAGAATCTCGAAACATTATAGTTTTATTTTTAAATTTTGTAAAAACTTTCCGGGTGGGGACAAGTGGGACAAAAACCTTTTGTGCAAGGCTATCCCTAACATTCTTAATCCCATAAAGAAACACATGTACATGCATTTATTTCAATGTGTAATTATTGACATAAACACAGCTGCTCTCTATGTTAAAGGAACATTAAGCTCACAAAAGCATGGAAATTCCTACTTACAGTGCCTACTCCATTCTTAACATGCCTTGTTGTGCCCAGATGCTGCTTATATTTTTGCATCATTTAAAAGGTGGATGTACAAAAGCAAAAAGGTGGCAGAAAAAAAAACTGGAAAGAGTATCAAACCGTGTAAAGTTGTACTAATCTTAAATTCTATTATGCTCTGATTTCCATAATGTCTAGGCAAAACAATACAAATTAAGAATTAAAGAAGAGATCATTTGAGTGCGGATTTTGAAATTGGGGGGCCTGAAAAGTCACACATGTAAAGATACACAAAACACGTACAGCCAAAACAGAAGAATACTGAGATTGTGAAGTTTATGTTAACTTAAAATAAATAGAGATTTACACTTCCCTTTAGATCCAGAAATACATGAAAAGTTGCAAGGCAGCCCACAACAAAGCAATTGACAAGAAAGATAGCATCTGCTTTTCTGTCTATTCAAGCTGAAGTTTTTCATTCTAAATGCAAGCAATGCTTCCCAAGTTAACATAATTAACTCATGACAATCCTGAAACATCATAATATAAGATACAGATGGAAATTCAAAGCTTTAAAAATGTCAGCTAACTGCATCAGGATTATCACTTTTTTTTGAAGTGAACAAACCATAATGCTAATTAAAACAGGTGTTTTCATTTCCAACCCTTTTGCCTGTTATGAAATTATAACCAAGGTTACTTATTTATTAGTCTGCTGTGAAACATACATCTTAGGAAAGGGGGATCTGTGAAAACAACAAAGTAAAAAGATAAAAAGAATGACACTCAGCACTGCTTTCTGACACAATAGAGGACCAGTCATTCAATTAGTTAGTAATTTCCGTGTGACTACTTGACAGAATCTACTAATTGTTAATCTTCCACTAACTATTGCTTTACATAATTAATTATATTCAAATAAAAACAACAAAGACATGTGGGCCAGTTGCCCTTTTGAGAATTTTTTTTTTTACAAACTGGTTCTGCTTGCTGACAATATTTCCAGTATAAAAAGATATTCATCTTCCAGGAAAAAAGGTTAAAGTGTTAGCAAACTCTATCTTTTACCTTGCTTATAAGAGCACACCCCAAGCTGCCCCCTCCCCCACCCCAGCAAGGCTAGAGCAACAAAAACCCCTAAAGCTACTGACTGCTTGACACAAATCCATCCTTGAATCAATTCATAACAGCCAAAGCCTTTGAGTTGGGATCTTTCATATTAATTTAGCATTGCATAAAATTCCGAGTAACCCATCTAGAGGTCAAGCATCATTCATCATTAGTTGAAGTGACATTTTCAACCCTTCCTAAAGCAGCTGCTGAGAAGGAGGGGGAAAGGTATTTCTATGGGAGGCAGAAAACAAGACACAGAACACAATCCTTGCTCTATCCACCAAAGAGAAAACAAGGTGCCTCTATGTCAGCAGGATAATATGCTTAAATTTGGTGATGTCATTCTTCTCTAACCCCGAGTTACTAAGCACATGGCAGCTGCATTCCTTCACTTAGGAGTTCTAGGGCGATCCTGAATTAACCATTTTGAATGTAAATGAAGTCCTGCAGTGGGGTGGAGAACATAGCTTTGTGAGCTGAAATGATTTATATCCAAATCTTATCTTGTTTTTGAGAGATTGAAACTTGTTAACAAGGCTGCCCTTGTTCTGGTGCCATCCTCCAGGCATCAAAACTTCTGGTAAGCTGAATATGATCACTTCTAAAACTGCAAAACAGCATTCCAAGGCTTCGCAGAAACACGAGGGCCAAATTAGGACTTCTGAAGCTTTGCAGTCCACTAATGAAAGGTCACACTCTCTTTTGTGGGAGGCCTTCCTTTCCTGAAACATTGAGGTCAGGACAGGAAATGCGAGCAATTAAAATGAGAAAGCAATCAGAACAAAATAGATAACTGGTATTTAAATAACCAGTAATTTACAGGGTGTTTGCTCATGCAAAGGTGTTTGCAAAATCGTAAGACTTTACTAGATTCTAAATCACCAGGGTATTTTCTCTAGTGAACAAAATATCTCTGACACATATTAGAAATCCAAATTGAAGTAATTGAAATAAAACATTGAGAGAAATAAGATCTGAAATTTCTTCTATTGAAGTCTCTCTCTTCTCTTTGACTTGCCTTCTTAGACTAGAATTGAGAAACTTCAATTCTAGGATAATGGGGATTATTCTCCTTTCGTATTAGAATGTGATCAAAAGGTATCTGCAGTAATTGCTTACCATGTGTAAGAAACTGTTATAAATTTTTTTAAAAAATTAAATCTATAAACACTGACATTTTATTAGTGCCTTGTATAGTCCTGAATAACGTATAGTTATACATTCTATTGCTTTAGGTTAAAACTCATAATATTTAGTGTTTTCACAGTGAATTTCCTAATACAATTTACCTTCTCATTCACTACGCTGAAAAGGATTGTGTCTAGTTACAAGATGTATGTGGAGTAAACAGTGGCCTCTGGTTAAGGTAGGTGAGATCACAGGTCCTTTGGATTCTTACACATGTGGTCAGAGCTGCAGTGCTTCAATTGTTAGACCTGACCCTAAGGAAAATATACACCTTTAACTTACATCAAAACCATATGGGATTTCTGGCATTGAAAACTTCATTGCAAAGTAGACTTTAAGTATGCATATGGATGTTTCATATATGAATTGACCAATATAATAATAAATGGTGTCCATACACAGTAAATCAAGGACTCATAAAATTCCAAACATCTTTTCCAGTTCATTTTTAATGACTTTGACAGGGACTGAGAATATACAGAGGTGCTAAAGGGGGCCAGTACTTGGATAACTTAAGAAATACTGTTACTCAAGCACTGTTACTAATTGAAGCAGATATTATACTAGGTGTTATTAATCTCCATTATGGAGCAAACACTGTCCTATTTAGTATCTCATTTAATCACAACAATTATTAATTGATACTTCCTGCAATTTAGAAGACAGGAAATGGAGGTTCAATGAAAAAATTACACACACACGATTTTTGTGAGATAGGGTTTGAACCTAGTCTTGGAATCAAATGTTCTTGTTTTTCTAACATCATTCTTCTGTTTAAATCAGCTTTCCATTTCAATTGTTCAGCCACATATATATAGCTTAAACTATAACAATAACATCTAGGGATAAAAATTAGGAAAATAATTTAAATTCAAAACACAGACAATGAAAAGTGCAAATGAATGATTTTGAGGTAGGAAGGGATCCCTTGGCTCCCTCTGGTTCATTAGTTCCATCTCCTTATCCTGGAAGATGAGGTATCTTTACATTAACAGAATATGTGCCTTATTAAGTATATACTGGCACTGCTCAGCTCAGAATCATTCATGTTTTGTACCCTCTGGGACCTGTTCTATTTCTGAACCTGGGCTCCAACATTTGTCATGAAGTGCTACATTTTACACTTCTTAGAGTGCCTTCTTTCTGTATAGTTTAGGTAACTTTTATATTCTTCCCTCGGGAGTACTTCCTTACATGGATAAATAGTTTATTGATCTAATTATGTGCTTGCCCTATTGGAAGAAAATAGAAAACAGAAAATGCGTTTCATATGATAGTTCAGCTATGGAACAATGATGGAAGAAGAAGAAAGGAAATGAGTGAGAATTTCTCCTTTAATTCCCAACTGCTTCTCCAATTGCTCAGTTTCAGTTGCTGGGGGTTAAATGAGAAGCTAGTGAAGAAAATAAATGTGGAGGCCAGAGAGACAGTATAGTGAGTAGAATACTGACCTTGAACATGGTTAACCTGAGTTCAATTCCTGCAATCTTATATGGTCTCCCGGCATTGCTAGGAGTAAATCCTGACTACTGCCACGTGTGACCCCCCAAACCAAAAAAATAGTAGAAAAAATTTATTAAACTAAAAGATATTTTGCTATATTAAGTATCATCATTATTCTATGTTTTTTATTGTTGTTTACCATCATAAAAATTCTCAAAGGGGAGGAATAGAAGAAAACACAGAGTGGAATTTTTACGATAGATGCCATGTACCTGAGAATTCAGGTTGTCCAAATGTTATTGCAGAAAAATCTATTTTATATCATTTATTTTAATAGGAGAAAATCTTGGTCATCAGTACTAATATGCTGAAGCTGTATGTAAGATAATTTATTTGAAAGTCTCTCAGTAGCAACTTGGTGATCGTCTTTTCTCTGAAGAGCTATTTTCTAGATACAGACTTATATTGGAAAAATGGCTAACGATTGAAAGTTTGAATTTTTTGACATTATGATGTTTAACTGAGAAAGGGAGGAGCTTGATAAATATTGGAAAGGCACAACTGTGCTGTCTTAACTGCTTGAAGAATACCATCGATGCACAGGCAGCAAACTGCATGGAGGATCCTCCCCTTCTTCTTGCATAAATTCCAGTCTTCAAATATGATTTTTCAATTAAATGAGCAAAAGCAAGAGAATAAAAACTAAGTTCAAAAGAGCCAGTCTTTTAAATTGCCAGAATAAAACCCTGCCTTTGAGTCTGATCTCTGTGGCTGTCTTCAATCTAACCTTAAATGTTAAATCTTATAAGCAATACAACCACTACTTTGAGAGATTGTTTTGTAGTCTAATGGATCTCATTGTCAGGAAATGGTTTTTGATTTTCAGCCAAAATTAAGCTTTCCAGAAACAAGTTTTATTTGCACATTTCCCTCCTTTAATATTTATGGCTAATGTAGATATTTCATTATGGACTTCTTTTCTAAAGCGTCAGAATAGTAGATGAGGAAATGAAGATGAATATTCTTTTACTTTTAGAATTTCTTTTTTTTCCATTTCTGCTTATCTGCAGGAAAGTGAACTGCTAATATGGATGACGACTTCTCCACAGAGAACAGGATAAATCTCTCTAGGAAGAAACAGCACAGATAGGTGGGAATATTTGGACGATACCTTGCAAGAGCTAGCCACTGAAAGTTCACCAAATAAACTAAATCTGTAAGAAGACTACTTCAACTTCAACAGCTTTAAGAGTCTTTGTATTGCCATCATTCAGTGGTAACTGGGGAGTTTTTACAGCCTTTCAATTCTTAGAGTCCTTTCAATCACCAGATGCCTTAAAGGGACAGAAAGCCTTAAAATGTGCTCCCGGATCTCCCTAGTTGAAAAAGATACATAGATGGAGGGGGAAAAGTCAAACAACAATACAAAAAGCATTAATGCAAAGAACAGTGGGGTCTCTCCCTAATTTGACTTTCTCTACAGGTGGCCTGCAGCTGCATCCAAACAGGTTACTCCATGGCCTTCCCATGAGCAGGACAACAAAGTACTATCTGTATTCACAAGAATACATTTAGTGGCATAGACTGATTCAGGTCTAAAAATAAGAAAAAAGCATTTTTCCTGCATAGCCTGAGGTAACTGCTCCAGTTGAAGACAGTAGAACTCTTGTCTTGCTGGCTATGGCTGAACACAAAAGGAATCAGAAAACTACTTCACATGACTCAAGAAGGCCCAGGGCCATCAACGAGTTGATTCATTTTATTTACATCAGTGTGAGACCCATTGACTACATACAGCAGCTGAGCAGGCAAAATCAATAAGGAATATTCCGTTTTCAATTGACTTCAAGGTAAACTATACAGATGGATCTCTAAGATTGATATACCTGTTTAAAGAAGTATTTTATCAATGCTGGTTAACATTATGCTGAATTAGGGAAAATTGGGACTTGCATATTTTGTTTGGGTTAAAAATCATTGATCAGACCTACCACTGCTAATCTCATTTAAGAGGAGACATAGCACCCTGCCATGTGGTTGCTTGGTCTCAAACCGACATGAAAAGGCAGACAAATTCTTATATTGTGTAGGTAATTCTCCTATGATTTGTTTATAATATATGTGTTGATATTTAAATAACACCATTTGAAATCAGCTTCCAAAACATTATTTCTTATTTGTAGGCAATATTTACATATGAGAGCACTGTCATACTGTCACCCCATTGTTCATCGATTTGCTGGAGTGAGCCCAGTAACGTCTCCATTTTGAGACTTGTTGTTACTGTGTTTGGCATATTGAATACATCACGGGTAGCCTGTCAGGCTTCGGGTAGCTTGCCAGGTTTTGCTGTGCAGGTGAGATACTCTTGGTAGCTTGCAGGGCTATCCGAAAGGGGAGGAGGAATCAAACCTGGCTTGGCTGGGCTGGCTGCATGCAAGGCAAATGCCCTACCGCTGTGCTATCGCTCCAGCTCACATATGAGAGCATCCAGGTTAATATGAGCACACTTCCCTCCTTCTCCCCTCCCTTCATCTCTTCCTCTCCTCCCTTCCTCTCCTTCCTTCCTTCCTTCCTTCCTTCCTTCCTTCCTTCCTTCCTTCCTTCCTTCCTTCCCTCCCTCTCTCCCTCCCTCCCTCCCTTCCTCCCTCCTTCCCTCCCTCCTTCCTCCTTCCTTCCTTCCTTCCTTTCCTCCTTCCTTCTTTTCCTCCTTCCTTCCTTCCTCCTTCCTTCCTTCCTTCCTTCCCTCCCTCTCTCCCTCCCTCCCTCCCTTCCTCCCTCCTTCCCTCCCTCCTTCCTCCTTCCTTCCTTCCTTCCTTTCCTCCTTCCTTCTTTTCCTCCTTCCTTCCTTCCTCCTTCCTTCCTTCCTTCCTTCCTTCCTTCCTTCCTTTCTCCTTCCTTCCTTCCTTCCTTCCCTCCCTCCCTCCCTCCCTCCCTCCTTCCCTCCTTCCTTCCTTCCTTCCTTCCTTCCTTCCTTCTTCCTTCCTTCCTTCCTTCCTTCCTTCCTTCCTTCCTTCCTTCCCTCCCTCCCTCCCTCCCTCCTTCCCTCCTTCCCTCCTTCCCTCCTTCCTTCCTTCCTTCCTTCCTTCCTTCCTTCCTTCCTTCCTTCCTTCCCTCCCTCCCTCCCTTCCTTCCTTCCCTCCTTTCCTCCTTCCTTCCTTCCTTCCTTCCTTCCTTCCTTCCTTCCTTCCTTCCCTCCTTCCTTCCTTCCCTCCCTCCTTCCCTCCTTCCCTCCTTCCCTCCTTCCCTCCTTCCCTCCTTCCTTCCTTCCTTCCTTCCTTCCTTCCTCCCTCCCTCCCTCCCTCCCTCCCTCCCTCCTTCCTTCCTTCCTTCCTTCCTTCCTTCCTTCCTTCCTTCCTTCCTTCCTTCCTCACAAATGCCTATTCGTTCTTTCAAGGAATCTCTCCTCCTATTCAATTCATAGACTGATCGGGAAAAAAGTCAGGAAAAGATGCACTTCTCATGCACACTGATATCTTCATTATTATCAGCAAATAATAATAATAATAATTTTATTCCTACCATTTTCTCTGGAACATATTCCACAGTCAAGAAGACCACCTCTGAAGTATGTTTAACACCTACTGACTCAAGAAGTGTGAATATCCACTCTTCCAAAGTACTGACCTGCAAATCTTCTATTGTTCAATTGCTATGCTACAAAACTATCTTCATTTTATTTATTCTTAGCCCACCCAAAACTAATTTCATTTTAATTTTTTTGATAACTGCTTTCCTTACCAGTTAGAAAGACATCGAATACTATTTTATTTTTCATAATGTGTAGATGACAGCCATTAGCAAAACTTTTCTCTAGTTTGGATACCCAGATGGTTTCAATTCTTTCCTTATTTCTCTTTAAACCTCCACCTATATTGTTTTATGAAGATATATTATTTTAGAATACCTCATAATAACATACTTTTGCTGATGCATGCCAAAAAAAGGCTAGCTGATTTGCCTTTTGAATGCAATAAAGAGGAAAAGAAGAATGGATTTAATAATGATTAATGAATGCCTTGCTGTTTTATGTTATATTAAAAAATCACTCTAAAAATATATCTTGTAAAAGGTTCGGATAAGTGTTCAGTAGTAATGTTCATTGTTAAGGCACAAAAATGGGTCTGGGATAAGATGACAAGTCATTCCCTAAGAAAATCACAACTGAGTGGATATAGAAAGGGAAAAAAAGCTGATCTAGATGATAGATTTCTTGTTTAAAAAAGAAGCACGCTTATTAGGCAGGTTAGAATTAAGACTTTCAATAATTAGGATGAAAAACCTTAAGCACTGCATCTTCCAAAATATTTAGCATTAGAAGTCAAACAATTCAGTTGCTTTCTCATTACGGGGCTATGAAAGACCGACAGAAACTTGAGAATCCCCAACTCACTTTACTAAAATATTCAATAGAACTCAAGTTTTACGTGGTCAAGCACTGTGGCTAGGCAGCTTTTTTCCCTATTGCATTTGAAAAGAGTAACAGTAACATTTGCTTGTTTACTGGCTAGTGTTGAAATTTAAATTTTATAAATATTCTGTGAGAGAAAAGCACTTTATTTTTAAATGTACTATATTTTCTTTTTACGTCTAGTCCTAACTTCCCCTGGCAAGTAAACTTCTAATACGAAGAAAAGTCAAGGTTTGAAGATCCAAAACAGAGTGTCAGTAAAACATCATGAACTCATAAAATCTAAGCAAACACAGATATCATTTCTTTGTAAGATACATGATAAGGGTATAAAGAAAAATCGAATCATATTTAAAGACTAAGTCAGATCGTTGTTGAAATTCCTTTAAACTCAGCAATTCTAAGTCAAGTATATCAGTCCAGGGAATTCTATAACCACTAGTGTGGTTTCATACAAACTTTCAGAACTCCTGCATCAAATGCAGGGATTGGCAAACTAAAATTATGACATCAAAATTCTAAATAGATCATATTTTAAATATGTCATGCTTTAAGATATAGCACGTTTAAAATACATTTATTTTTCTTTTTGGGTCATACCTGGCGATGTACAAGGGTCACTCTTGGCTCTGCACTCAGGATTTACCTCTGGCAGTGCTCAGGGAACCATATGGGTTGCTGGAAATTGAACCCGGGTCAGCCGTGTGCAAAGCAAACACCCTACCCACTGTGCTATCATTCCAGCTCCTAAAATACTTTTCAAAATGAGGGCCACACCAAGCAGAGTGGGTGGTACGGGCCTGATGATTGAGTGCTCTGGTTGATTGATACAGTGCTGCTCTGGCTTGGCAGTGCTGAGGGCTATCAGAGCAATATCCACCTGGTGCTCAGGAGTCATGCAGTGCTGGAACTGAAGTCAGGATCTGAAAATGTATTAAACAAACAACAAACAGACACTCTCCTCCCATTGTTCATCGATTTGCTCGAGTGGGCCCAGTAATGTCTCCATTTTGAGACTTGTTGTTACTGTGTTTGGCATATTGAATATATACTCTTGGTAGCTTGCCGGGCTCTCCGAGTGGGGCACAGGAATCGAAACCGGCTTGGTCGGGCTGGCTTCGCACAAGGCAAATGTCCTACTGCTGTGCAATCCCTCCAGCCATTATGCAAGCTAAACTGTCAGTTTATTGAGACCATCCAAAATACTGTATTAGATAATACCATTTAACACTCGGTGGATGAGAACATCAAGGCAACTTTTCGAAGAAGTGATTTAATCTACCGGATGCTAAACTCCTTTAAGATCATGGGCAATTTTGCACAGTGCTTAAATGAGATGAGGTTTGTAAAGCAACGTAAATCATTAAAGAGCTATGTAAAATGGTAATCATGCTTGTGGTTCTACTGCTAGAAGTAGGTGTTTAATAAATATTTATTGGATGAATTAAATATTGGATCCATTCTGAACTATAAGTTTAAGACTTTTAACCACTGAAAAGAATATGAAGATAAAATAACTACTTTGAATATGAAACTCTATTGAATTACATACAATATGAATACTATACCGGTTATGTAATGCTTGGAATTTCAAGTGGGAGTTTTACTCATGGAAGAAATACGGTATGTGGCCCTGTGACTGAAAGATAATAGGAACTATTGAAGATAGAGATTTTTCCACTTGGTCCTGGGCACAGAATCAAAATCTAAGTTTAACTTGGTGATATTTAAAAATGCATAACATGCAAAAGTCTGCAATCATTCTGTTTCTCAGCTAGTGAAAATAGAAGTCTACAGCATAGTATGTGTCAATTTTGAAAATATAGCCAAATCAGGCCGACAAGAAAAATCTTAAGTAAATAACTTCATCCATGTGTTTCGTACCATCCATGACTTTGTGCCAAATTCACTTCAAGTTCCCTTCCTCAGCAACTTCTTTTTAACATGGGCCTGCAGCTATTAACTATCTGAAGTGTTGATGAGGATATGAAAGAAATTACTTTCATGGTTATGTTTTAGGGGAACATTTGGAATTCAACAGTATGTGAAAGGACCATCTTCAGCTTAGAATACTTTGCTAATGAAAACACCTTGAATTCTAAGTAAACAGCTTAACCATTTAAAATGCATTGAGAGAGGTCCAAATAATAGGAATTATAAAATTGAAGAAAGTCGGCTGGGAATAAGGAGAAAAGTGATCCATGTTTAGCAGTAGCAATGAAGGAGAAATAAAATAGATTAGACTGAAAGTGTATGATGCATTCAAAACTGTAAGAAACTCTCAGATATCTTATTTTGATGAAAAGTGACTTCTGGTCTTGGAGGCATAATTTTTTTTTGTTTTTATAGCAATGCCTTTATTCCATTATTATTTGTTTCTGATGGAAAGTTTATTTATTGTATTTTTGTTAGCTTTTACTTTCTGATTATGAGACATTCAAATGGTTCATGCTCAAATTTAGTTTAGAAAGAAATGTATTTTAAAAGGAACTTAGATGCTTACATGCTTCCAAAGTACATTCTCTGCAAGTATGGCGATTATTTAAGCTATCACCTGTGGACAAAATACCTTCAACATGTTTATGTTAATTAAAAATGGTATCGTGCTCTTCTTTCAAGAGGAAGTATGTGGATGTTTAGCACTAGATGAGTGACCATCTTCTCAGGAGATAGCACTGAAATATATTTAAATGATTTTAGTGGTTGATTATTTCATTCTTGTGTTCAGTTGATGTTTTATTTTATTTTTTATGTTATTTTCTTTTGTGGGATCTCCCATGTCCCCCTTCGATGGTTGTACAATGGTTGGGAGATGCATGCAGTGCTGCTTAGGCCTTACGGTGTGGTGTTAGGGGCCTCCAGAGCTGTGCATTGCGATGCTCTGAAGCATGAGATGTCAGGTATCAAAACAAGGTCAGTGCATGCTAGGCATGTGCTGTTAGTGCTGCATTATCCCCCGGCCCTCCTGCTCCACTACCCTTCATGTTTCATTTTTAGGGAAATACTTAAGTCATGCCCTCTTTAAGACATTCCAGTTTCCACAAACCTCCAGAACAATCACCGCCATGCTCACAGCTGACCTTCATAGGTTCGTCCTGAGGCCCCCACACATGAGAATGAATCCTCTAAAAATCCCAAGTATGCACGACCAGTGACTGAACACTCCAGGTTTCATTGAGTTGGGGATGGGTGACCTCCCCACATGTCCCTGCCCTTACAGTTTCCTGGCAGTCATGCCCAAGAACTGCCTTTGGGCATCATTTAACACGTGGATGGCCATGATTCAGAGACTCAAAAATGAATCTTGGAAGAGACCAGCACAGAGATGCCTTTGGACCCCAAATATTTAACAATTCTAGAATTCCAGGACCACACGGTCACTTTCATGGCCACATGACACCTCATACTAGTCATGGAAAGTAATACAGAATAAATTATCTAGCATCTTCCTAAAGGGCAGGCTGGGTGATGGTGGGAAGATTCAAAGTAATGTGGTGGGAAGGTGGAATGGTGGTGGGATAGATGCTAAAATATTGAATGTAAATGATTATTGTGAACAAATTTATGAAAAATTTAAAAAAATTAAAAAGTAATGGGGAGTTCATGCCTCTTTCAATCAACTTAATCAGTGGCTACATAAATAGCAGTACTCCTACATAGGGGCTGGAGCAATAGCACAGCAGGTAGGGTGTTTGCCTTGCCACGTGGTCGACCTGGATTCGATTCCTCTGTCCCTCTTGGAGAGCCCAGTGAACTATCGAGAGTATCCCGCCCGAACAGCAGAGCCTGGCAAGCTCCCTGTGGCGTATTTGATATGTCAAAAATGGTAACAACAAGTCTCACAATGGAGATGATATGGAAACCCACTCAAGCAAATTGATGAACAATGGGAGAACAGTGCTACTCCTACATTTAAAAAAAAAAAAATTGAGTTCACTTCTCAACCTAGGAATTATAACTCTATTTATTTATTTATTTATTTATTTATTGCCTTTTTGGGTCACACCCAGCAATGCTCAGGGGTCACTCCTGGCTCCACACTCAGGAATCAATCCTGGCGGTGCTTGGGGGACTATATGGGATGCCAGGGATCGAACCCAGGTTGGCCGCGTGCAAGGCAAATGCCCTACCCACTGTGCTATCGCTCCAGCCCCCAAACCCACTTTATTAGCCTAATTTGGCCTAGATTTTATCTGTGTCTAGACTTATTTTATGTTACCAAAATTTCTCATTGCTTTAACATTTTAAAAAAATTACTTACAAATTGAGATATTCTTCACAAATCTTTTTTCCCCTTATATCTTAGACATTTTTTAAGGATAATTAATGAGTTACTAACATCCATCATTATAATAAATCTTCTGAACTCTGTTGAGATTAAAATTAAATTTGTTTATTGTAACTGTCTGTATTTTGGTATACATATTTAAAAAATAGACACACTATTAGTTTGGATGTTATTGTCTTATGTAAATAAATGTTATTTATCAAATCTATATTTTCCACCACACGGCAAAGCCTGGCAAGCTCCCAGTGACATATTCAATATGCCAAAAACAGTAACAAGTTTCACAATTTGTTGTGAGACGTTACTGGTGCCTGCTCGAGCAAATCGATGAACAATGCTACAGTGCTACAGTGCTCTATCATTATAAACGTTAAATATGTATTTTTGAAGTTGAAATATCTCTCTTTCAAATCAGATATGAAAAAGGAACAATAGAGGGGAAAGGGTGAGCTAATTAAATGCTCTTTTCTGTCAAACTGTCACTGTCTGGGGCTGGAGAGATAGCACAGTGGGTAGGATGTTTGCCTTGCATGCGGTCCACCCAGCTTCGATTCTCAGCATCCCATATGGTCCCCTGAGCACCGCCAGGAGTAACTCCTGAGTGCAGAACCAGCTGTAACCCCTGTGCATCGCCAGGTATGACCCAAAAAGCAAAAATACAAAAAAAAACAAACAGTCACTGTCGTCCCGTTGTTCATCGATTTGCTTGAGCAGGCCCAGTAACATTGTAAGACTTGTTACTGTGTTTGGCATGTCGAATACATCACGGGTAGCTTGCCAAGCTTTGCCTTGTGGCAAGATACTCTCGGTAGCTTACCAGGCTCTTCGAGAGGGGCGGAGGAATCAAACTCGGTCAGCCACATGCAAGGCAAACACCCTACCCACTGTGCTATCGCTCCAGCCCCTGTCAAACTGGGAACTCATATTTTAAGAGATCTCCTGACTGAGTAATGGTCATGATTGGGCCTCTCCTTTCTTCTAGAAAGAGTATTTGAAGAAATCTCATAATTGAGATTGAAGATTGGCACTCTGCCTGCCTCTGCACTTGTAGGTTTACAAATTTATATGTAATGTAAATTATAAGTGATGAATTTTATATCACTTTTATCTTGTATCTAAGCAAATCAATTAGCAATGATAGTAAAAAAAAAACCCAGACTCTCACTTTCCTGTATTCTAAATTAATTTTAAAAATTCTCTATCCCTCTTATGCTTTCAATACATGTACTAGACACACATTACTGTGGGAAGAAGGTGATAGTTGTAGAAAGGGACAGGAAGAAGAGATCTGTTCAAATTAGTGAGAAAATTGCAGTCACCTTTGAGAACATTTAAAACATCCTTCTTATGTGTTATTGAGGATAAGTAGTTCTTAATGGAATTCCTTAAGAGAATTCGAGTTCAATGATTGGTTGTGAAGGTTTTATTGTTAGAATAACACCATTGTGATGACAAACAAATACTTGTAAAAATAATTAAGAATGCTTATGAATATTCTCAGAATTTTGAAAGCATTTTCTCTAAGAAAATTGTGCATAATAAACAGGTAAGCGGCACCTTATTCTATGACAAGAATATAAGAATCATTAATTGATGCAATCTAAATTATTGGGAAAGTTAATATAAATTAGTCTAACAATCTGACTTAATGATTCTAAAGTAAAATAACCAAGGTAAGTCTTAGCAAAAATAAAATTTTATGTGCAAATCACTTTTTCCAGAAGTAATCGTTTTGTTTTTGGCAAATTCATCAACAAAGAGTTCTGTTTAAATAATTGTTGTGCCTCTTTTCCACATGGTCTGCTTCCACCTTTCTTTTTTTCTCTCTGGGGTTGTTCTAATAGAAATTGAAGGTATTAACTTTTTTGACCAGTGCAAAAATATAACTGAAAATTCAGACCTCTCTTTCTAGTTTCAGGAGGGAGATCTCTTAATGCAATGACAATAAAAGATGGTAGGCTGTTCTCACAGGCAACAATCTACTCCTTGATGAACTTAACCTGGACACTTTAGTTTATTATGAATTAGACCACAGCATTTTCCTCCTCAAGTCCATATTTTTATTCTAGGATCTGTACGGGATAGTCTGACTACACACGGTCCTGGAAATAGACTGATTACCACCTCCTCTCATAACAGAAAGCAAGAGGTGGTTTGGGCAAAATGTAGACTTGCTTTTCTATTAACAAAAAAATCACTTACCATTACCTTAAAAATTGTTATTACATAAAAAGCAGTGGCTAAAATGTTAAAATTAAGATTCAGTCTTAGGTGAAAAAGATGTATTATGGTTAGGATATAAATTTCCTTAGAGGACAGAGAGGTTGCACTGGGCTTAAGGGACTTGCTTTGTATGCAGCTGACCCTGATTTGATCACAGGTACCATCTATTATCATCTATTATTTGCTGAGCACCTCCAGGAGTAATCCCAGAGCACAGATCCAGGAGTATATCCTGTGCATACTGGATTTTGTCCAAAGCTTTTCCCCTAGTTCTTTTTCCATGCAAGCAGCTAATATTTTGGAGAAGAGGAACTCTCAAACAGTGGTTAGGAGTCTAAGGAGTCATTCTGAAAATTCTTGTAATTGAATTAAAGACTCAGAGTATACAGTGTTGCGTAGGGCGTGCAGTGCTGAGAATTTCCTGGTATATCCTCTAATACTCAGGGGCCTTTAGGAATACACTTGACAGTGCTCAGGGAATCATGTGCTGCTGCGGATTGAATAGTTGTATATTGGGGTTGACAGCATACAAAGTCTGTGCCCTAACCATTCTACTATCTCTCTAGGCACCAAGAAGAGTCCATATTTTAAAGATTCTCTAATCTTTATAATTTAATATTTGTGACTTTCAGAAAAACCTTTAGATTGTGGGTTTTGAAGAAAAAATGGTATCTTAGAGGATTTAGAAAGAAATCTGAATAAGAGTTTGTTATGTATTAAAACAAATTTGCTATATATTAAAACTTTGTTAATATTTTCAAGGTGGTTTTCAATGCATACATATTCTCACTCACTTATTTGACTACTTTTGGCTTATAACTGCAATGGTACATATAGTGCTAGGCATTGATGATACGAAGACGGATACAATATATTTTCTGCTTTGGGGAATCCTATTCTGGTGAAGAAGAGATCAATAGTTAAAATGCATACTACTAAATGTTCTAGAGAAGATGCTAAGAAATTCCACTGGAAGATTATGTAAAATAGAGTTCCATTTATGTACAATTTTTTTAAGAGTTAGAATATTTATATGAATACGAGAAGACACTTATTTAGTATAATGTACATTGAGTGCAGTCAACCATTACTGGTTTGACATTACCAGTTCCAGGAATGAGTCACTACATTTCTTCTCTGAAGATTTGATGCCAACAAAGCTTAAAATATTTTAATATCTGGTCAAGCCAGCTGCTCTGACGGCAATTGATTTGCTGAATATCAAATCTGTTCATTCTGGAAGTTAATGGGTTCTAATAAGTTTGGGAATGGGATAAATCTAAATAATGCTTCAATAAGTATTTACCAATTTAACTTTTATATTTTGGTTGGATAGAAGGTTTATATATCTAAATACAGATTTAGATCATGGACAGGAAGGCAGAGCCACTATGAGTTTATGAATTATAAAATATCTTGACACAATCTGGGGAGTTTTAGGTTGAGTTGAACTCTGTCACTTGATTATACAGTTCTTTCTTTTCCTAAAACTGAACAACTAAAGTAGAAGATGATTATAGATGTTAACATTGATGCTGCTGATATTTGTCACCTTATGTTATACATAATGTTATTTACGTAGATTTGTGGAAGAGTTTCCTGATTGTTCAAAGTATTATCTAAGAATTCTGAAATACACTGATTTCTGTAACATTTGCTTCATCAGTAATCAACACATTAAATTCTCTTTGAAAAGTAAATATCATGTGCCACATTCCATAGAAAGCATTAAGAAGCTCTTTGACATGGTCTTTGATATTTTTTTCCTATTTTTCTTAGTTTTAGAGGTTACTTACATTAGAAATAAAATAGGCAGTGAATTTCTCTTTGTCCTTCATCAATCAAAGCTGATCAATTATAAGAACAGCAAAACTGGATCACAACTTTAAGCTACATGGTCATATTACATTCATATTATTACTAAAAGCCACATCTATATTCCAAACTGGGATACTATAACCCCTTTGTCATTTTCCAATAAAAAGACCATACCAAATAGGCCGAGCTCACCGTAATTAGCAGCTGGCAGAGAAAGCTGTAAATCTGTATGAGTTCTGAACGATTTGCTTACATTGTTGCTTTGTTGACAAATGATGCTGTACATGTTAATGTTCCTGAAATGTCCCCATTGCACCTGACGTGCCAATAAATGCCAGCCAGCTGTATGAATTATGGAAATAAGATTTTTGTTTATGAAGGTATCCCAGACATTTATTTTACAGCATTCCTCTTGACAGATTTAATGTCTAGAGTTACATTGAGAAGATATTTGCTACCTGACATAATGGATAATGGAAACTTTAAAGGCTTTTTTCCTCTATTTTAATGAGATTAATATATCCAAAGACGCATACACATGCACACACTTCTATATGCACTTTAACATTTAAGTTTTGACGTAATAATTTGCTTTTAATTTTTGTACAGCACACATACATACCAGCTTAAGAATTAATGAGCCATCCATTTCCAATCAAGACTATTAAATGAATATTTAGCACTACATACAGATAATTTTTGCTTCTATGTAGTCATTCTTTCAGGATGTATGTGAAGATCAATGACTGCATAGAAGTAGAAATTCTATTATTTTGTATTTGTTTGTCTGTTAATAAATTGAGATTTACTTTTGGATATTTCTTTTATATGTTCCATCAGTTAATACAAAATAATTTTATCTCAATATTTTTTTAATAATAAAGTCTCTGGTTATGTATTGCCAAACTTTGCCTCATTGCTCATTGCACCATTTAAATCCTTTTTTCAGATGAGATATTTAATTAATACAGTGTTATTAAAGAGTTCTCACAGGAGATGAGAATTACCTGATCTCATAATAATCATAAAATAACCACTGGTTCTGAATCCTATAAACATAGCAATAAAATAAATTAAACGATACTAATGTAAAAAAACTTTTTTCCCTTAACACAGAATAAAATTTATAATTTCATATGAGAATGCTAATCTTCTCACGTTTCAGTCATCAAAGCATTTGTAACATATGAGTACATTTTTATAAATTATTCTGATAAAGTATTCTGATAAAAATACGACTGATAAAGTTGGGCTAGAAATAATGGTTTCTGGGATCTGGTTTACAGGTTTATATATACATATATATGTATATATATACACATATATACATGTGTGTGTCTGTGTGTGTATTTAAGTGATAAGGAAAGAATTGAATCAATATCTAAAACAGCTGATAGTATGTAACCAATAAGATTTTAAAATTTCTAAATCACTAAATGCAAACAATTCGCACGTTACAGTGATATGTAATTTAGGAAAGAGACCAATTTCAGAAGCAAATTGTCTTTATCTTAGTGACTGACTTTTCATTTTTCTTTAATTGCTTTGTTGATTACACACACACATACACACACACACACACACACACACATACACACACACTGACCAACGTGCTTTATTCATAGAAATGTTTGATATAATTTTCCTCTTTCAAGATCTCCAAGCTACCTAACATTTCAAAAAGCAGTACAAAGCAAAACAAAACAAAACAAAACAAAACAAACCTCTTTATGAAACTTTGAACAATGGTGCCTTGGGGATGATTAACATATAAATAGGGAGGAAAGTCAAATCACCTTTGTGACCAAAGGCAATTCCCTTTGAATGTTTCTTTCCCCACAAAAGAATCCAGATGGCAAAAATGATGCTTAAATAAATGCTGGCTACAGCTCAATTCTTCTGGTTCACATTGGATTCAATAGAAATGACACTCTCTTTCAAATATTAACCATTTCACAGATTTTGAGCAAAGAGTAAGGTATGTGTCCATAAACCTATTGTGTTCAAAGAGTTAAACCTCAGTTCTTGGCATAGCTTGTTCTAGTCTGTATTTGCTCAAAGGAGGATTAAGGGTAATGTGCAGCAGAGGAACAATGTAAGGAGACCTGGAATATATCTTTCTCCTCAATATACCTGCACAACGGGAAGCACAGGGCTCCACACTTGACTCTCCAGGTTCTCCTTCACGTGCATGGAATTCATTGTAACTAATGGGAAGGAAATTACAGTCGGCTCACAGGTCTCCTAACTATAGGTTTCTGTGTGGGTAAGTTTAACTTGTCAAGGTTTCTTACAGAATGACACAACGAAAGTCGAATAGTCAACTAAGAATAGCAGAAAAATCTAAAAGTATTCAATTCCCCCATTTCGTTAAATAAAACCAGATACATCATAGGCAAAGATCAGAGTTTGACTGGAGACTTTCCAAAATTTTACTCTTAAGTTCTAACTGAGTTGTGAAGTTAAACACAGACAAAATTATAAGTATATGGAAAAATATAGATAGTTCACTTAATTATATGAGTGTAATTTGGACTAGGAACTGTTTATATGCAAATATTTATCTAGCGTATACTAGGATATACAAGATTTGACACTTAAAAATATTAAAGAGGGAATAACTAGATGGAACTTGCACTCAAAAAACAAAAAACTTAGGGTCTAAGATAGGTTAAAGATCTGGAGCATATGTTTATATGAGGCCCTGAGTTTAATTCCTGCAAAATAGGGTCCCAGAAGTAAGCACCAGGCCAGGATGGCCTCTAAGCACTGTTGGTTGTGGTCCCCAATCAAACACGCAAGAAAGAACATATTATAAAGGGATAATAAATTTTATAAATAATATCTTAGAGAAACAAACTAGCTTATTGTATGTGGGCAAAGTATTATTTCTTCAAAAAATGTTTCTTAGAAAAATTCCTTTTCCAAAAAATCACAATTAATATTTATAGATTAATAATAGTGGTAGCAATTTTTCTCATTTGGCTCTAAATCCAAATTTCAAGAAGCAAAACCTATTATAAACTTTATTTTATAATTGAAATAATGTCTTGAGGTATTTTCACCTAAATAAGGCTTTGCCACTTTTACTCTGAAAGGCTTAGATTTACCCTAAGACACGATGAGTCAGAGTAACATATTATTTTGTGCCTAGAAATGAAATGTGCTGATTTTTACATTCTCATTTTGGGAGTTAATATATTTTGGGATTTTTACTAAAATGTAGGAAGCACAGTCAAGTGAACTGGGGAAATGAGCCTCTGAATAGAGTAATGGTAGTTAAGAAAGAATTAGTTGCAAAGTTAATTAATAAAGTAGTCATAAACAGTGAGGTGAATGTGATGCATCAAATGCATACTTCTGGAAATTAACAAGACAGTTTTTTTTTCCAGCCTCTGAATACATATGATATCCCAGACCCACATAGGTCATCATTGAAACACAGCCTTGGATTGGATGCCTAATTTTTGTTAACAAATAGCACCTGAGCAGAATATAAATTGCAAATTAAAATGTGTGTTCCTCAAGACATATTTATCATCTGCAGGAGGTACTTAATCAGGAAAGGAAAAAAGATACATGTATTATCTAAGAGTTAACTATTGAAATAGCAGTAATAAAAACTCAAAAAAAGTGCAGAGGTATCCATAGCATATGTACAGACCTTAATATTTTGTCAATTAATGAAACACATTGCTCGAGTGGGCCCAGTTATGTCTCCATTGGACATTTTGTTGTTACTGTGTTTGGCATATCGAATACATCACGGGTGGCTTGCCAGGCTCTGCCGTGTGGGCGAGATACTCTCGGTAGCTTGCCAGGCTCTCCGAGAGGGGCGGAGGAATCGAACTCGGGTCGACCATGTTGGCTGCGTGCAAGGCAAACACCCTACCGCTGTGCTATCGCTCCAGCCCCATGAAACACATTAAGAGTAAATATTAACTCAAAACATTTAGTAGCACCCAAATAATGTGCTAGATGCTGTTGGTAACAAAACAAACAAACAAAAATACCACCACCAACACCCCATACCCTCAACCCCAAACTGTGCTTCCTTTAAATATTCTGCAATCTCATGAGAAAAGGTAGATAATAGAGAATAATAATGAAAGCAATTCTTAAAAGACCTCTAATACATATTAAAAATCCCAAGGAGAACTGGGAAAGATAACTGGGAAGAGCAGAGAGAGAGAGAGAAACAGAGACAGAGATCCTGGTGGGAGATAAGAAGCAGCAGGACAGCTGAATCCTGTAGCCCTTCATGTAGAAGATAAGGCACAGAGTCCATTGTTTTCAAGAAAGAATGGAACAGTTGTTGCAATTGGTGTCTAAAATTTTCTCACTCATTGGTATACTCTATGGTCATTTTTGAAAAAATGTATTACTATATGGAAACTCCCTGTTTGTGTGTCTCTCCTCTAGGGAAGAGGTTATGACTGTGTTTCCCTTTTTTATTTTCAGAGTCTGAAATCTACCCCAACAACTTGAGTGCCCAAGAACAGATGAATGGAAAAAGAAACTATGGCACATCTACACAATGGAATACGATGCAGTTGTTAGGAAAAATGAAGTCATGAAATTGCCTATAAATTGATAGACATAGAGAGTATCATGCTAAGATGATGAGTAAAATGAGTCAGAAGGAGAGGACAGATATAGAATGACTGCATTCATTTGTGGTATATAAAAACACATATAGTAGAAGACTAATATCCGTGGCCAGGGAAAACAGAAGTTAAGAGAACTGATCAATGCTTGGAACTAACCACAAGTGCATGTGGGGCTGAGGGTAGGTAAGATATAGAAGAGATCAGTATGACAGTAATACTTATTATGAAGAAAATAGGAAAAGTATATGCTGATAGATTCTGAAGCTATTTTTTCATTGACTATTAAGGAGAAAAGAAATTTTGCCAAGCAGCACTGATAATTCACAGTGGAACATAGCTTGTAGGAAATAAGTTAAACTTTTGGTTGTTGTTGTCTTGGGGACACAACCAGTGGTGCTGTGGTTGACTCCTGGATGTTAAATCTGGAGATACCTGGGGAACCAAGTGTGCTGGTGATTGAACTCGGGATCCACTACACGCCAGGTAAGTACCGTAATCCTTGTACTGTGTATCTTGCTTTTAAAATGTAACATTACATGAGCATAATGGATGGGGGATGGGTTTCTCAGAGAATCAAGGTTATTATAAAGCATGATTGCTTCATGGAGCAAATGCTAAAATAGCTTTTAATATGTTCATAAATACTACTCAGAACAAATGTTTTTCTCCTAGATACAGTATATGTTCTAAAATCTTATAAATACAACCTTTTACCAAAATCATCACAAATACTACTCTTCCTATTAAGTTCATCTACAGAGGGTGTTTGGCCTAACCTGACACTGTTCAATTTCCATGTACAGTACCAGTGATCAGATACAGTATAGGGTCGGCTGCATGCAAAACAAGCACCTTACCTCCCATATTGCTTCCAGCCATACTTTTGGTTTGGGGGCCAAACCCAGCAGTACCCAGGCTTATTCTCATCGCTTTGCTCTGGAATTAGTCCTGGTGGGCTTGGCGGGGTGTGTGGGGGGGTGGGTGGCATATGGCATACGAAGGTCCAAACCTGGATTGGTCACATGCAAGGCAAGCACCCTCACCCACTGTACTACCTCTATGGTCTGTATCATATTTTATTTTTATAGTTAGGACAAATTATTTCTAACTTTAATATTTTGCATTAGCCCCAAATAACTCTGGATAGGGAATATATGATATTCACCATTATATGCTACTGTACTGTAGCAAAGATAAATGTTCATTTGATTCATTTTTATGGAAAGAAAGTGATTGTAGATGCCAGAAGTCCACTTTATAACTAAAGGGAGATAATATTTTAAACAATTGAGCCCATAGAAGATAAGAACACTGCACTTTCTTAGTGATCCCTTCTCTATTCCATCTGCTTTATCCCCTCTGCTCACGAGGCAGGCTTCCAGCTATAGGGCAGTCCTCCTAGCCCTTGTATCTACTGTCCTTAGGTGTCAGCCTCATGTTGTTATTCTATGCTCCACAAATGAGTGCAGTCCTTCTTTGTCTGTCTCTCTCTTTCTGACTCATTTCGCTTAGCATGATACTCTCCATGTCTATCCACTTATAAGCAAATTTCATGACTTCATCTCTCCTAACAACTGCATAGTATTCCATTTTGTAGATGTACTGAAGTTTCTTTAACCAGTCCTCTGTTGTAGGGCACTTGGGTTGTTTCCAGATTTTGGCTATTGTGAACAGTGCTGCAATGAACAAATACATACAGATGTCATTTCTACTGTGCTTTTTTTCATCCTGGGATATATTCCAAGATGTGGTATTGTAGGGTCATATGGAAGCTTAATTTCTAGTTTTTGAAAGACTGTCCAAATTGTTTGTCTGTACTGCAAACCATAATGCCCAAAAGTAGAGAGAGAGTATGGGGAATACTGTCTGTCATGGAGCCAGGGAGAGGGGGAGGAAGGGGGGATACGCTGGGGAGACTGGTGGTGGGGAATGTGCACTGTGAAGGGATGGGTGTTTGATCATTGTGTGATTGTAACCCAAACATGAAAGCTTGTAACTTTCTCACGGCGATTCAATAAAATTTTTTTAAAAAAGCACTGCACTGCCCTGTCCTCTTGTTGTTCATCTATTCGCTCAAGCGGGCCCAGTAACATCTCCGTTGTGAGACTTATTGTACTGTGTTTGGCATATCAAATGTGTCATGGGTAGCTTGCCAGGCTTTGCTGTGCAGGTGAGATACTCTCAGTAGCTTGCCAGGCTCTCCGAGAGGGGTGGAGGAATCGAACCCGAAATTACAAGCACTAGATTTAATTAATCCCAAATTCAAATCTTGGCTCATGCACTAGATGGGTGGTCATTGGCAAATTAACCTGACGAGTGTCAGTTTTCTTATTATAGTTGAGAGAATAACGTCTACTGTGTTGTGTTAATTATTATATAAAGTTTTATATATATATATAAAGCACAATATGCTATGTCTGGTACATAATAAATGTTTTTAAGAACTCAGTTAAAGCTGAAATTGTTGGGAAAGTCAAAAATCCAACACTGAAAATGACTCAAATTTATCAGTTTCGGAGAGTAAGAATGGCCAGTGTTTGTAGGCAGTGGTGCAAGTACAGGATGTGGATTTCTTAGAACAGATTAAATTTCTCTATCATTCTAGTGACTGGTGACCACTTCAGTGGAGATATATTTTCAGGCAATGAAAATTGCACTTCTAATCATATGGTGAAAGGTGGGAATTAAAGGATTGAAGTGTAGGTTTGAGAGTAATCTGATTGTATGGGACAGTTGGACTCTGGAAGGAAGGAGTGACTAGAAAAGCTTGTCCAAAGGTGACCTTTTTTAGGAACTTCAACAATAAAGTAAAAATGAAACACTAGCAAAAAACCCATGAGGGTAATTTTTGACTTAGTACCTTGAACTTTAGAGTTGCTAAATAAAGATATAATAAATAATCATGGAAGCAGACTGGTGTTTTGGAGGAAAATCACCAATACAAATATTAAGGAACTTAGAAAACTTCCCCAAATCTAAATCAGATGAATTAGATAGCAGAAATAAGCAGCATCCAGATCATTTAGAGATTTATATAGGACAGGTTATGTATCTTTGGGAAGAATTTTTCAGGGTGTACACAATGAAATCAATAATGGACTTATTTTCTATTCTCCCATTGCCCAGTACTTTTGTTTCTAAAGCTGTTTTATGAGTATTTATATCAGTCTAACAAAGTGGTAAGCTACTGGCTTACTCTGGAGGTCAAATGACAAAATCTGCATCTTTTTTTTTCTTATAAAAGTAAACTGGGATGCAACGTAATATGATGTTAGATGTTTCAAAGACGATGATATTCCCCAGTGTATTTATTTTTTCGCACTTTATTTAAACACCGTGGTTTTATGAAGCTGTTATGATGATTTGTTACAGGCATTCAATTTTCCAACACCAATCCCACCACCACCGTCACTTTCCTCCCACCATTGTCGCCATTTCCCTAACCAGCCCTCAAGCATGCCCCTGTAGCAGGACCACAATAATTAATTTTACATTGCTTGTTACCACTAAATGGCTAGCTGAATGATCAAAAATACTTCTGTAAGAGAAAATTTATGAAAATTCCTGTAGCTCACCATGGGAACATTAATTCCCTGTCTGAGGGTTTAATAAGCTGTTCTTATAAGTTAAACCTTCTGGATTAATGTTTCTATTAGTCAAGAGTAGTTGGATTCTATGCTACATTCCCATCCAATCTGTGTGCTCCAACTGGGATGTCAGTATTGTAGAGTTTGGAAGTATGGAACTATGCTCCAGAAAATCTAGAATATTTACTGGGAAGTCCAGTTGGAGGCATGGTGGCAGCTGTTCGGGTGTGAGTGTGGCTGCTGGGAGTTTTGGTTGGGTTGGAAGTTGGCCCGCCCCATTCTGAGGCTGCCCCAGAGGCCTCAGTTGGGGTGTGTATCCAAGATATTTTTGTGACTAGTTGATCTCTTTTGATACTAAACTATGAATGTCTGGAAGGGGCGGTAGATATGTCACAGTGCTGCCACCATGTAAATTCATCTGGCCTTGTTCTAGAGACTCATAAATAAATCTCAAACAATATCAACTAGCTGAAAAAAATTTTCAGATACCAGGTCCTGGGCTGAGACTTTCTGCGTGACTGTGGGAATGTAGGTCGGCCAAGTTCCTGCACAATTAGAGCCCTAGCAGCCACACTCACAACCCAATGGTTGCTGCCACACCTCCAGCCAGACTCACTTCCACACAAAAGTGTTCAACAGAGATGCTAACCTGTCAAAAGTTTCAGGTACACTGGGTTGTTTTTGGCTGAACCCCCCATTTTATTCAAGAAGAGGTAAAAATACCTTGAAATTGTAAGTACCTAGAGTGACTGAGATAGAG
Organism: Sorex fumeus; assembly: GCF_029834395.1. NCBI lineage: Eukaryota > Metazoa > Chordata > Mammalia > Eulipotyphla > Soricidae > Sorex > Sorex fumeus. Next base: position 22,292,270 of record NW_026606092.1, read on the forward strand.
GTTGTGGAGTACGATGAAGGACAGTGATTCAGACAGATGGTGATCACTGGATATGGGTGGTATTCTGTAGCACAGAGACAAAAGAGCTCAAAAACTCATTGTACTTAAAGTATAATGAATAGAGGCAATTTGTATCACAGAACTTGTCTCAGTGGATAATTACAATGATTATTTGGTAAGTTGCTAAAGAAGAATGGGGTTCAAACTCTAAATGGATATTCCTATATAAAAACAAAATATTGATTGTGCTGGAGCAATTGTATAGTGGCTAAGGCACTTGCTTTTCATGTGGCCAACCTGATTTTAATTCCTGGCACCGCACAGTTCCCCAAGGCGTGAGGTATCATGTGTGGTACCAGGGCTCTAATAGTGGAACCCTTAGCACCACCAGGTGTATTGCCTCAAAATAAAAACATACAAATCAAAACAAAAACAAAATATTATTAAATTTCCATTTCAGGAAGTTAAAAATAGTTAAGAAAAAAATTTAGCTTTATTTAATGCTTCATTGTAATGTTTAATTTCTGTTCTCCCATTGTCTCTAAAAATGTTTTATATCTGTTTAACAAAGTGATAAGTTACTCCTTGTTCTGGAGGTCAAAAGATAAATCTCATGAGGAAGCAAAAGTATTAGACCACCAGGAGTACCTCCAAGTCTCCATTTTCACAGAAGAGGCTAGCAATACAGAAACTGTGTTGGAAGAGGAAGATAAAGGGGAGAAAGTCCTTCATTCTTCCATTTTGGGAAAGACGAAATCAACTACAGAAAGGAAAATTTGAGAAAGAGAAATATATTTGATTTGTTTAAATTAATGTATTAGAAAGGGAAAGTTCTTTTTCAAGAATATTTGAAGATCAAAACAAAATGGCACAAACTTAAGGACGTTAGGAGAGTGCAAGTCTTACACTGTTTTCTTTAAAACGCATCTGAACTGACTGGTTTGAACAGACACCAAAAGCAACGAAGACTGAAAAATAGGGAACCACAATCACACTGCAATCAAAACCCCTCAGTCTACGGTAAAACAAAAACAGCCAGAGTCTCATACCATAGACACTCATATGTGCTGTGAAATACTGTGGATTCTATCACAAAATGAAGATAGAGACTGGGAGCCAACACAAATTTCAGAAATGGAAGAGGAAAATGTTTCCTTAAAGGGTCGGAGTCTCACTAGTGATAGTGGCACCAAAGACAAAAAAAAAATACTATTGTTTATTCTCCAGTTTCACTGTTTAGGAAGAGTTCCAAAGAGGAAACTGTGTGAATGGAGGCAAAAAGAGAATGTTTCCACACACAAAGCTGTGGTTTAGAGAGGAGATTGAGCAGAGGGAGAAGGGGGCTGGGGGACAAGGGAGAAAGAGGAGAGGAAGAGGGGGGTGGATTTTAATCAAGAATTTGTAGTAATCAGAAAAACTGAAAAAGTAGGAATTAGAGGAGCCATAGAGATAGTACAGCAGGTGAGATTCTTACTTTTCTGACATCCAGCCTAGAATTCATTCCTAGCACCACGTATGGTCCCCTGAACAGTCAGCAGTGATCCATGAGCACAGTATTAAGAGTCAGGTGTGGTCTATCTTCCTTCAGCAAAACAAAAAACAACACATTATCCCCCAACAAACACAAACACACACACACACACACACACACACACACACACACACACCTCAAGTTTGAGATTTCAGAAGTCCCATAGGACTATTGATTGGATAAGTAAAAAGAAGCATAAAGATTACAGGATGAATTTTTTCCAAAATATAGGAGATTTCAAGTAATTTCATAGAAACAAGTCACATATAGGATATCAGATGTAATTCCTTTAAAGAACTCTAAGCATTCTAAGTAACAAGAGACAAACTGACAAAGTTTTGATAATTGATGGAATAAAAAAGTCTGCTGTTGTCAAAGTAAAATTATGGCCTCAAATTAGAAGGTACTATACAACATAAAGAAGAAAAGACTAAAGTTATTAAACAAACATAAATAATTCTATATAAAATTATTATCTATGTATATATACATAGGTGAAAGATGATTACATTGCCGAAGAAAATACTAGTTCCCTTGCTTTTAAAAATATTACACAATTTTAAAAGCAAATTGGAAAAACACAAATAAAGATTTAGTAGAAGAAAAGGGTTCAGAAACAGAAAACATAAATTTGCTTACAAAAGGATATACTAAGTCTCAGGAAAATATGATTAAAATGATTAATTGAACATATCTGAGTGTAGTTCTAAATATTAGAAGATAAAGAAAATATTATATAGATATTATATAGATTTTTAGGCAGTGGAGGTAAATCACATTAAGAGAAAATTATAGGGTTGGTTTTAATAGTTTATAGTAACTCAGAGCCAAATAAAAGAGTATGCAAAATTTAGGGAAATTAATATATTCATGGTCCTTTTTTGGGAGGGGGGTGCTAGATGATGAAATATAGTAAAAAATGAATTGTAATTGAATATGTTTTAAACTACCCATTCTTTTCTTTGATTTTTGGCTGTTCTAACCCCTCTGGTGATGCTCAGAGATAATTCCTGCTAGTTCTCAGGTTGTGCTTAGGGATAGAGCCTGAATCGATTGTATGGAAGGCAAATGCTCTAACCCATGTACTATCTCTCTGGCCGTTCTTGTTCTTATCTTTCTTTCTTTCTTTCTTTCTTTCTTTCTTTCTTTCTTTCTTTTACAAAAGATTTTTCCATCGTTCTATACTCTCCTTCCCTTGTTTGGAATCTCTCCATTCTACTGATCAATGCAATCATCTGGTATTTGCTCTTCTCCCTCTGACTTATTTTGCTTAACATAATATCCTCTAATTTCATCCCCAATGAAGTAAACTGCATGATTTTAATTTTTTACAGCTGCATAATATTCCTTTCTATTATACTTAGACAGACTATAATGCAATGTCATTGTTTATGTATATGTCAATGGAGATTTTGATGATAAGCAGAAAAGTTTAGTGAAGCATTTAATGCAGAATGCTTGGCAAGATAACTTGATGTGAACATCTTTTTTGTTGCAGCACTGAACTCTATACAACAATGGAAATGGTGATCACAAATATAAATATCAATCCTGTTTGTCATAAAAATATAAAATGTGCAATCCTGTGGAAGAATGAATGCTGCACTATTTTTATATACCTCATTAACTGAGGGGGGGAGCTAGAAAGTTGTTACCGATATTAAAGACGTATGCATTGCATGTCTGAGCATAGTTTAAGCGCCTGTTTTACATGATCCTTCAAATAACACTGATGAAAACTCTTGGCAAGGCAGGACTGGAGAAGCACTACAAGCTTTGCCCAAGTATTGAACCATACTCACTGTTAGTCAAGAATTGCTGGGAGGATTTCTGTCCCCCCACCGCCCCTCACCCCCCCACAAAAGTGTTCTAAAAGACTTCAAATGATTGGTATTCTTCTTAATGCAAAGTTATTTTTAGTAAATAGTACTTTGGGGTTAAACAAATATTTACTTTTAACTGTCCTTTCAAGCTCATTTCTATATAATTTTCTCACAATAAAAGAAAAATGAAACATAAAACATTTCACTAAAGCTCAACCATTCTGTCAGATACATATTTTAATCTGTTTATTGATTTTTGTCTACATCATTATATAAAAGATCATTTAAAACATTTACTACACATTAATACATGTATTTCTATGTGCATTTGGATATGTTTATGGATAAGTAGTTGACATCTTTTCTTGTATTTTTTGAATTTTTGCAAAAGTTATTTAATATTTGAGCACAATTTTTTTCAATAAACAACATTGCAGCAAGATCAGAACGAGGTGTTTCATTATTCTCTATTCAGTCAATATATAATTACCAAAATATGGCTTGGGGCTAAGTACATATTTGCATGCTTTTAGTTTTAGTTGTCTATGGAACTGCAAAACTCTTGTAAGATTTATCTTGCTTTTGCATAAATTTAGAAAGGACATTTTAAATCTCAGTATGATTTCTTAGCACCCAGTATGTTTCTAAGCCATCTCTCTGTGTCTTTATCAATATGGTTAGGCAACGTGAAATTGCTTGTGTTGCAAAAAGCACAATGCAAATACAAGATATTTGCAAGATACTTTGAGGACAAATTTAAATTATTGGGGACTATTTATTTAAGTATTTAGATATAAAATATTTCTCTTTCTTTTATAATTTTTGGTATGGTGCATTTGTGTGCATGTGTTTATGTGTGCATGTGTGTTTAGGCTACACCCAGCCATGATCTTTTCTGGCTTTGTGGTCAGGAAACACTCCTGATGGTGATCAGGGGACTGTATGCAGTACCAGGGATCTGACTGATCCTTGTTCAGTTGCATGCAAGGCAAAAGCCTAAAATCCTGTACTATTTATCTAGTGCCTTAGATGTAAAATCTTTTAACTAGAATAAAAGATGTTCAACTTGAATTACTTACATCTATAAAATCATGTCACTGAATTATATCTTGACTTCAATGGGCTTTTGTAGATAATGTGCCATGTTGGATTTTTCCCACCTTAATTACCCAAATCATGTTGTAATAAACATTGTTATTCTCTTCTAAATTTAGTTTTACCAGAATGCTGTAAATGAATGGAACGTGAATATTCACATACATTGACATCTGGAAGTCTTGTAATCTTATTGCTGAATCTAGCCTTATTCACATTCTATGGAATACTTCCATGTCATTTTCCTCTAAATATCAGGATTAAAACAATATGCATTTAATAGTTTGAAAAATGGGAAAGGTGACATTTTCTCAAGTAATATTCATTCAATTAGCTAATGGTGATATGGATTAAAAGTTTCAGAATTTTAAAATTCCAAACCTACTCAGAAAAGCACCATGTAAAACTAACAAAAACTAGGGTTCAGTAGAAATGGTGAGAAACCACTGAAGAAACCAGTTTTCATAACTAATACAATTAATGTTAGGCATTTCACTCTAAATCAATAAAGTTAATCCTTTACAGGAACTTGTTCAAATATTAAAAAAGGAAAACTTTGGAGAGCTCCTTAATTCAAAATTATTTTTAAAATATGAATTGCTAGTTTATCTTTGCTCTTAATAGATCTTCCATTTTGGGCTTTCACTTGATCTCTATGCTTACATAAATGTAGAAAACTCTTACAAATATATTTAAAAGAAATGAACTCCTACATTAATTTTTAATTTGGCTGAGAATTCAGATGCATGAGCTTAAACAGATTCTGTTAAATAAATCCATGTCATCTACCTTTCTGACCCATTTTAAAAAATAAATGCAAGGAACATCTATCATGAGTAACAACTTTCTATAAAACTAACAGTTCATAAAAATCTGTGAAACTACTACTGGGAACAAACAAATTAAACAAATGACAATGTAATATAATAAAACTGCTGTTGTCCTCCTCTGGTGGGAGAACTGCTTCTTCTTTGGGACTAATACATCTTGCAGAAACAATTTTAAATAATAAGTAACATATGGATTCAGCTTTTATTATTCTTCTAAAAGAAGACAATTATATTTAAGTGATAAACTGTTCTGGGTTAGTAGCATGATGTTTATATTACTGGCCACTTAAATAATCTTTGACATGCTTCTATGTGAATCAGCGGCCTGTAAGAGATCTTGAAATCTCTTACAATTGAAGTCCTGCCTTTTCACAAATGATGCTCATGTGCCTTCAGCAACATTATGAGTGAAGCAGAGCTTTGTAGAAGAACAGCAAAGCAATGATTTTCTTATGGCAGATATGGACAATGTACTCTCATCTCTCATCCTTTCCACTGATTTTTCATGTGACGTTTGTCCTATACTAGAAGAAAGTAGAGACTTGTTATCTCCCTGCCAGTGTTTGTTAGGACAACAGGAAAAACAATCTTTGAGGTGTAGCAGTTGCAAAAGGAACTATAAAATTAGCATTAACTGCAGAAAAGGCTTTGAAGCGTTTTATTCTTCTTGCCCACTGGCAAGCAAGTATAAGACCTACCCCCATTACTTTTAAGAAAGTCTTAGAGAGAAAGGGGAAGCTTGTGCTGCATTGCCTTCCACAAGTCACCTAAAAATATTTAAACCCCAAGGATCATCTCCACATCTTTCATATTCAATGACCCACCCTCACCCACACAGACGTTTCTGGAGGAGAGAAATTAATCTCCAGATTGTCACATTGGCTCACTGATCAATTGCTGCTGTGTGTTTAGATAATGCTTGTCAAAAAGTGATGGAGTTTACTCCCCTGCACTTCTCTGAAATATCTCTTATTGAATTATCAGTTGGGTGGTGTTTGCCAGGGCCCTTCTTTATTTCCCCATTGAATGCGCTGAATAGTTCTCATAATCTAAGACACAGAGTCTGCATCCAGTTTGGAAACGAAACCATGGGTAATTTTCAAACGTGGCATACCCTCAATTTTTGATGAACTGTCACAGAAATAGAAATTACCACAATTTAAGAACCCCATTCACCACAGACAGAGATCAGCAACAGAGGATAATTTCTTCTAAGGCATTACCCTCAAGCTTCTCTCTCCCTGTTCCTCTAATAAACATACCCCTTTGGCTCATGCTTCCAATTTAGTGCAATCATGCCTCTTGCTGGTCATTGTCTTGCAGGACACCAGCTGTCAAACACGTAGATTCAAGGTATAGATTTTTGTATATAAAGCTATATATGTTAAATACAGGGAGCCTTTATATAATATTCAATTCAATAGACTCAAATTGAACTTACAGCATACAGAAGTATGGAGTAAACTGTTTCACTGTCACTGTCCTCCTGTTATTCATCAATTTGCAGGCCCAGGAACGTCTCCACTGTGAGACTTTGATGTTACTGTGTTTGGCATATCGAATATGTCATGGATAGCTTGCCAGGCTTCGCCGTGCAGGCGCGATACTCTCGGTAGCTTGCCAGACTCTTGGAGAGGGGCGGAGGAATCAAACTCAGGTTGGCCGTGTTGCTGCACGCAAGGCAAACACCCTACCCACTGTGCTATCGCTCCATCACAGGCTTCAAATGAAAAACTGCTAAATAACAGTTTTCCTTCTCCAAAATTAGGCATTGTTATTAATCTAGTCCAATCCAATCTAAATGGACCATTTCCCTTTCCTTCAAATACATTTTCTACAAATTAAATTACTGTGAAATGGACTCTAAACCTAGGATGATAATAAGGAGTGCTTTTGTCTATTTTATAGAAGTTCACCTTGCAGTGCTCAACTTGTTAGCCCTTGGTAGTTGTCTGGGAACTACCAAGGCCCCATGTAGTGGTTCTGGGGTGGAAGCATTCAGTGTTTGGGAATCTAACTCTAGAGTGCCTGATACTCTACCCTTTGGGCTATATCCTTGGCCTCAGGATTGTTTTTTACAGATACAATTTTTGTTTTTGAATATCTTAGGAATGTAAGATGGGGGGGGGGGGCTAAAGTGATAGCACCGTGGTAGGGCGTTTGCCTTGCATGCAGCCAGCCCTGCCGAGCCGGGTTCGATTCCTCTACCCCTCTCTGAGAGCCCAGCAAGCTACCGAGAATATCTCGCCCGCATGGCAAAGCCTGGCAAGCTACCCATGACATATTCAATATGCCAGACACAATAACAACAAGTCTCAAAATGGAGATGTTATTGGGCCCACGTGAGCAAATCAATGAACAACAGAAGAACAGTGTTTGTTATTTTTGTTTGTAAGATTGGGGAAGATGCATCTGATCTTCAGAATATTCCAACTGGAGTAGTTTCACCAGCTAATATCATTCATAAGAAGGTTGCATTTTCTCTTATCTTTAAGTAACTCATTTAAAATCTATCTACTCACATAATTTCTATACTAGTCTAAATCCCAGGTAGCAGAGATACTGGTGAAATGCAGTAGTTGCTCTCAGAATTCAAGTTCTTCAAATGAAATGAAAATAGGCAATTAAATAAGTAAATAACTCTGACATGAAATTCCTTGGTATAAGCAAGGATTAAATGCATGAGTTCTTCTTTTAATTTTAAATTATGCCATAAACCTGGAACATGGCTTCTGCATTCAGGCTACTAAAAATATAAGCATTAGTAGAAATTAAGAACTTTATATTAGTAAAAATTAAGGACTAAGGAGTCCTTTTATATTGTATTATATTGTATTTCTACTATATTAGTAGAAATTAAGAACTTTATATTGGAGTCCTTCCCTCCTCTCCTTCTCTCTCTCCCTTCTTCCCTCCTTCTTTTTCCTCTCTATTGTTCTCTCTTTCTGTATTTTTGTCACAATTGCAGATGACTGGTTGGTGTCCTTGCTTGGTGTTCAGGGGTTTGTTCCAGCAGTGTACAGGGAACCATAGAATACTGGAGTCAAAACTAAACCTTCTGCATGCAAATCATGTAATCATCCCTTTGAGTTACTGTTCCAGCCCACAGTAAAAGGTAAAACAAAGATTGTCTTCCTCATACAAACAATCATTGCTCCTTGAGTTGGTGCAAATGGATAACTCAGAACTTTGCACACTTAAATTTGCATCCTCCCTGAATATTTTTTATCAAGAAATTAGGCTTTCTCTTTTTCTCTTTTTCTCTTAGTGTTATCAACTCTCCTGACAAAACATCTAGCTGATTTACTCCAGGTATGGAACATGCCTTTTAAGCAGTCAGGCTCTAAGGGAATTAGGATAAACCTATTTCTCTACTTATTATTTCTCAATAAAATTGGTCTCTTGATCATGAACACACTTTTCTGAGAAAGAAGATCTGAATTGGAAAAAAAAACAATTTATAGACGTACAATCCAGAACACCAAACTTCCCACATAGTGACAGAACTATACCCTAATTCAACTAAATACTGGCTAAAAAAAGAAAACACTGGGTAGGTCAAACTCAAATTCAGGATTGTCAATGTAGAGTTCCTGCTTATGGTATGTATGAGGGATGTATGAACAAATATTTATCTCAAATTTACACCCCCTGCTTTAACCATCCCTAAGAAGATGCCATACTTAGACCCCTCCTATTACTTTTTTTTTTCTTTTTGGGTCACACCTGGAGATGCACAGGGGTTACTCCTGGCTCATGCACTCAGGAATTACTCCTGGCAGTGCACAAGGGACAATATGGGATACTGGAAATTGAACCAATGCCCTATACACTGTACTATAGCTCCAGTCCCTCTCCTATCACATTTTAAATGTGTTCTCTAATGTTTAAGTTACACAATTATGGCTGAATATACAATACATTGTATTTGAATACAAAATCAAATGAGTTTTGGCATCATTGTCACTGCAGCATTTGCTTATTATGCTATGGAATTTTGTATATTTTTGATCAAACAGTATAAATGGAACAAGTTTTTCATACTGAGCATCTAAAAACCCACTTTAAAGAGATTTATTATCAATGCACATTTTCTGTTTGACTGGAAAAATAAAAAGTTTGTAGTATATATTATGATATGTTAAATATTAATACTATTTAAAGTTAATGGTATGCCAAAGAAAATGGCTAATAATACATTATACAATTAAATACCTATCATATTAGCTCATCTATTAAAATAAAATAGATTTAAACAGAAGGCTTCTGGATTTGTCATTTTTTAGCAAGGGTCGCCCATGTGTAGAAGCTAAATAATTTATTCAATTTTTAAGCTGCTGGATACATCAGTTTGCAATTATTTGCATTATTTTTTAATGCTTTTTATGTGTCTCTGATAGAAAAAAAACAGTGTTCTTTTCTGCTATAATGGCATCTTCTATTCTGCTATAATGGCATCTTCTTTTGCACTAACAATAACTAAAATTATGAACTGCATCACTGGGGATCTTGAACAACCTGGGATCACTAAAGATCTCAGCATTACTCTGTCATATTCTTTGCTGGCCTGTATTTGTTACCACACCTTAATCCATTAGTCAGGGTTTAAAGTTTGTCCTATGTGACATTTTATGACATCATTCTATATGCTTTGATCTATAGAAGCTTATATACTATCATGTGCTGGGATTAAGGATAGTTTTTCTGACAAACCTTAAAAGCATGTAGTTACTTGGTAAGTCAAGCAGTGTTTGTGCTTAAAACATGTTGAGAATTATATATTGATGGAACACTGAGGCATAAGAAAGAACCCATTTTGTCTGAAGAAGCTTATCAATCAGTTTGGATACAATGACCCCTTTCCTAAAATACTACAGGAAAGTTTGTGTATTCTCTTCCACCTATTACTGCATATCTTTTTAAAAAGCCACAAAGACCTGTGAAATTAATTTACCTAAGGCGTTTCAAGCATGTTTGAGAGCAACTTGATAGTGAAAGCATTGCTTGTGTGATACCTCGCATCTTTCCACACACCAGTATCAATGGGCTGACATTTATGTTTTTTTTTCTTTTTGGGTCACACCCGGCATTGCACAGGGATTACTTCTGGCTCATGCACTCAGGAATTACTCCTGGCAGTGCTGGGGGACCATATGGGATGCTGGGGATTGAACGTGGGTTGGCCGTGTGCAAGGTAAATGCCCTACCCTCTGTGCTATTGCTCCAGCCCTGACATTTAAGTTTTAACTGCAAATGTTCATCTACTTATTGTGGAAAGCACAGACATAGAGCACTAAGTTGCTGAGGGGGAAAATCCTCTTCTTCCATCTCTTCATGTGCTCTGGCTCTGACTATTCTGAGCTGTGCCAGTCAGTTCATATTTCCTTGGTCAGTGTGGGTAATTCAGAGATATTCATTCTCAGTTCAATTTTTATTACTTGTTGGGGGAGAAGATTCCTAAAGAACTAGATGTAGGAACAACATTTACCTAGAGATACTTCATTTGTGGAGCCAGGAGAAATCTGAGAAAATGAATCGGGAGGATGTAAGAACTGAGAGACTGAGAAAACCAGGTACTACTAAGGTTAAAGTGCTAGAATTAAGTCATGCTTCATCTTTGACCATTTTCAGGATTTTTCTCAGTACATAAAAAATATTATTTTTGATTGTTTGAAACTAGGTGGGTCAAATTATTTTGAAAGCAAGAGTCACTGACACTGTCACAACACATTCATTTGTCCTTTTTCTTTACTATTTTGTTTCCTCAATGGGTCTAAGATTTTTGTCTGTTGCATCCTCATATTTTAAAAGCAAAATGTGTCAATAAATAACTCAATATTCCATTATGGTCTCCAGTCAAGGGAAATTTATTTTAGATGACATAAAAAGTGGCTGATAGTACTTTTGAAGTTGACAGTTATATTGAATATTGGGAATTGGTGCAAATATCTTTTTAAAGATATATCAAAAATGTTTCATGAAAATCAATCTGAATTTCCAAAAAGTGAAAATAAAGTGGGAATACTAATTTGGGCATATTATTTTAGTTTTCTCTATACTAGGTGACTTACTTTCATCTGTCAGTTATGAGTAGTTCCACCCACAGCTTTATATGATAAAAAGGGTGTATATGACCACACACTGAAGTTCCTAATTGGGACAGGATACTTCCCCCACACCCTTCCCCATCTCACCTCTCCCTTCTCTTCCCTTCCCATCCTTTCTCTTTCTTGGGCAATACCCAGCAGTGCTCAGGTTTTAGTCCTGCCTGCACTCAGAGATCACTCATGGTGGAGCTTAGGAACTATAAGGGGTGCACAGGCAAAGACCCCCAGATTGGGTGCTTAACACACAAATTCCTTATCAGTATTCTACTAACTTACTTTCTGACTCCTGTGGTATTTCTTTTTTTTGTTTTGTTTTATTTTGTTTTTTGGGTCATACCCAGCAATGTACAAGGGTTACTCCTGGCTCTGCACTAAGGAATTACTCCTGGCAGTACTCAGGGCCTGAGTGCAGAGCCAGGAGTAAATCCTGTGCATCGCTGGGTGTGACCCAAAAAGCTAAAAAAAAAAAAAAATACCACAGGAGTCAGAAAATTAATAAGTTAGGGCATGCAAGACAAATGCCCTACCTGCTGTGTTATCACTCCAGTCCCTCCTGTGTATATTTCTTATTGAGAAAATTACTTTGAACTTTCTGCCATTACAATGGACATCATCTTATTTTATGCTTCATGTAATGATTTAGACTTAACCAAAATATTCTCCTTCTACCTCAAAACAACTGAGAGATCTATTTAGTGGGTAAAATAGTACGAGTTTTGGCAAAACTGCTATATAAATTTTTAATCTTTTGTTCAGCTAGCACATCGTTAGGGCCAAGTTTTTTTTCTCTCTCAAGATTATTAAGAAGGACTTCTCATAGACACCATCCTGTACCGTATAGTCTTTTAATTCATAGACATATGAAAATTTCCTGTTTTTTACTGTATTTTCTTTGAGGTGTGCTAGTTTTTAAGCTTTCCTAAAAACCATTTTGTGTTTTTATTTCATAAAACCTTTTGAAATAATTTTTAAATATGTGATATTTGTGTTCTATAAGTAAAATTTATTTAATCTAGTAGTATAATGAATAAACAGAAAATATGTGACATGCTTATTGAAGCTCACTTTTCAAAATAATGTTTCTGCCACCTATCACTAACAGAAATCTTCCTCATTTATTTAAGATAATGCTTCAGTGTACTTTTATCACAGTCATCTAATGACTGTATTTAGTACAAGAACTAAGGTTATTTACCTTGTGCATCTTAGAGAAAGAAATAGACTTCTAATGGCAACATTCAGGCACGGTAAAATGATGGTGGGAGAATGTTTTATACATAAAGAGTTTCTTTAATTGGCAGAGAAGCGTCCACCTACAGTACTCTCAAATCAGGTTAGCCCATGAGTATTTTAAACATAGTTAAATTGGAGATAATAGATCTGGGTGCTACTTAACGGTGCTTTTTATATTGTCATTTGAATATGGATGTATTCAATGATCTAAGTGAGTTTATATTCCACCTCCTCCAGTTTAGATTATTTATAAAATAATTCATGGCACTCCTTTGTCAAAATAACACATCCCATCTAGAAAAAGCTAAATCAAGTACTACAATCTTTCCTTCTTTTTCTTCTCTCTGCCCCCAGAATAAGACTATTCATATGGAAAACAAAATACAGGCACTATTAGAACAGTATCATCTCTTATTTACTTCACAAAACAGAATACAATATGGGTTGCTGTGAAATACAAATGAACTGTAATCCTCATCAGGTTTGGAAATAATGGATTCAGGCTAACATTTCCAGAAGAAATATGAAGGCAGTATTCTAAATTTCCTATTCTTTCCCAAATGAGTTTGCACAAAATGTGTCGCTAAGAAGAGTAATGTGCCCATCATATAGCTAAATTTCCCACTTGCAAAATGAAAATGAAAAGTCTGCATTTTAGGATGGCGTATTTAAACACATGCACCATGCTGTTCATACAGTAGGGAAAAGAAAGCTCCCCCTACTGGAGCATAAAAAAGCCTCATCTCTTTCCTGCACCCCATGGTTCCATCATATGCAGAAAGGCACAGAAACATATAGGCATCCCCAATACCCCACACAGAATCCTTGTTCTCTAATCAAAACATTACATTTCCCTCATTTCAGTTAATTAAAGGACAGCTGGACATTTTGTATTGTACCAGTCTCGGTTCTGTCTAGTTAAAACGGAACATGAAAGGTCTTGGTACTAAAGACACTGTCACCCGAATCACTCAATTTTAAAAACTATGCTCCTAAAATTTATAAAAAATATATAGAGAATATTATCCTTACAATGTGCATGGTTCATGCATACCTATCATTTTCACAATACACAGGTACATATACACATATAGGAAGGACAAGGCTCAGCTTGGAAGATCTATCATCTATCTATCTATCTATCTATCTATCTATCTATCTACCTATCTACCTGCCTATATCTGTCTATCTCTATTTACATCAATTTCTTTCTTGCTATCTCTCTATATAGATATAGCGTGCTGTGCTGTGCTATGCTGTGATGCTGTGCTGTAATGTGATGTGTGTGTGTATGTGTATGTGTGTGTAGATATGGGGTAAGTGAGGGACAGCACCCATGCTTACACCCATGCTGTACAAAATATACAGGTCATTTTTTTCTTTTAGAGATATATTGAATAGTTTGGAATGAACAACTACAAAGCTCTAGACCTCTGAAACCCATATAGATATACAGGTTGTACATACAATATGTGACATATTACATATTACTCTATAAGTATAAAATATAATCCAAGTGACAAAGGTTGAGAGGAAACTAAACTGAAGACAAATGTATTTTCTTTCTATTGATCACGATCACGATCACGACCATCCTGTTATTCGTTGATTGCCTTGAGCAGGCCCCAGTAACGTCTCCTTTGTCCTAGCCCTGAGATTTTTAAAAAAGTGCCAAATTCAAGGCTCTTTTAGAGTTAGGAGAATGAGACCCATCACTGTTACTGGTATTTGGCATATTGGGTACGCCACGGGGAATTTGCCAGACTCTACCGTGTGGACAGGTTACATTCGGTAGCCTGCCAGTTTGTCCAAAGTAGGAATGAAATGATAAGATGTCGTGCGGCTGCAAATGCAGCCGCGTGCTTCTGGGAGCTGGGTTTTATAGTCTCTGAGTCTTGGCAGTTGATGGGATTACCCGGCTCCAGGGGGCCTGTTAGTGGGTGTGATCCCTGCCTACTGGAATTTGGAGGATCTGGGTAGAGGATGCTCAGCCCCGATCTGAGTAGGCTTGGAGATCTCAGTTCTGGGACCCTCATGCCTTTGTTCCTCTGCCAGTACCTTCATTTGTGCGGAGAGTGGTCTCAGCATGGTGGTGGCTGGTTCTGGAGGTCTTCGGCTGCTGGAGCCCTGGTTGGGGCGGGAAGGGAAACTCAACCCTCTCCCCTCCAAGGGCCCCGGTGAGGACAGCCAGGCGCAGGGGCAGGAGACTCTTTCTATTGATAGTGTTTAAGTAACATTTTTTAAAATAAAGAACTTTAATCTTAAAAAGGGTTTAATCTGTAAAGATCCTGAAGAAAAAATTCCTCAAAAGATTATCTCAACTAGCATAATTAAGGGACTGCTATTTACAGAACCACCTCCATGGTTAACCAAAGTTACAAATAACTGTAGCAATCCTAGAAAGATGGGCAATGTCTGGTGATGGGGAACATTTTGTGCATATTCTTCATGTATTTTGATGGTTTTGGGATCGTTGATAAGTGACACTTGTCTATCATTAGAATTAGAGGATACCCTTTACCTGTAGAAACATAACATATACAATCTTGCCTTTGAAATGAAGTTCAATTACAGTCACCATTTTCAGCCAGGATTCATTTTTTTGAGGACATGCCCCATATTCCGATTCTTTTCTTTTTCTGATATAATACCTAAATATTATAGCTTCCTCAGGAACACCAAATAAAATAGTGTTCCAGCAAGATATTCGCAAGGTCTAGGTAAATGATTTTCTTCTAAAGCAGCTCTACATCTCAACAGAAAAGAATAAGCTTTAAGCATTAGGAACCTGATCAGCAAAGTTTCTAATTGCTAGAAACATCAGGTGTTATTTTTATATTGCTTAGGAAAATTTAGTGATTGATTGTGTGTGTATGTTTCTGGGGGGTTATCTATATGCATGTATCTATGGCTATAACCATAGAGATCCCTCATAGTAAACTTTTTTGGGTTCTAATTCCTGATATTCCTATAATAGTTTCAGGTATGTTTGCATAAAGAGGTGTTTGGGTAGAGCCATATAGTCTAGAAATCATCCTTGGTTAGAATCTGCCTGGATTTTGTATATTTCAATAAAAGAATATAAAGTTTTATACCAAAAGTAATCCAGACAAATATTTCTCCTCTCCAAGGGTATTTTACATAAATGTAAGAGATGTACCTTCTCACCCCTAGAAATAGACAAGCATAATTAGGATCAGCAGTGAATGGGGAAACAGATTAATCAAAGATCTGTCACTCACTTGCAATAACCAGAATTGGGTTACCTCTTATTAAAAAAAAAGTACACCTCTAAACCCATTATAGTAGGTATGTTGGATCCCATAAAATTTCCAATTACTGCTTCAGAATTTATTGTGCACATATGGAAAATAATACTTGTAAAACAGAAAGGGGTTTGTGCCTTGTGCTGTCAATACTGTGAAGGATGAGGTGATTATAAAGCAAATTAACAATACTTTTAAATGTGCATTCACTTATCTTTCCAATTAAATCCTTGTTAAACAACTGCACAGACAGTAATGGCGCTTCTGCAAAGCACTGATCAAGACAGTTTTATTGTAATTTTTACTCTGTAACAATTAATCAAGTAGGCATTTTCTTTATTATTAAATTATTTAGTTAATAAATATTCTCAATTGGCTAACATATTTGTAGTTTACATGTTCTTTTTGATTTTCCTACTGTGGAACATATTTGGAAGTCTTTCCATTTTCAAGCAGAGGGACCATTAAGGAATGTGATTTTATACTTTTTTTCTCTAGAAGAATAATTCTGAACAATAAAAGTCCTTGAAACTTTAAACCATTCAAAATCTCTATTTCAACCACTTTGTATTGTAAGGTATGCAAACACATTGCTTTTAGCAGATAAGAAATGTGAAGTATTGCTTTAAGGCATTTTTCTATTGTAGTAAGCATTAAAATTAGCATTTTAGAAGTTCATTAATACCAGTTAAAGACATCTGGGTCATGAAGTTGAATTGCAGTAGGGATTTCCTTCTTGAGACAGTGAAATAAAAAGTACCTGGATATTGTTTCTTTTAGAAGCCCACAGGTGGTTTTAATAAAAACGGGTATCTGTACAGGTTTTTTTCCCATTTTTAAATTTTATTTTTTGTAATTAGGATATTTAGATTTTATCTAGATTATATACATCATTTTTAAATTACTTTCAGTATTTCTTAATAAGGTATTTTGTGTTTCAATTGTATTTTGTAATTTTAAGAATATTTTTAACTAGGAGACATTCCTAGATAATTTGATTAGTAGTAAATGCAGTGATTTCAGAAATTACACAAGTCAATGGGATCAGGGATATGCAAATTTGGAAATAAAAATAAACATATGAGTACTGTCCTCCCATTGTTCATTGATTTGCTAGAGCAGGCACCAGTAACGTCTCCATTATGAGACTTGTTGTTACTCTTTTTTGGCATATTAAATACGCCACAGGGAGCTTGCCAGGCCCTGCCTTTCAGGTGGGATACTCTCGGTAGCTTGCTAGGCTCTCCGAGAGGGATGGAAGAATCTAACCTGGGTTGGCAAGGCAAACGCTCTACCTGCTGTGCTATGGCTTCAGCTATGAGAGAAAAAATATTTGAGTCATGAAAGAATATTCCAGGGAAGCCTAGCTTTACTTTCCAATGGCCTAGTGGAATGATTTGAGGTAAGTCAACATTACTTGTTCAAAATATCTTCCATGGAAAGCTGGTACTCACAAGTTCACTTATACAGGAGACCATTCACATTATACTTCCCAGAAGTAGTTTATAGATAATGTACTGATGTACCAATTTAACAGATTATTATCTTAGACTGTTTGAGTAAACCCTTGTGAAATGGGGGTTGGTATGTTCAGTATGTGGTAAGAGACAAAAGAGAGGCAGAAAAGAAAAGGAGAAAAGAATAAGTTCACATTTTCAGGTGTCAGTGTTTGTAAAAGTAGGTGATAAAAAGGTTCCAAAGGCATAACTAGCCCCTCTAAGCTTAGAGTGATGGTCAACCCCAGTGTTAGGGTAGGTGGTAGGTAGATTTCTGGTGGTTAAGTAAAGCATTTATTTCTTTTGTCTAGGTATCTGATAAGGAGACACAAGTTCTAGATAGCACAACCTCTTGAAGTCTTTTAATGTGCATGGCATGTGATAGATTTAGTGAAGAACTAAAAGAGAAATGTAAGATACATACCACTCTCAAACTTATAATAGTACGGAAGGAAAACCTAGACTTAGACTAAACCCTGTGCAGAATCATGGTCTAGAAGATGCTAATTCCCACTGAGATTTATTCTAGAAATCAAGAGATTTGTCTTAAAGAAGTGGGTTTATTTGTCAATAGAACCAATGAAGGTGCACCTCTAACTTAGAAATAAATTCAATGCATCTTTCTTTTACTGGGACCAAAAGTAATAACGGATATGTATACTTCAGTCCCCACTTCTGATGGAACATAAAATTTCATCCAAACAAAGACAGGTGAATGAACCTTCTGTTTGAATATGAAAGGGATGATTAACAAGTAGTAGAACAGGGTACTAGCTCTAGAAAATTGTAGTAGGGTTAAAGGACAGCACAAATAGACAATCTGAAGATGTAAAAGATGAACCAACTGTGAAACAGGAAGTTAAAAAATTATTCCAGTGGAGAACTTTAGGATCTCATGGACATTGCTTTAAATAGTCAGTGTGGCACTCTGCTCTCGGAGAGAGACTTCAAGATGGAGATCAGACATTATAAGATCATAGCTGTGCTATAAATTCAGCTTGTCTCTTAATTACTGTGAGACACAGTGCTGTTTCAAAATATCAGCAGAATCAACAAATGTAATTTTTTAGTAATTCATTTAAACTTATGGGACTTTTGTCATCTAGGAAGTGGGTAGTTCTCTTATAAAGTTATCATGAGATGGCATGTAAAAGTACTTTAGATAACTCTCCAGGACTGACATTCTTTTGGCATGTTCTAAGGTGTAAATTGCTATCTTAAAAATCATTCACTGAATTATTTAAAACAAAAAATATTTTCTGGAGCGATAGCACAGCCGGTAGGGCGTTCGCCTTACAAGCGGCCAACATGGTCGACCCGAGTTCGATTCCTCCGCCCCTCTCGGAGAGCCCGGCAAGCTACTGAGAGTATTCGATATGCCAGACACAGTAACAACAAAGTCTCCAATGGAGACGTTACTGGGCCCGCTCGAGCAAATCGACGATCAACGGGAGGGCCTTTACCTTTACCTTTATTTTAAAAAAAGTATGTGTCAATTGTAGACAATTAAGAAATGTTACAAGAAAAAGTGTAAAAGTCATCAGTACACAGTCTTATTATTTAATGAGGTTCTTATTATTTTCCACCATGAAACTTAGTTGATCAATACTAAGAAAAACAGTGCATTTCAGGACTAAACTCTAACATGTACAAAATATCTTATTTTCCTTTTAAAGAAAATTATCAGGCCCCGAATATAATCAATAAATTACTTAATATACATAGATTCTGGGCTGGAGCGATAGCACAGCAGGTAGGGCGTTTGCCTTGCATGGGGGTGACCTGGCCCACAAGGATTCGATTCCTCCACCGCTCTCAGAGAGCCCAGCAAGCTACTGAGAGTATCTCCTCCACACGGCAAAGCCTGGCAAGCTACCTGTGATGTATTCAATATGCCAAACATGGTAACGGGACTCACAATGGAGGTGTTACTGGTGCCCACTCGAGCAAATGGATGAACAATGGAAGGACAGTGCTCCAGTGCAGTGCTACATAACAGTACGTGTAGTGTAATATATGTAATACGAGACTGTTGCTAACTGTGTAGTTGAATGTGCAAGCATAGAATTTAAAATGAGTAGCAATTTCTGTGGCTTGGAATTATCTAGGGAGCATTTGAGCAATAATTTAATAATCCAAGGAGACATAAACTAAATTCTTTCTTGCCTTCATAAAACTATATACTATAATGCAACAGGTATATACACCAGGATGGGTGTGAAAGACATATTTGGATAAAATTTTATTTCTATTGTTCAAAAGGTATATGAGAAATGAGACAAATTGGAAAAAGAAGCTTACTTCATCTGAGTATTTGTTTGTTTTGAGGCTACAACTGGCAGTCTTCAAGGTTTACCCTGGTTCTGTGTTCAGGAATCATTTCTGCTAGTAAAGTGGGCACTGTGGTACCAGAGATTGAACCTTGAGTCAGCTCCATGCAAGACAGACACCCTATCTGCTGTACTGTCTTTCTGTTCCAGAGTTTAACTCATAACTCAAGCAACATTCTATCATCTTGACTAAATACCAACCTTCCTTTCTGATCCCTTGCTTCTGCTTTTACCCTATGCAAATAGCTCTTCTCATAACAGACAGATGTTTTTAAAAAATAAATACCATCATATGTTAGTATGCACTAACATACACCTCAGAGACCTAGGCCTTACAAAAAAGAGGATGAGAACACTAGTCGGGTATCCCAAAGAAAAATTGAAAGAGCTATGCTTGGAATATCACATTTCACTCAAGTGAGAGAAGGAATCCGGAGTGGAGTTCTGACCTCTGTCGATGATCAAGAATCAGGGACACTGTCTCATTTGCCAAGGCATCGAAAATCAGATGGGTAGAACATGTAATGCGATTTAGATGCGAGCACTGGACGAGAGTTGTTACCGACTGTATTCCATGGGACGTTAAGAGGACATATGGCCGCCCACCTACGAGATGGCCAGACTTCTTCATCAAAACCCTTAACAAATAGGTTGAGGCTCTTCATGTTCCTGGAGCGAGTAGATGCCAATGGGCTATACTAGCACGGGACAGGGAAGAATGGAGACGCTACTGGTGCCCACTTGAGCAAATCGGAGATCAACAGGATGACAAGTGATACAAGTGAAATATCATCAGATAAGTTCCTTTATCAATCATCTTACCCCTGTGATTTAAAATGATCAACAAAATTCCTTATCTTGATTTGTAAGGATGACCCTGTGTTGGCTCTGTCATATCTCTAACCTTGTTGTCCTGCTGTCACACAAGTCTTTGTTCCCTTAGTTAGCTTCTGTACTTTCAGTTTTCTACCCAAATCTTGCATAGCTCCTCTGGTTCTTTTGGACTATATTTAAGAGTTAAGGATACCAACTTGGCTAAAACAGGTACATTGCATTTGTGTATCAGCATGTGCTTGAAGTGGACATGCAAAGAAGTTGCAATGTTTTAGAGAGAGATGCCTCAAAGGAAAGAAAATAAGATACTGGGATGAAAAGTGACTAAGTGGGTGGTGTGGAAACTTGTTTCGGTTGTTTTAGTCAAGAAGTCTTAATAAGGGGCTGGAGCAATAGCGTAGCAGGTAGGGCGTTTACCTTGCATATGACCAACCCAGGTTCGATTCCCAGCATCCCATATGGTCCCCTGAGCACTGCCAGGGGTGATTCCTGAGTGCAGAACCAGGAGTAAACCCTATGCATCGCCAGGTGTGACCCAAAAAGGAAAAAAAAAAAGAAGTCTTGATAAGAAGGCAAACCGAATGTTGAAAGGAATGTCTTTGAAGGAGCTCATTTAAGATACTCACTGTCACTGTAACTGTCCTCCTGTTGTTCATTGATTTGCTCTAGCAGACCCAGAAACATTATGAAACTTGTTACTGTTTTTGGCTTATCGAATACGTCACGGGGAGTTTGCCAGGCTTTGGCGTGCAGGCGAGATACTTTCCGTAGCTTGCCGGGCTCTCCAAGAGGGACAGAGGCATTTAAGATACACGAAGAAAAATTCAAAGCTTTGGAAAGAAAAATAATTTGATGCATCTGAGATAGAATAGGTTGGTTGGATATATTGAGAGAATAAAATGGTGAGGCCAGAGAGAAAGCCAGTAGATCGTATATGTAGGACTTGTGAATCTGCAATTTTTTCATGAAATTTCATTGAATAAATTACCTTTCTTGACCATTGAGTTAGAATATTTATAGAACACAGGACTTATGTGAATGAGACCCTCACTTGTTAGATTTACCATTGTACTTCCAGCACTCGGCATATGGTCTGACAATTAATATGAGCTTCAAGTGTCTATCACTGCATGAATGATGCAAAGCTTAAAAATCTCAATTTTATTTTTACCCACAAATATGTCTGCCACAGCTCCATTAGGATCAGGAATGAACTGGTGCAAAAGATAATGGGTTTTGGAGTCATTCAAATATTTGTTTGAGCCTTGTTTTAGCTCCAATATTTGTAAATTTTGAACACATATCTTCAGATTGTGCAGGGGGACCAAAAAACTTTCTCATTGACTTTGAATGTGTTATTTTTCTTTTCCACAAATAGCTTTCAGGTGTTTTTTTTTCTAGAGAGAACTTTTTTTTAGACCATGTTTCTAAATTACATGGAACACCTTGGGGAAGAGGTGCTATATAAATATATGTGAATCACTGTGGCTGTAATTACTAGCAACAGGGATTTCCTGTGTTAAAAAAAAGATTCAAAATTCAAATTTTAGTGTATAGGGGTTAATATGAGCAATATAGTTTTATCGCTCTCTCTTCAACTCTGATTTATTCTCTGCCTAGTCATTTCAACAATTTCAAACCAAAACTGTGATGAATTATGCTACCAATATCATGCCTGGCTTGCCCAAATGCTAATTGCTTACATTTTGAGGAACAGTAAGTCATGTCTTTTCTTAAGCATAGTCTTATTGAGCCAGAGAATTAGGATACAAGATTCTTCATTCTATTCCTATCTCATAATTCTTTTAACCAATTTTAATTGAACAGTAACTTTCTAGAGAAAATATAACATAAAATTTAAACCGATTTTTTTTAATTGAGACACCCAAGAAGCAAACCTTACCACAACGGACCAATGAAGCCATTTGATAGTGGATGGTTTGTATTAGATCATCATTTTTTCTTTCATTTTAAGGCATATATCATTATTTAGACCACACAGAATATTGGGCCTTTTGCTATGTTAAAGACATAAAAATGAATCAGAATTCCTACTCTAGATGAAGTCATAGGCAGTTAGGGATCATTTATAATAAGGGCATTTTAAAATTAAGTTTTCTTTTATAAAAAGGGTCCCATGGGTGGAGTATAAGGAAAGTATAGAATTATAATGAGAATAAGTGAGCTTTATTCTTTAATGTTAAAAAGAATAAAATGTATTTCTCACACCTCCCAAGCAATATACTGAATACAGCTATAGATTTTAAAGTTTAAATATTTCACTTTTAGTATTAGTTGTTTAGCTCAGAAAAACTTATCTTCTGAATCACTGTTTCTTGTGTGAATAATATGAAATCTAAAGTGTATATAAGTGTAAAACATAAATGAGGGCTAGAGATAACAGCATATCAGCCATGCAATAAATTATTTTTGTTTGTTTGGAGTCCACAATCAGGATGATCTTTCTGTATGCTCTGGCGTCACTCCTAACAATGCTGGTGGACCATGCAGTGCCAGGGAGCAAAAGCAGGCATCATATGTGAAAGAAATGCACTTTGCATTGGACTATCTTTGTGGACCCTCTGTAGTATATTCTTAATTAACTATTCGCTATCAGCACTATTCAGTTATATCTTAAAATATTATTTATTTATTTATTTGTTATCAAATCCCTAGGTAAAACATCTTTATTTTCAATTTGTTCTTGAACCCACAATATTGGGAAAAAATTGTGGTGACACAAAAGTCAGTTAATCATATTAATAGCACACATACTATCTCTGTGAAACTTTGTGTTTTCAAATTAATATATGTTCACAAATATTGGGTAATAAAAAATCTTCTCATCTCCCAATTTTTTATTATTTTTTTTTATTTTTTTTTTTGGCTTTTTATTTATTTTTATTTTTTTATTTATTTTTTATAATTTATTTATTTATTGGATCACTGTGGGAAAAGTTACAGAGCTTTCGGGTTTAGGTCTCAGTCATGTAGATACCAAACATATTTCCCTTTACCAATACTCATTTTTAACCCCGAACCCCAATAGACCCCCACCTCCCACCCCTCCCAATTCTTGTGAGGCAGATGAGTTCTAGTTAATACTCTATCTACTTTGACTAGATAGATTATTTCGATAGAAGATGCACAATTATTGTTTAGAGTTTACGACCCACCCCCCACAATCAGACATGCTGAAACAGCGTTGTGAAATGATTTGCTTTCTACAATTTGGTTTAAGAATAAAATGATGTCGTGCGGCCGCGATAGCGGCCGCGCGGTTTTGAATTTCTGCTATTTTACTTATTGACCCTGGAAGAATTTATATTAAAAGTTAGCTAGTTAAGAGATTGGTTTGTGTGCCCTGGAGTCGTGGCCGTGCCGGAGAGCCGCTCGTGGGGGGCAGCTGGCGACCTCGGTG
Organism: Sorex fumeus; assembly: GCF_029834395.1. Classification (NCBI taxonomy): domain Eukaryota; kingdom Metazoa; phylum Chordata; class Mammalia; order Eulipotyphla; family Soricidae; genus Sorex; species Sorex fumeus. The sequence goes on from NW_026606092.1 coordinate 22,316,236, forward strand.
GGGCGTGGGGGACGGCCCACAAAGCCCCCCTTCCCATGAGGTCCCCGCCGCTCCCCCGAGCCCGGCTCAAACCTGCTTTCCACAAGGCTCCCGTGCGGCCGCCATCTTTCTTTCCAGAGAGGAGCGGGCGGGCTGGTCAACGCCCTTTCCCCTCCGGGCAGGCTTGGTGGCGCGCGGTTTAACACAAGTCCATTTGCTTTTCTGCTCCAAGCGGCTGGTTCTCTGTGCTAAGTCCTTGTGCCTCCGGGGCCGTGGCCGTGCCGGAGAGCCGCTCGTGGGGGGCAGCTGGCGACCTCGGTGGGGCGTGGGGGACGGCCCACAAAGCCCCCCTTCCCATGAGGTCCCCGCCGCTCCCCCGAGCCCGGCTCAAACCTGCTTTCCACAAGGCTCCCGTGTGGCCGCCATCTTTCTTTTCCCCTCCCAATTTTTTAAAATAGAAAATTGGTTAAACCAAACAGGGATTCATAGTTTAATTTTGCTTTCTTCAAAGAAAAATCTCTTATATTCTATGACTTATAGACTGTGTCTCCCCTGGATAGCTAGAATAGAACTAACTAGGTATTTTTCAGGACTCCAAAGCTGTGCATGGACTTGATTTACCCAAGGAGCTTTTTCCTTTAAATACACTTTTATCTTCAACCCCAGATTTTTTACATCAAAGTTTCTGTGATGAGACTTCAAAATTTTATTCATTAAAAGTTCTAACATTTGCTTCTTAGTGCAGACAGACTTCAAGAAATCATGATGGTTACTTCCTCTTTGTGTTTCTGCCTTATGTCATACTCTCCTCTAGGTTATGGGTATGAACTGCAACAAGCGTCAAACAAACATACAGCAGCAAAGGTGATGATATATAAGCATCATGATTAATTTACAAAAGATTATAACTTCAGACTTAGCTACCGGTTTCAATCTCTAGTTACTTTGATGAACAAGCTGCCATGTTGTGAGATGGCCTATGGAGATGTCTACAAGGCCAACAGCCAGTAATGCAACGTCCTCAAGCCTAATAACCCACAAGGAACTGTGTCCTGCCACAATTGTGTGATTTTAGAAACAGAATTCTTCCAGTCGAGCATCCAGATCAGTACCTGTCCCTGGAGATCACATTAATTGCAGCCTAGTGTATTCAGCTAATCCATGTCCATCTCAAGAATCACAAAACTGGGAGATATTAAAGGCACATGTTTTAAGCTGCTGAGTTGCAGTACCGTTACATAGGCAATAACAAAGACAATTCTGATATCTTGTCAGGAATGGGAACCAGTATTATATATTATAAATGACAATTATAAATGACATAATCTTAATGGAGCGGGCTGGAGCGATAGCACAGCGGGTAGGGCGTTCGCCTTACAAGCGGCCAACATGGCCAACCCGAGTTCGATTCCTTCGCCCCTCTCGGAGAGCCCGGCAAGCTACCGAGAGTATTCGATATGCCAGACACAGTAACAACAAAGTCTCCAATGGAGACGTTACTGGGCCCGCTCAAGCAAATCGACGATCAACGGGAGGGCCTTTACCTTTACCTTTTACCTTTAATCTTAATGTGTGTTGCTACTAAGTTTAAATAGTAAAAGTAAATAACTACTCATTAGTATTATGATCATGATGAGAAAGAATTGTACCAATGGTAGGTTTTTATAAATATCCTTGGGGATTTCCTGGGGATTTTTAGGTACAAATCTGACTGTTTTAATTTTTGTATTAAATAGTTAAACATAGGAAACACACAAACTAAAAGGAGTTAAAATATTTTTTAGCAGATGAAAAATAGCTAAGAATCAGGATAAGGAGGCGGTTTCCATTTATTTATTTATTTATTTATTTATTTTGCTTTTTGGGTCACACACGGTAATGCTCAGGGCTGGCTCCTGGCTCTGCACTCAGGAATCACTCCTGGTGATGCTCAGGGGCCCATATGGGATACTGTGAACTGAACCCGTGGCCACATACAAGGCAAATGCCCTAATCACTGTGCTTTCACTCCAGCCCCCGGCGATTTCCTTTTAATCTATGTTCTTTCCTTTTGAGAGATGGTCTCTGTCTCTTATTGATGAATGTAGCATTAAATCTGCTCCTTATTACTCAGTATGTACATTTTAATGTATAATTAATAAATATAAGGTATATAATCATCAATAAACACACATATATACACATATATGAATATATGTACATACGTATGTGTATATATATATATATTCATGACCCACATCCCTTTGTGCTCAGGGCTAACCGTGGATTTTGTGCTCAGGGATCACTTCTGGAGATGTAGGATCCTATTTGGTGCCAGGATCAAACTCAGACTAAACAGTTGCAAGGCAAGTTCTTAATTGCTGTGCTGTCTCTCCAGCCCCAGACATCATGTACTTTAAACTAGAAGTATTAAAAAGCATCATATTTCAATATTATATGAAAACTAATAACTCTATAAGTGTTTATTAATATCCTATTTATTTTTATCTAATTATTCAGCATTATTTACTAATGGCAACAAAGTTTTTTAAGCAGCTAGAAAAACAGTAGTTTTGACATGGATAGTCTCTGAGCTCTCCGACTCAAAGTAGCTGAAAAATGAGGGCTAAGAAAGTTTCCAAAGCCTGAATGATGTTAGAGTCTGGCTCTTTTATGATCAAGTGATCTTTTCAGCTTTAATGGGAAAAATAAATCATTGTTAAAAGATAATCTTGTCACATGGAAGCCAGAAAGGTACGATATCAATTATTTGACATACCAAAACCCACCCTGCGGAATGGAATACAGCAAATAACACTGTTTGTTTTGTTGTTGCTGCGGTTGGCGGTGAGAATAAGGAGGTTTAAGGAAGTACCTTATTTTAAAAATAATAAGAGGGCAATATAAACTCACTTAATAGAAAAATAAATGGATTTGATACAAGGGGTCCTTTATAAGGACCAGAACTAGAAGTTCTGAAATCCTTTTCTGGATCATTTTCTGTTTCGTTCAATTGCTTATTTCATGATAAAACTGGCAATTGTTCACATTCTCTCTCCTTTTTCTTCTTTTATTTAATTTTTGATGCTGCACATAATATGAGAAGCAAAGGGATAGCTGCCAGAGCAGAAAATTGTTCTGTACTTAATGGTAAAAGTCTATTTAAAAAAAGTAGTCTAGATATTGTTTATAACACCCCAAAAAAGTTTCTCTAGCAGTTTAATGTCAGTAAAGCTTATTCTTTGCATGTTCAAAATTAGTAAATCTATCTCTTTAGAAAAACAGTCAATTTAGTTTGTAATTCCAGTAAAACCTCAAAGAATAAAGATAAGCAGACTATATGACTATAGATTATGAAAAAAGACCCTTTCTATTTAATGTATACAATCATATGCACATGCATGCACACACACACACGAGCATACATATAATTAAGATTCTTGACCACGTAGATTTATGGCATTTGTATATTGTACTTCTGGTGCAAAAATTGTGAAGAAGGATGTCCTAAGAATCTTCCTTAAATATTTCTCTATAAACGGAAAACATGTCTAATCCTTGGTAAGAAGTACTTCCTCCAGTTAAAGGAAGTGGTTAGAAGGAGTGTCTGTTACTATGTACTAAGAAAATAACCAACTGGAAAATTCCTGGTCAGTTCTGTCTGCACTATTTCATAGCTTTCCCACTGATTCGTGGCTTGGTGGAGCTTGATAGCAAATATTTTCCAAAGAGCATGTCAGTCTTGCCCATACTTCAAAAGGCAAAAGAGAATGCCTAAGTAATACCAACGCTATTCTGAATAGAATTTGGAGTTTGGGCAGTAAGTCTAAATGGGCAGTTCAAGCCAGACTGTTGATATGAGGAGAGGGAATGCAACCTGGTGGGATTTCCAACACCCACTGTCAAAAGTTCTCAATAGTTGTGCAGCTTTCTGCATGCTGACGTCTCTCTTCTGCAGAAGAACCACCATGCAATAAAACCATCAGGTCACAGATCATACTGAAGAATCAACGCAGTGGCACAGGCTGATGACAGGTTGACATCTAAGGTCGTGGACCAGTTTTCTTTGGGGGACGCCCTCATAGAGTGGAAGAGTTGCATCAGCAAAATGTCACTAAAAGCTGTCACCAAACAAAACACACAGCAACAAGCACTGCTCACGAATGCACAATAACCCTGCAAATCGAGTCTCCTCAGTGCCTTCCTAAAGGCTGTAACAAAATATTGTGTTGAAGTGTTTTCTTGGTCCAGGCAGCAATACATAAAGTCTGATAAAGAACGGAAGTACCAGGTTTCTTCATAACTGTGATGTTTGACACTTTCCTAGGTATCTTCCCTAAACAGATTTAAAGACTCCTGTGTTAGTTTCATCCGTTATCAATTTCAGAAAACAGGGTATAAACAGAAAGTCACTAGTTAAGTGTGCATAGCATGGAAAAATTGATGTTCACTTATATAAAAATGAAAAAATAATATATTAAAAATTCATTATTCCAACAGTATTTTTCTATGGATTCGGAATCAGAGAGATTTGAAATCTAGTCCTAGGTCCCTTACTCTTTTGGTGTCTGACTTAATGGCATCATATGCAACATCTGAGTCTTGGTTCTCATCTTTGAAATGGGAGTAATAGAAGTAACTCTTCTATGGGAAACTAGTAAGTATTAAATTAAATGACACAAGTAAAGCAGTTAATGTATTTTCTAGCACATAATAAAATATAAAAATATGTTAGCTATTTATTATACTATTATTATCATCTTTACTAGCTATAATTAGGAAATGCTTTTCAAAAGTGATCTCTTTGAATTTAACTTGTATGCCATCTGATCTGGAAGTATAATAAGGGTATCCAATTCCTCCTGATTTAGTGAATCAAATAGAAAACCAAAACAAATTGAATCATTCAACTGGTGTATTTAGAATTGCTGATGACATAACATTCAAGAAAGTTAGTGAAATACATAAACTGCAATTGAACTGTTCTTGAAAATCCCCCAAATCAGTTTTCATTTATCTAGTCTAATGGTGGGTAGGGCATATTCATTTTTAAAATGTAAATTTATAACATTCTAAAAAGAAAACATTGATTAATGTGAACATGTTAGAGATAAAAGTTGTTCATAGAATCATCTCTGTGTTGCCTGCTGCTTGCGCACAGGTGCACACACGTGCACACACACACACACACACACACACACACAAACACACGCACACACAGAGTTGAGGCCACAATGTATATATTCAGCTTCTTTGTACCCAGCATGGATTCTCTTGCAAGTCAGCTATGCAGTCAGACTCCAGGATCAAGGCAGAGGGGATGACATAGTGTTAGATAGGTTTTGGTTCACTCCAGGCATTTCATTCAACAAGTAATCAGATTAACAGCATTTTAGAGCCTAGTATATGCATTTACTTTTATCTAATTAAAAAAAAAGAAACTACTACCACACATCTTAGACAAAATCATGAGTATCAAAGAGCCTAATGCAGCATAATTTTTGTTCTGTGTGTTGCATTCTGACAGTGCTATAAACCAGGGAGACAGTTTACTGACAATTCTGTGCTACCAGATACCAACTCAGGCCTCTGTCCAGCTTTACATTGTCAACTCTCATAGAAACATGAGCAGTTACACAGCCTCAGAGGACGCTTAAGTTTGGATTGCAAAAGACAAGATGGACAGATTTCATATTTTCATTGCATATTTTTTTTTGCCTTTTCAAACTGCTGAGCATGATTTTTTTTTAAAGCAGGAAATGCAACTAGTGTTTGTTTCTAGCATGGCTTCTGTTTTGAGATTTCTTCTTTGTAGAAGAAATGTGTTGCCCAGCTGTCTAGAATCCCAATCAGGATATGGTTTCAGCATGAAATATATTACAAGATGATTTTAGCTGGTTGTAAACAGAAATGAAAATGAGGCTGGGGATAATTTTTCCAATTTTAGCCACACAGGAGGCACTGTTTCAGTCCAATGGGTCAATATGAATAAAGTAAAGTTTAGTTTGATCTTTGGCGCAAAAAGAGGATAATCATTTTGAAACACAAAGGGCACAAATAAAGAGCTGTAAAGATTCTCAGTTATAGAGTTAGTCAGAAATAAGAAACATGTGCTCTCTGACCAGCAGTACTGTTGTCAACAGTTTAAAGGATGGTTTGACCCAAATTGTACCACCAGAAGTTTTAATATTTCTCAGTATTAATACTTCAACCTTTAATACACATACTATTCAACAAATGCTAATGCTAAAACTAATTAAATACTAAGAACTACCACTATGGAAGTCTCAGGACTTCTATTGGTTAATAGGAAATGATACAAGAGAAATTCAAGTCCTACATTTTTGGATGCTTAGAAATTTGTGGCAGATACAGATATATAAGTTAGTATCCCCTTTTTTAAGAACCCCTAAATTTGAATGTTTCTCAGATATAATCTCTGTGTAAATTTGATTATATTCTTTTAAAAAGACTATATTAATTTGAAGAAGAAACTTTAAAAGTTAGATGAGGTGCATATAAATTTGACTTTCCAGTGTAATGGAACATACAACCTTGCAAACTTCGTGAAAGAAACTACTTATAATCTGCGTTTTGAAGACTCAGTAGAGATGTACCAGGCAGGAGTTTGTATAAATATGGTGGGAGGAAATAAGAGGATATCAAAAATCAAGTGTAGTGATTAGCAAAAGCATTCTTCTCTGCCAGTGAAAGTCAATAGCCTTCAGTGAATCCTTTAAAACTTCAAGTAGTATGGAGCACTAAACATGCTGTTTTTTTGCACAAATATAACCTATAATGAAGTTTAATTTATGTGCTAGGACAGAAGGAGATTAATGACAATAACAAAAAAATTATAACAATATACTCAAGTAAAAGTTTTGTCTTTGTTGCCTCTCTCTCCCTAAATATATTAATATATATTTAAATGTATAGGCATTTATATATATATTTAAAACTTTTAGGGGTACTCCTAAACAATGCTCAGAGGTTACTGAGGGTACTTCCAGCAATGCTGTTAATTGAGCCAGTTGTTCAATTCTTAGGTCTGAAAATGCAGTGCTGCTGGCCCCAGTAATGCTAGGGTCACCAGGGCCACGTTTATGGTCCTCATGGGGCCTTGATCTCAGGACCTTGAGCAGGCAAGCAGGTGATCTTACCTTTGAGCTATCTCCTTGGACATCTACATAATAGTATTTTTAGACAGGGGTTGACTGTTGATAACTAAAATACTATAAACTGAATCAGAGATAAGTGGGGGAATACTTTATGTAAAGTTTTTAAGAAACATTATTAATCAGTGAAAACAGGAATAAATTGTGAAGGAAGTTCAGAGAACTTGAACCAATTTACTGTCTAAATTCTGATACTACCTTAAGATATTTTATTCTTATTTATTTATTTATTTATTTATTTTTGCTTTTTGGCCACACCCGGCAATGCACAGGGGTTACTCCTGGCTCCGCACTCAGGAATTACTACTGGTGGTGCTTGGAGGACCATATGGGATGCTGGGAATTGAACAAAGGTCAGCCGCATGCAAGGCAAACCCCCTAGCCATTGTGCTATTGCTTTAGCCTCTACTTTAAGATATTTTAGTTGTTTCATTTTTTCTGTAGCATTTCCTAATTTTTCATCTAATATTAATATGAATAGCTTTTCTTTGAGAATATAAAACTGAGCAAAACCATAATTCTCATCTTCCCCAAGACATGCAAATATTTCTTTGCTACTAAAATTTTGTATTAATGTGGTATATATGTTTTGAGGTGGAACTAATTTTGATACTTTATATTATTCTCATTTTATTTATTTATCTTTTTGTTTTTGGGACACAGCCTTTGGTAGTCAGGACTTATTCTGGCTCTGTGCTAAGGGGTCATCCTGGAGACAGGGGAATATATGTGGTGCTGGGGATCTAATTAAGGTAGGTCATACGTCAAGCAAATGCCTTAACCCCTGCACTATCTTTCCAGCATGATACTCATTGTACAGTACATGAGATAGACATTGAGAAATGTATAACAGGCACGATTTTTTCTACCGGAAGGGAGCAACATGATGCCTGCCATAGCCATACCACTGGACCCTGTGCCAGGCTGTTTCACTCAGTGCGCCCCATAGAGGGGTGGGTGAGAACCCTATCCGCCTCAAGGGACCCAGCCCTGGTCGACAAAAACCTCCACAACCCAGCGGCTGCCAAGCTCAAGGCCGCTCCCCACACCCTTGGGCTGAGCCTCAGGCACAAGTGAACGTATTACTAGACCTTGCGGCCACATTGGCGGCCACGCTATATATCATAAGACACTCCCCACCCATTCTTTAAGAGTACCACATCCATTTGATGGGATTCAAACAGTATGCAACCTATTATAGGGGGAAATAGATATATACACACATATATATATATATATATTCAGATATGTATGCGAAAGTTCACATCACTCAACCTTTAACATGTTAGTGATATCCTAAAGAAAGTCTTAATGGCACTTGCCAGAATAAAACACTCTTCCCTCTCTGGATACTTTTTTTGTAGCATTTTCAGCAGTTTTTCATAACAAACAATGCAAAATATATTATTTTGATTGTGCTTTGGGACAGGGATTGGATCTTGGGATGGAAACATCCCAAATTTGGTGGTGGAAAGATGTAATGGTGGTGGTATTGGTGTTTGACTATTAAGTATAATCAAATATTGTGATCTATCTTATAAAATAAAAAAATTGAAAAAAGAAATGTATAACAATATATCCACCATTACAGTATCAAACAGTTTTATAACCCACATAATCACTGATGCTCCCCTTCTCCTCAAATTCTGTTAAACTGATGTTTTCACTTTCTCCAGTTTTTTTCCTAGCTTGTAAAATTGTAGGAATCATGTAGCCTAAAGCCTTTTAAAACTGAAAGTTCCCACCAGTTCTTTTCACAATTTTACACACTTAATTTTTGTCACTAAATAATATTCCATGATATGGATGTACCAGTTTGTTTATCCATTTCACTAACCTATTATAAGATATCAGCTCTAAAGTTTTCCTAATTATGAATAAAACTCTGCAAATATTATGCTCAACTTTTTGTGAATATGTCTGAACTCACTTGAGCAAATAGCTAAAAGCACAATTTTGTGTTTTGTATGATTGTATGTTAAAATATGTATTCTTGCTGGTATTTGGTATCATCAGCATTTTAGATTTAGCAATTCTAATTGTAATGGCATCTTATTGTTTCGCCTTGCAATTACTTGATGTGTGGATGATATATGTATTTTCTACTTTTTATTTTCATATACACATCTATGGAGCTGGAGGGATAGCACAGTGGGTAGGGCATTTGCCTTGCACATGGCTAACCTGGACAACCTGGGTTTGATTCCTCTGCTCCTCTCGGAGAGCCCAGCAAGCTACCGAGAGTATCTCACCTGCACAGCAAATCCTGGCAAGCTACCTGTGACGTATTCGATAGGCCAAACACAGTAACAAGTGTCACAATGGAGACTGGGCCCGATAAACAATGGGAGGACAGTGACAGTGATAGTTATTTCTTTTACTTATCTATGAGATATGTTCTTAACATATGTGATGCTATTACCTTTACCATCATTCATTAATATCTCTTCCTGTCTATTAGTACTTAAAAGAAACTATTCTTGTCTAGTCTGTCATTATTATTTCCCCCATTTTCAGTTTGATATATTCCACTTATTATATGTTTCATGCAAACTATAATTTAGTGCCTTACTGGTGTCTACTGAACTTCAAATAAATGAGCTATATTTTACTTCTCTGATAATGGTTATATAATTCCTTTGACTTTTGCCTTTCCCTTCAAAATTTTACCAGTATAGCACCTGAAATGTTATTGAGATGAAGCTACTGAAAAACTATTTGAAATGAAGACATCGCTTACCTTGGTTGACAATAAATTTTAACTTCTGTATTGTAGCCAGATTCCCACTAACTCGATATATTCCATCAACTTCTAGACCTGAAAAAATAAAAGTGTGTGTTTTATAACTCTTCATATGATAACTAATATGTTAAATTTAAAACATTTATAGCTATGTAAAAGATAGTGTATTACATCATCACCAAATGTCTTTTCCTACCACACACACACAAAATAAATTTCTCTAAGCCAAATCAGTGGTGGAAAACATCTACCCTGGACTTGAAGGTATATGAAATGATGTGATGTAACTTGGCATGTAATGTGACAAACACAACACTTGCGTCTCATTTGCCTTTATTGTCATTATTGCACTATTGTCATGAAGTTCAGTGATTATTAATCATACATAAATTTGAGTCTGCTTTTTTGTTGCTGCTGTTAGTACCCAACTGATGTTTTTAGTTTAATTAAACCATACAAGAACAGTAGGTGACACAGGGTTTCAAGTGTAGTAACATTCCTTCCCAAGGAGCCATATATTTCAAAGGGCGGCATGCAAGTTTTGCGTGCAGAAAGTTGATACTCAGTATAGCATGGTATTCTGAGCAACACTAAGAGTAGCCTCATTGATCAAAGAGATGGGAGGAGTCCCTGAGTACTGCCAGGTAAGGGAGTCAAACAAAATAAATAAAAATAAAATCTGCTCCAAAGAAAAGGACAGGAAGTAAACTGGAGGGGTGGGAAAGAAACTTTATATATAAGACATACTTAGATAAGTATATGTGTGTTAATGTCTTTTTAGTTAGTAGCTTTTTTCGGTAACTATTTTTTTTGCAGTGCTAGTATTGAAGTGAGGGTCTCACTACCAATCAGAAACATCCATACCTTTTAACCCCTTTTTTTGAAGGATAAATTTATTAAAAGTATCCCTCCCTCCCTCCTCCTCCCCTTCCTTCCTCCCTTCCTTCCTTCCTTCCTTCCTTCCTTCCTTCCTTCCTTCCTTCCTTCCTTCCTTCCTCTTCTTTTATCAGGTTTTTCCCTCTTCTATTTTTCCTCTAGTCTCCTCTCCTCTATGCTTCTATTCTCTGTCCCCTCCTCACCTCCTTTCTTTTCTTATCATCATTACTTGTTTTACCACTGTAATCATTAGATCATTATATATACATACATAATGAGAGAGAGCACTGTAGCACTGTCCTGTTGTTCATAGATTTGCTCGAGCAGGCACCAGTAATGTCTCCATTGTGAGATTTGTTGTTACTGTTTTTAGCATATCGAATATGCCACAGGGAGCTTGCCAGGCTCTCCCGTGTGGGCATGATACTCTTGGTAGCTTGTCAGGCTCTCTGAGAGGAACGGAGGAATCAAACCTGGTCGGCCACATGCAAGGCAAACACCCTACCTGCTGTGCTATCACTCCAGTCATATATATATATATATATATATATATATATATATATATATATATACAGAGAGATGTCTTATTACTTGAAAGTAAAGAATGAAAATTTTGTTCAGAAGAAAACTGGTTTCATAATCTCTAGTACACTACATGCAATGGAGTGTGTGATTATGGAGGTTGGAATGAAAGGAAGCCCTTGTATAAAGAGTAAACTTTTGAGAATTTTAGAGAACTTTAAAGGTGATCCTCTATAATTTAAAAAAACTGATCCTACAATGAATTTAGATAATCAACCACATGTTTTCACATTTCTACTATAACTTCTTATTTCCATGATCAAGTTATCAAATAGATAGATAAATAGAAAAAATACATAGAAAAATAAGAAGAGAAATACTTATTTAAGCAGTTTTATTTTCCATAAGCTAGGTTGAAAGCATTATAGGCAGAAGTTTATATCTGATGATGTGTCAAGTGTCCTGGAGAGACAGTCACTGCCAGAAGCTTCTCTCAGTGGTGCTGAGAGAACCACTTAGCACTACGACTAACCATTATAATTTGCAAAAGAAAGTACTATAGAAATAAATAGAAGTCATTGTCATAGTATAGTAAAGACTTTGACAAGTTCATTAGTAACCTCCTATTGCTTTAACATTTTTGTTTTCACATACTCTGTCATAGGGACATTTCTGCCATAGTGCACAATATTTTCTAAGTTGGTTAGCGTAGTGTAACATAACTTTTAATGACTATTAATGCTGAAATTTAAAATAGCCATAAACTATTTTTTAAATTTCTTCAATTAGCTTTAGGTTTATATCAAACATGAATGAAAGGTAACAAAGATTTCCCAGATTCCCCTTTCTTTAAATACCTACCATTCCCCCTTGTAAATAACCTCCACTAAACTGGTACATTGGTCTGATTGATACATTTGAACATTATAATAATTGCAAAACTATAGTTCACATTATAGTTATCTTGGTTGCATTCTATGAATTCATAGACAAATGTATAATGATAGATCTATTATTTTATCATCAAAGTATTTTCACTTCCTTAAAAACTTCTATGCCATGTTTATTCACTCTCACTATGATTTTTCCTAGTACATGTAATCAACTTCAGAACAACAAGGGGATATTTTTAAGATTAAATTCTATTGGTACATATGTACACACTGATGTGAGCTTTTAGTTCTATAATAATCTTATAATAAATTACCAAGTCCAGTCCCTAGGAGAACCAAATTCTCTTATGAATGGAATTAGTTTGACCTCTTAATGTATACAAAGAATATCTAATATATGTATATTACCAAAACTTTAATATAGGTATATTCCCAAATATATAAATATATTCTGGGCCAGGAGAGACAGTAAAGTGGGTTAGCAGACTCAGGCAGCTGACCCAGGTCCAATGTTCAGCACCCTATATGGTTCCCCAAATCCCTGAGGAGTGATCCCTGAGTGCAGAACCAGAAGTAAGTCCCGTGCAAGGTTGAGTGTAGCCACTCTTCAAAACACAAAAACAAAAACAAAATATATTTTTTCTTCCTGAAGCACAAAATTACCCTATTATTCAAGAATAATCTAGCTTTTAGTACAATGTGCATTTATAACTAAGAATTTTCTAATATTTGATTGTTGGGTTTATGTTAAATCAAGTTGTATAGTTTTTGTAAGACCTTATAATTTCTTCATAATTTGCTATTAGAGTTTGTTGTTTTACTTTAACCTATAAAAGTTTTTGATCAATCTTTTTTTAAAATATTAAACATACATTCATATAAGAACATATCTTTCAGTGTTTTCCCTTTAGAGATACACTTAATGTTTCTGGATATGTCATTAAGGAAAACATATTTTAAAAACTTGTCTAAAATCATCTATAGTCATACCATGCTGTCCACAGAAAAATGGTCATGATGGTATACTCTAGGTCTTTAGCAAAAATTTTCGTTTGGAGGTTATCAAAGGTCATTTAGAAGCATGAATACAGAATAATGTGACAACAAAAAAATCTTGACCAGATGAAATTGTTGCTGACTTTTTCCCGATTGAGTTGTTATTTGCTCTGAAGATATCTGAGAAAAACAATACTTTAGGAAATAGAAACTATTTCCTAAATATGGAGCTCCACATTTCCAAAAGAAAGCTCTCCTCAACAGTATTCAGGAGACTCTGGAGCTGGGCTGGTAATTTTCAATGCTAGGTTGGGCCTGAGAATGAAATGATGCTCAGGCCAGGTGTGCAGGTGATACTGAGGCCACCACAGTGATGTGAGAGGCCTTGGAATCACACCCTGGTGATGCTTGGGACCCTGCAGGGTTACAAGTGGCAGTGCTTGAGGAGACCATATGGTACTAGAAATCAAACCTGGATTGGGCTCATGTGAGGCATACATATTCCCTACACACCGTAGTACCCCCTGGTCTCTTCACTTGACTTTATAAAACACACACAAACACACACAAAAGTGAAATTATCGATTAAATAGGAGAAATCAATTAACATATATTTATATAAAATGAGCAAATATACTATATGCTTAGTTTTTTGTTTTAAAAATTGATTGGTGCTTCATTAGAAATCAATATTAAATGGATTTACTTGAATTTCAACAAGTTATGGCTACAATTGAGGCTGTCCTTTAAGCTTACTTTAATGTTTACATCTATTTTATAAGACGTAAAAGTAAATTCGGTTTTATTTTGAAGTTAGGACTCTTCCTTTTATGATACTATTTTTATGTTAATAAAATGCATAGCTGATCTAGCGTTGTAAACAGACTTTCACTTACTGAATTTCCACGGTATCCAAAGCTGTCTTTTTCTTTACAGAGATTTAAATTTATGCCATATGAAGAGCCCCTTGGTCTTTCATAAATTTCAGGATTTATTTTTTAAGTTTAGTAATAAGAAACATTTGAAAAAGCAGAATGGTTTGGATATATTATATATAAGAAAAAAAGTGCTATACTATTTAAACAAAGCAACCTCATCCCAAATTAATAACCCAATTTTTATTTGGAATAAAAGAAAAGATGTTGGGTAGGAGACGGAGAGGGTAACTCAGATCATTGCCACTGCTGTGGTCACAGAACTAAGTCATAGCAAAGAAACTGCTTTGTGGCTTAAGATAGGAACCAGAAAGTAGGAGAGAGTAAAGCAAAACATATTGGATGCAACTTGAATCTAAGTTGACACAATTTCCAAGCCCTTTAGAGTCAGTGATATCAACACCATATTTCTTGTGAAGGATACCAATCTTTGACATTAGTGGCTCCTGCTTTGAATGGCTCATGCTCCCCTGCTAGCATACTTTTAAAATTACATAAATAGAGCAAAAATGACCAAGTATATGTTAGAAAGGAGGGGATTAGATTTTGCAAAAATATCTGGAACATATCAGTGAATTTTAGCAATTATAAATTATATAGGTAATATCTTGAGGTTGATCAACTATCTTCTGATTGGTTCATAGAATGGCAAACCTAAAGTCCTGGGGATATTACCCAAATTATAATCATTCACGTGCCATCCTCTTTATTGCTCCAGGAACTTTGAAAGTCATGCCAAGCCAAACCAATATAAATTGGTGGATTTGGACATCCTTTTCAAAACCACATTATGCTTGCTGGATAGAAAACTACTTATTTTGGAAATATAATTAGACCTCGTATGGATTTTAAATGTGCAATGTCTTTAAGGTATCCATATTGGGTTTTGGAGGGATGACTTTGGATAAAAATCACATTGAGAGATACTTCTTTCAAGAAAATATTATGACTGTGAATGCTGATGGGAATTTTGTTTCTGCACTAAAAATACTGTCATTTTACTAATATTTTGTACTATTTTATAGCAGTGAAACATTCTCTGAAGAAATTTACATCACCCAAAATGCCATCCTTTAAAAAATCTTCAGTAGTATGCATTTACAAAATGGTGTCCTAGCCTTCACAGAAATGACCAGGTATGACTGAAGTGTATTTTTTTTTTAAAAGTCTCTCCCTCGTAGGTCTTCCGAAGAGGTTTGACTTAGAAGAGATATACAATTAGGAGTTATTAGATGAAATGGTGTTCTAAACCCAATGGAAAGAATGCAGCTGTCATGAGTAATTCCCACCATAAATCTTAGACACTTTCCAAAAAAAAAAAAATCAAGAGACCAGTAGTGTTTCCAGACTTGACTGACTTATCTGCCAAAATATGGGCAGTTTTCGACAGTGCAGAAAATTCTGTTAAAAATAGTTGAGAGCTGTAAATTAGATACCATCCTTGGTAGTTGGAATAATGAACAAAGTAAGAAAATGTGGAGTTTGAGCCTGCTTGCGAGGTGTGCCCCAAAAGTCTGTTTTGTTTTTCTGAAACATAACAAAATGAATCTGAACCTTTGGAGTCTGAAATGTGGGCTGAAAATTCTGTACAAACTGTCCTGGGCCTGAGATTTATGGAGCTTCCTAATTCCTAGGAGGCCAGTGCTACCACAGGAAGAGTCATTGTTGCAATACTTTGGACTCCTGGCTTCTTCCTTGGCAAGAACAACAGAGGACAGGAATACCCAGACTGTCCCCAAAGAGTGCTGCACTGTCTTTTCTGAACATTTTTATGCTTTGGGTTTTAACGCTATGTATCTTTAAGGCCTATTCTTATTTGAGATGTTTTCAATCCTGGATTTACTAGCTTCACTTGTTTACATACTCCCAATTCAGTGACAGAAAATATAAGACATCATTTGAATCTGCAAATTTAATTTCTACTCTGTCTCAATGGTTGGTCATTATGCGTCACTGTTTCCTCCTTTATTTATCTATTACTCACTTTTTGGGGGTGATGATCATTCTTCTAGAAAAATTACCTTAGGAAATAGTCGAGACAAATCTGATTGTCAATCGAGAACAATTTTGCTCTCTGTGATAACCTTATGACTTTATAATAGCCATTTTGAGTAGTTTATATTTTACTGTAGAGGCAAATAAAATCAACAAGGGAAAGTAAAAATTGAAGCACATATATTCTATATAATGAGAAGGAAACACATCCTATTTGCTGTCTAAAGACTTAAGAGTTCTGTTTCCATTTGTCTTTTCATAAATATGTTAATTTATAATATTTTTGTTCATTTATTTTTTTGATGATTCCTACTGGAAAAGATTAAAAAGATTTTTGCACTCATAGCTTATATCACTTATACATTTAGTCTCTGCCTTTTTGTTACCAGTGTTGTCTATTTCTAGTTTTCAATATTTCAAATATTTCTGTGCCATAAAAATAAGGAACTCCTTGTTCCATTCTATCTTTATAAATGCTTTGTATCTTACCAATAAGTGAACATTAGATTATTGTTTTTTAAGGTGTTATTGGGTTCAGCAAAAAAATTTTGTTCACAAAGGAAATTTTCTAAAAGACATGTATTGTATCTTCTTTCTCCTTTTAAAGTTTGTTTTTTCCTGTAATTAAGCACTACCCAAAAGAACTTTTCATGATCATAGAAACTATATATTTACTATTCAGACCAGTAGTCACTGGAGAATAGGGCAGGTTACTAAGTACCTGAAACGTGCTTAATACAATTGAAATATCAAATCACTATTTTGTTGCGAATCACATGTGACTTCTTACTATCATATAGCTTTAAGAGTCAGTTAATGCTCTTTCTTTAATTTCTGTTATACTTTCTTGCCTTGATTTCCCCCCCTTTTTGTTTTTGTTGAGGGATAAATCCAGCTGCACTTAGGGCTTATTTACTCCTGGCTCTAAATTCAGAGATCACTCCTGGTGGTGCTCCATGGACCATATGTGGTGCAAAGGATTGAACCCAGGCTGACCATCTGCAAGACAAGTGCCTTGCCAATTCTATGATTTTTTAAGGCACACTGGACTGTTTTTTAAGAGGTACTTTTTGCCATAAAAACATCTGATAATTTTCTTATTTAATACTTAATTGTTGGATTCGAATATGTTTTGAATATTTTTTTAATTTAATAATCTTTTCTCTTTTAATACTGTAAATGATGAACCTGACGTTTAAGTATGATGTAAAACTGATCTTGATACTTCAAGGTCAATTGCTTTTTCCGTTTTCTTTTTAAAATGTGAAGTCAAACCCAGACACTAAACATGCAAACATAAACTCTTAACCTTTGACCTTATTCCTAGTTCCTCAATTACATTTGGCTTTGAGATTATTTGCGGGGGAGGCTTGGACTATGCCAGGCAGTGAAGAAAGGCTATTCAAGGCTCAGGAGTGAGTCCTGTCTGGATTTCAGGGTCTATATATGGTACCAGGATTGAACTGGGGTTGGAAGGTTGCAAGGCAAGATACTTAATTTTTATACTATTTCTCTAGCTAAATATTTTTTAAATACATTTTTTTCCAAAATTTACAGAAGTAAACTTTCACTCAGCTGTATCAGATGTTTTCTGATACCCTTTTGATCAGAAAACATCTTCTTATATTATTTGCTTGCTATATCCATCCCTCTATTAATGTCTCTTTTCTCCCTCTGGAATTTAATATGAAATTTATTCAAATATCAATTTGCCCTTATGGTTGCCCAAATTAATTAGAACAGTATTATGAGCTTTGCTGTATTTGAACACATCTTCCTTCTACTCCAGCTGGCTTCACTATGAAATGGACAAAATGGTGAAGGATTCCTGTAAGATGAGTTGTTGGAAAGTGGACAATAGCCTATAGCTTCAGTAAGACCAAGTAAGGAGCTTTATCTTCTGTATGGAATATGCAACTTACTTTTGCTCTGGGGAAAATATCTGTAACTGTGTGAAAAAGAATCTGAGGTATCTCTTTCTCTGCTGCCTTCCACCTGGATACAAGCATCTTTCTCCTAATTTTGCAGAACTTGTCCTCAGATAAAAAATACTGCTGCACGTGCTGTCATGGTGTAGCATAAACCAAGAGAAAATCTTTAGTGATTTGATTTATTTACTGCCATTGTGCTATTTCTCTGCTCCTTTTATTTGTAAATTTCCAAGTTTGGATATTCTCTAGGACATCCCTGGAAAGAACTGTGCCCAATTATGGTGTCTGGGAATGGTGTTTCTTCTGCTCTCATTTCTCTATTTGTTTGATCCCATCTGCTTTCTGTCTTCCTGGAATTTCTATTTCTGGTCCACTGATGGTACCTTTTTTGTTTTCAGCGTCATGTTGTTTTTCGCTTTTCCTCGGCAACATATCTTTTCTATTATTTCATTGGGAGTTTATGAAAAAATAAAAGGATAAGGTTTATTTTTTCCCAATTTGGCACCCGGAGATGCATTACATTACATTATGTTACAGCGGGAGGTTCATCATATACTATATATATATATATATATATATATATATATAGTTTAGCTTTATGATGCTGAAAACAAAAGTTCATCCGGCTTTGAAAATATTGATGTATAATAATGTTGATATTGTTATATGAGATATAAATGGCCGGAAATAAATTACAAATATTTTGTAATTTTGTGAAAATATGTCAATGAAAGATCTAAGTCAAAATATACCTTGTTCCTTTGTTTCACTCCTGTAATTTCTTCTGTTTGTGGAATTTTACAGTTTCAGTTATGATATTTCCAGTGTTCCCTCTGTTATCAAGTTTTATGTTTATCTTCCTTTGTCTCTTATGCCATATATTATAAATTTTCATCTTATCTGGCAGAGCCTAATAAGCTACCTGTGGTGTATTCAATATGCCAAAAACAGTAACAATAATGGGGCGGGTGGAGATGTTACTGGCTCCCACTTGAGTAAATCGATGAACAAAGGGATGCCAGTGACAGTGATATAGTGATACATCTCATCTGGATATTTTGTCTTACCTTCCTTATGTCTCAACTATAAAATTTGTGTTCTGGAGGGGAAAATTGTTGTAATAGATGTTCCTTTTCATTTAATAACAAAAAAATTCAAGTTAAATTTTCCTTCACTATTATTATTTGATTATGTGAATAGTATATTTTTGACACCTTATCTTTGAATGAAACTACTTTTTGTACCTATCACATGTTTTATAGGATATTCTTACAAAACTTTGTCTTTTTAAGGTATTAAAATAAATAAGTAACTAAAATATATGTTTTTAATATTAGGATGGAAATAAGTCATGTAGAAGGGATGTTTCTTTCTCCCTGAGAAAACTTCTTGGAAACTGTGATGATAATAAGTGAGTCATCCCACTATTTCAGAGGGTTTCTAGAGTAGATGCCAAATAGGGGACAATTCCAAATTCAAATTAAAAATCCTAAAATTAAAAGACAAAAAGTAAAGGAAATCACATATGAGACTTAGGACAAAATGATATAAAGCACAGAGAGTATTCAATTAGAAGAAATGTTGATTTTCCTTTTCAAGTACTCTTCATTGAACATTTGGGTGATTAGGATCACTATCAAATCCTTTCCTTATTCATCCTCCATCTGCTTAGCAGATTAACTGCATAAGTTCTTATACTAGAAAATGAAATTGTTAAGCATCCGAAACAAATAATTTCATCTATATATGTATAATATATGCACATACTATAATTTTCTGTCTATCATCCTCTATTCATCTAGCATTGAGATCATATTTTTTTCTGTTCTAACCTCTTGACAAGTTTTATCCTTCTTGGAAGACAAACAAAATTAGAAGAGTAAAAGGACAAAATGTCTTGTGTGTTTCCAGCACTGTATATGATCCCCAGTAAGTGTGCTGCTAGTTATGTAGTTATGTTTTTATTGTTGTTCTTTATTGTACAGCTTGTGTTTTAAAGATCTTTAGCATAAATATTTGTAGATTTTTCTGGGGAGAAAGGATGGCTTTCTTACTTTTGACTATTATTAAGTATTCCTGTATACCATTTACATTGTCGGAAATCTGTCAAAAAACATTTATTGCATTAGTTTCCTACCTCCAATTATTTTCATGGAAGATATTGAATTCTTAGATAAGTAGAGAAGAGTCACTATGAATTTTTGAAATGTAACCAAGACTCAAAAGTCTTCCCTCCTCAATGGGTAGGTACTACCATTCTTTACAACTGGAATTTTGTTTATTATATTTTACTTAGTACTTTATATATTTCAAGATTATTATCCAAATTTCTAGAATTCCAAAAGGTAGGGAGTAGTAAATCAAAAGTCTTGTGAAAATGCACATCATTACAGAGACTAGCTCCTAATTTCCATTTTTTAAAAAATTATTATTAATTTGAAATAAGCTTTCTCTTGCAAATAACTTCGTACATCAAATTCAACTCACATTCCATTTCTTATTACTACTGGATTAACTGCCTTTAAAATGCATGTCTTTTGCTTATGAATTACTAAGTATTAACCAAGTAAGAGAAAAATAAAATAGGAAAAATTTCAATATGGCTAGTGTGATTAAAGCAGAAGGATCATCTGTAGATATTGTGTAATACCTGGGTAACATGAGACGATATCTATGGATAGCATACCATCTGTTTCCCTCACATCTTACACAGTCATTCTTACATATTTGTCTAACTCAGCTAGAAATTTGAACCCTAACAGTATAGAGCCTGCAGAATCATAGACATAAATAAAATTTATAGAAAGATACCAATCTTATGATCATTCCAGAAATACCTCAAATTAAGAAGGATCTCAGAAAGATCTAACATTTGTCTACGAGATTTCACCAGGAAACCTAATATTCCTCATAAGATCAGACCAAAGATAGCTAAGAAAAGATTTCTCAAGAGTAGATATAAAGTACCTGAAAAGTCTGATAAAATAACTTATATGTTTCTTTTTTCCTTTTTAATCTTAGTCTTTAAGACATATTTTAGTGACGGTGATTTCGATTATTATTAAATGAGGACTATTGTCATAAATTAAACTTCAGAGTCTGAAAGATATTGAAGTTGGATATTATATATTTTTATGTCATATCATCCCTCTGAGTTTCTTTGATGAGTAGGTTTCTTATGTGGTGACTATGCTGATGTAAATAAATCACTTTTCTGGTATTTGTTTGACTTGCTCAATCTTTTAAAAAATAATTAAGAATAAACAATCCAACCTGCTTTTCTGGTGTCATCTAGTAGTTTGCGAGCAAATATACCAATATAACCTGAGGTTCAGAATGCAATGGATGGCTACCACAGCAGAGAGAACACAACAGACTTAATGAAAGAAATTCAGTTTCCAGAAGATGCCATTTACAAGGAAAGCTTTTACCCTAAGGAGGAGCAATCTGTAGTTTATATCCATGCTCACTTTTTCCCCCCTTTGGAAAATCTGGCAAAAAACTCATAAGTTAAAGAAAACTTTCATAAGCTAAAGACATGTAATAAAAGGCTTACCAATACAAACAACACAAACACCAAAAATGACTCCTTTCGTGATGAAGTCATAATAGTTACATAAAGTGTAACCTTTGATCCCATCATATTTGAAATAGATCTCTATATAAAATTCATATATTTTCTCTAGTACCTTTCACTTCCTTCACTCCTATTATTTTAAACATCTAAACAAAGTGACCTCATTGTTTTCCATTGGACTTTTTTAAAAACATTGGCTGGGATGATTGAGATTCAGGAATGTGGGAAAATGTATTCTCAAACCACGTCCCTCCCCTTTCATTCTGAACTGTAATTTTTGGCTTGGCTTGAATCACAGTCATCGCATTTCAGCCTGAATCTCTCTGTAAAGTGATCTTTCTTAAACATTTCTCTCACTCATCAAGGGATCAGAAACAAAGCTTTTCTAGCCTTTCAGCAAAACACTTACAAGCAGATTTTACAGAGAAGTTGCAAGAGCTAAACTTCCTCTAAAATTGTTTCAAAAGCGAACATTTTCAGTGCCTCACTGTCCTTTTTGTGAATCTTGTCATCTGTATGCCATGAGTTCCAGCAGCTATTTTAATCTGTTTTTGTTTGTAATCCATTTGGTGTCCACCCAAGGAAATGCAGGTGATTCTAATTAACTTACTGCTGAAGATGTAGGAAAAAAATATCTCAATTGTGTTGCAGAGAATTATACACTTAAAACCTTTCTTCTATTATTTATAACATTATTAATGAAGATGACTCTATGAATATATTTACCACCTAATTCATCCTGTCTACTTTTTTCTTTTAAATCAATGAAAACTTATGGCACAAGAATAAGCCACACACATACACAAATACACAGACACAATACAGACCCCAAGAATGCTTGCCAACTGTAATTTAACAAGAGTAGCAACTTAAAAATAACATTATTTTTACTTTGTGCAACATAGTTTAATATCTGAAATAACCCTGTTCCAATAAAAACCTATTGAAATACTCTGAGGCCTAACTCTGCCCTGAAGGTAAAAGTGATTAATTGAAAGATTTTGGCAGATCTCTGCTCACCACCAGGGCAGTTTAATTTAGAACACATTCAACCATTTCTCAGTGTCCCTGTGTTGGTGGAGCATAACTTTTGATCTTCTTTGGGGAGGTGCCCCTAATTCAGGCCCTATGGCTAGCTACTTCCTGGAGGATTCTGATGGTTCTTCCTTGGCTAAGCATGCAGGTGAGTGGGGTCCTGGGTGTTGCTTCTAAAGTGGGTTAATAAAATTCAATTCTAGACATAAAAGAGAAATAGTCTACAAATCTGTTTGAGTATATCAACATGTAGCAAAATATCTATTTTGCAAGTCAGGTTCTTTCAACTTTTTTAGATTTATTTATTTATTTGTGAAGCTAATCATTTTTTTAACAAAAGTTTCTTGTTAAAGAAACATGACACTGGTTGTTTATGTGAAGTTGTAGCATCATATGCCTAAAACTCTGTTATCGAGGAATATCAAGTGTGGTGCCAAATAAAATTTTGGCGAAGGGGGATTTCCTCAAACCTGTTGAGCATATCAATTCTTTTCCATGTCCAATCAGGAATATTGACAAAATGTTTCTTTTTGTTTTCTGTTACTCCATCAAACTTCCATTTTTGTGTCTTTCGACTCTTTACAAGTCAGAGAAACTCCTAACCATAATAGATGAAACTACAAAGATTAAATTCATTTTCTCTGGAAACAGTGAGGACATTATAAGAGACTCAGATGGCAAACATAGCACTCTTCCTAAAACACGTAAATGGATCTAGTGCATAGGATTCTGCTGGGTAAGAAAGAACTCTGCAAACTTTGGTTACACGAAAGAAGAGAAAATTTTTAACAAATTCTAGATGGAAAGAACTCAAGTTAGTGAATTTGAATCTTTCATGAGGTTTAACTAAGGCTAATGGAGCACATGACAGGTAGTAAAAGTATACTAGGCACTAGAGAAAGACCAAAAAATAGAGTGCAGAGAAAGCATTTTGCTACTACAGTGTTCTGAGCCACTACCAGTGAATCCTATATGCAGTCATGCAATAGTGAAAATGGCATTTGTGATCTCTAAAATGTTCACATTTGCAACACATTGAGCAACGCATTCAGCAATACATATACTCAGTAGGCAATTTGAGAAGGAAATACTATTATGTTATCTATTCAAGTTCACATTATATCTTGAAATAATGAAGTAATATATACAATAAGAAATGCAGTGTTACCGGTGACTATCTGTGTAAGGCCACAGAAAAATAATTTTTCTTCTACTTACTAGTTCATACATTCCCCAATTCATTTATAATATGTATATTGCTTTTGTTATATATACATTATCTATTTGTGCGTATGTATAAACACATTAGTCTTCAGAACAAACAATAGTAATATTTATTTTACTACCAAAACATTGTACCATAGAATTCATTTCTTTGTTCTGATAATGGGTTATGTTTTTAATAGGTCCATCAAAAAAATTGGGTGATTAGCTTATCTCCCAAGTGTTTCAAATGTTATATTGTGCAACCAGAATTTAGATTGTGATATTTTAAAATGTGATGTTTGTACTTCAAGTGTTTCTGCTATACAACTTGCAAAATTTAAATTTTATTGGGCCTCCAGTGGCCCATTACTATTTATACTCAACGTATTAGTGCTGACCCGATGGTGATATAGAGCTGCTCAGGCCCGGAAGTGCTGGTGGCCACGAGGGTCATACCAAAGGTTCATGGGCATGCACTGAGGTTCCAAGGATTGAACTTATATATATCAGAGGTATACATAAGATAGGTGTTCAGTCCTTTGAGCTACCACTCTCCCACAAAATTTAAAAATTTTGCAAGTATTCTACTATTGGACAAATTATGCCCACATCTGGAGGTACAAAGATGTGTTCTTTCAAATAAAACTGAAATATATAATCATTTTCTCTAATTAAAAGGTCTAATTATCCTGGAATTATACCATTGAAAGTCATGATTTTAGTATACATGTTTAGATTAAAAGCTCAAAGGTGGCATTAAGGTTGATCTGCATAATTTCTATTATCTACTATAAGTAGTAAGATTAGGTAAAGATTTCTTTTAACATTGTAAGAAGACCTGTCTTCTTAGCTTCATTCTTAACAACATGAAAGCTTTTAACACATTGCAAAAAATTGCACACCCTATGGTTACTCAAAATACTACTTGTTGACTTAATAAAAGACATTTCAATACCAATTGCTCTCTTTTTTTAAACTCCCCAAACACTCATGTAATTCAATTAAATTAAATTTCCTGCTTCTTAATGATTTTTAAAATATAAGCCTAAACCTAAATTACTGAAGGAAATGCACACAGATATATAAATATAAATATATGTATATGGGCTGGAGTGATAGCACAGCGGGTAGAGAGTTTGCCTTGCAGGCAGCCAACATGGCTGACCCGAGTTCGATTCCTCCGCCCCTCTCGAGAGCCCGGCAAGCTACCGAGAGTATCTCACCCGCACGGCAGAGCCTGGCAAGCTACCCGTGACGTATTCGATATGCCAGACACAGTAACAACAAGTCTCACGATGGAGACGTTACTGGGCCCGCTTGAGCAAATCGATGAACAACAGGAGGACTGTGACCGTGATATATATATATATATATATATATATATATATATATATATATATATATACACACACACACACACACGGGCTGGAGTGATAGCACAGTGGTAGGGCATTTGCCTTACAAGCAGCCAACATGGCCGACCTGAGTTCGATTCCTCTGCCCCTCTCAGAGAGCCCGGCAAGCTACCGAGAGTATCTCGCCCACACTGCAAAGCCTGGCAAGTTACCCGTGACATATTTGATATGCCAAACACAGTAACAATTGTTACTGGGCCCGCTCGAGCAAATCAATGAACAAGGGGAGGGCAGTGACAGTGATACACACACACACACACACACACACACACACACGAGCTGGAGCGATAGCACGGTGGTAGGGCATTTGCCTTACAAGCGGCCAACATGGCCGACCCGAGTTCGATTCCTCCGCCCCTCTCAGAGAGCCCGGCAAGCTACCGCCGAGAGTATTCGATATGCCAGACACAGTAGCAACAAAGTCTCCAATGGAGACGTTACTGGGCCCGCTCGAACATATATATCTGTATATCTCTCACTGTCACTGTCACTGTCCTCCCGTTGTTCATCGATTTGCTCGAGTGGGCCAAGTAACATTTCCATTGTGACACTTGTTACTGTGTTTGGCATATTGAATACATCATGGGTAGCTTGCCAGGCTTTGCCATGCGGGTGAGGTACTCTTAGTAGCGAGCTCTTCGAGAAGGGCAGAGGAATCGAACCTGGATCGGCCAGATCAGCCGTGTGCAAGGCAAATGCCTTACCCACTGTGCTCTTGCTCCAACCCATATGTACACATATATACTCATATTTACATTCTTTCAATAAATATTAAAACCTATCATTGCCTCTGATCTTTTGCCATGAGAAAGTTACATTTAAGTATTATATAAATAATACTTAATTATTGTGCCTTCCTACATATGTAATTTCTTAAGAAGTGTGAAACAAAATTTGAAATAAATTCCATGTTTTTTATTTTATAAATTTAAATATTGCCATAATTCCCCCATTTACAACTACCTCTTGAGTTGCTATATAAGATGAAAAATGAAATAAAATTTTATTTTATTGCAGCACTGTAGCACTGTCCTCCCGTTGTTCATCGATTTGTTTGAGCGGGCCCAGTAACATCTTCATTTTGAGACTTGCTGTTACTGTGTTTGGCATATTGAATATGTCACAGGTAAGCTTGCCAGGCTTTGCCATGTGGGTGAGATACTCTCGGTAGCTTGCCGGGCTCTCGAGAGGGGCGGAGGAATCGAAGCCGGCATGGCCGGGCTGGCTGCGTGCAAGGCAAATACCCTACCTCTGTGCTATTGCTCCAGCCCTGAGCTATTTTATTGTATTTAAATCATATGAAGGGTCCATTTATATCAAGCTCCACTAATCATGGACATTTTTTTATTTCTAGATTCTGTTCTGAGAATCAACTTTAGCTTCAAAGAAGTAAAATACATGTAGTATGTGGGTCAGGAAGATACAGAAAAGAAGTAGTCAAGTGTTATATCTAATGTTAGAGGAATTGAAAGAAGAAGTAAGTTATCGTATTGGTTTAAAAGCTAACCCCAAAGGGTAATTCTGTTTTCTAAATTCCTGTCTGAATTTTCAACGATATTTATATATAACAGGGCATAGAGAAATGCAGAATGTGTACTGTGCTAAAAGATATGGGGGAGATGAAAAATATTTTTTAGTTTACCCAAATAAAATTCAGTTAGAATTTTAATTTCATTATCATATGAAAAGTATAATAATATTTATTTCTTCAGAAAAAATATACTGTGAGTTTTATTTTAGGGGTGTGATATGCTCTAAATCAACTTTCAAGTATTGTTTTCCTATAAGTTTAGTTAAGGTTTTGCTCAACAGATCAAAACAACGTAAAGGTAAAGGTAAAGGTAAAGGTAAAGGTAAAGGTAAAGGTAAAGGTAAAGGTAAAGGTAAAGGTAAAGGTAAAGGCCCTCCCGTTGATCGTCGATTTGCTCGAGCGGGCCCAGTAACGTCTCCATTGGAGACTTTGTTGTTACTGTGTCTGGCATATCGAATACTCTCAGTAGCTTGCCGGGCTCTTCAAGAGGGGCAGAGGAATCGAACTCGGGTCAGCCATGTTGGCTGCATGCAAGGCAAACGCCCTACCCGCTGTGCTATCTCTCCAACCCCAAAACAATGTAAAATATATTTTTCTCTATTGAAGTCATACAATTTCAGAAAACCGGGCCTGTATTGCCCTTGTGTAGGGCACAGAGAAAAACACAGTTTTGTAGACTTATCCAACTCATCATTCTTCTGCATCTGCTCTGCTTAGGGAATGCTCAGGGTGGACCACTAGCTTCATCTGACCTCTGTGCTCTAGTGACCTTTAATTTGCCCCAACAACTTGTCTAAGGTTAATAAACCACAACTGGGTACATACAGTTCTGAATTAAGGCAGAATTGTGACTTCCAAATGCCCAACCTACCTTCAAGTTCCTAAAGAAAACTTAGCTGAAACTACTATTACTGTCACTGTCGCTGTCACTGTCCTCCCATTATTCATCGATTTTCTCGAGCGGGCCCAGTAACGTCTCCATCATGAAACTTGTTGTTACTATGTTTGGCATATCGAATACGTCACGGGTAGCTTGCCAGGGAAACAAATGTATTCCTATTAATTTACTGACCAGAATATAAAAAAAGAAAAGAACATTCTAATTTTACTAAGCCCTGTAGCACTGTCCTCCTGTTGTTCATTGATTTGCTTGAGCGGGCCCAGTAACATTGTGAGACTTATTGTTACTGTGGCATATCGAATACATCAGGGGAAGCTTGCCAGGATTTGCCATGTGGGCGAGATACTCTCAGTAGCTTGTCAGGCTCTCCAAGAGGAGCTGAGGAATCTAACTCGGGTTGGTTGGGTCGGCTGCATGCAAGGCAAACACCATACCTGCTGTGCTATCACTCCAGCCCTAAGCTGACAGCAAATGTGCTCTAAGTTAAACTCCTACAAAGTAATAGGGTTTGGGGAACATAACATGCTTCTGGAGGTGTTGGTATGATTCCAATTTCCTCTCCATCTTTATCAATCAAAGCAAAGCAAGTAAAATTCTTTTTTTTCATGGTGCTTGAAAATACTCTGATGGAAGTCAAAGCTATTTAATGAAAAATTATTGATATTAAAAATAAAAGCACTCAAGGTAATACTAAAAAAGAAAGTTAAAAGGGTGTCTGAACTATTAGCTAAGTTATAAATATTTCTGAGTTGAGCTTATCAGAAGAAGGCAATTGGACATTAGAAATACAAGAGAATATTGTGGAGTGATGTCACCATCTAGAAAAGGTAGGGGGGAGGTAGGAATCAATGGAAAACCCAAATACATACCTAGCTAATACTTGTCCTTATCAATCCACATATCTTGCTCCTGAAGAAAATGCACTAACAGGCTTGTAAAATTCCACTTAGGGCATCTAATTGCCTTCTGATAAATCTGACTCAGGAATATAATTTATAAGTTAGCTTATGGTTTAGGCAAATTGATAATTTTTGAGTATTACTCTTAGTGCTTTTGCTTTTAAGGATATCAATACTTTTGCATTAAATAGCTTTGTCTTGCATTAGAGTATTTTAGACTTCAAATTTCACTCTACGATACACCAAAATTAGTCATAAAATTTTATTATAAATATGGAACTATAAACTTTCTATTTGACAATGTTTTAATAAAATCAAAGCATTTCCCATGATCACCATCCTGTCAAACAGGAAAATGACAACAAATGATTCAGTATTACAAGGATAAAACTATTTTTATTCTTATTTGCTGTGTATAGTAGAAATAGACAATGGGAGACTTAAAGTTCTCTAACACAAGTTTGTGGTTCATCTTTTACTATTTTTATGTAATTACCAACAATTTTAGCTGGATAGAGGCTTGTTTTTTTATTTTGTTTTGGTAATGAGAATTTGAGGAAGTTAATTAAACAGTATGAAATTTTAAGAATTCTTTAATTCTCTTACAAGTATTCAGTTGAATTATCCATGAAGAGTTGATAAAGTATTTTAAATATATTGAGACCCCTATGTTTTAGTTAATAAAACTATGAGAAAATGTGGCCACACTATATTATTTTGATCTGTTACCCCTTTTTAGAGGGGCTAGAGCGATAGCACAGTGGGTAGGGCGCTTGCCTTGCACATGGCTGACCCGGGTTTAATTCCTCCACCCCTCTTAGAGTGTCCAGCAAGATACCAAGAGCATCTCGCCCGCACTGCAAAGCCTGGAAAGCAACCCATGATGTATTCGATATGCCAAAAGGAGTAACAAGTCACAATTTGTTGTGAGACGTTACTGGTACACACTCAAGCAAATCGATGAACAACGGGAGGACAGTGCTGCAGTGCTACCATTTTTAGAGAATATAGTGCTTCTATTGACTTCTCAAGAATGTAAAGATGAGAGAGAAAGTAAGGAGATTAAAGCACTTGCCTTCCAAATAATTGACCCTGGTTTGATCCCTGGCATTGCATATGGTCCCATGAGCACTTCCGCAGTGATCTCTGACCACAAAATCAGGAGTAACCTCTGAGCACTGCTGGGTATGACCCAGAGAACCCTATCACCAAATAATCTACCATCTAAAAAACAAATTATTTGCAGTAGGTTGGTTTCTAATGTTAATTCCATGTCTAGCCTGATATCCTATCCTCTTTATGTATATTTTACACTAGTTTATCCAGCAAGAAAAATTGTTTTTTCAGTTTCTCTGCGCTTAAAAGGCTTGTGAAAATTAACCTTTTGGGTGGGAAAAGAAGTTGAATGAAAATTATTGACATACATATATCACAGAAAGGATTAAAGGATGAACTTTATACACGAGATAACATTACAAGAAGGTTTTGCTATTTATTAGTTTTTCCGAGTCAGTGTTCCAAGCCAGTCTTAGATTATGTGAGAGCAGTAAGAAGTCTAGACTGTAACAGGTGCTGGCAGGAAACTTCCATTAAAGCGAATGGAAGTTATGCCGGAAAAGTTTTGGCATCTGTGAAAATTCTCTCAGAAGAGCACATTATGCATCTGATTTTTTTTCTTACTAGGAGCAGTAGGGCATTTGCCTTGCATGCAGCTGGCCCGGCCAACCGGGGTTCGATTCCTCCACCCCTCTCGGAGAGCCCGGCAAGCTACTGAGAGTATCTCACCCGCACGGCAAAGCCTGGCGATCTAGTAATCTACCCGTGACGTATTCGATATGCCAAACACAGTAACAAGTCTCACAATGTTACTGGGACCACTCAAGCAAATTGATGAACAATGGGAAGACAGTATTACAGTGCTACTAGGAACACAATACAAGGCTGTGACTATTTAGCAATATCCCAAATCACTATTTTGTTAATCCTATGCTTGGGTAATGACGTCTTCAGTGACACTATTCTATGCAAAATGTATATTGGCCTTCATGTCACTGCTGCAAATGTGTATTATCTTCTGTATGTAACGATAATGATATTATTCTACCTCCTTTCTGATATAATCAAATTGTACACTTGAAAGTTTTTTTGTGCGGTGTTAGTGGATTTTTTACTAATCTATCCTCGAAGACTGGTTCTTCCAGTGCAATATGGCAAATATTTATGAGATGTTAATGGAATTAAGACTATAGTCAATGGCATATGAAATAGTAGCTAATACAGTCTTACAATATCTAGAAATCACTCCTATGTTTAAAACCATGAGCATTATGTGCTTAATAAATGTCATTTTTGTTTTTCTTACATAAATCATCGCATATTTATATGACCACACTTTCAAAAATAGTTTAGTAGTTTAATTCTGAATACCAAATTTCTTTTCTAAAAGTTAATATGTAAGGTTAAATTCTTTAATTATGCTCAATTTTCCAATGTATTATTCTAAAAGTTAAAATGTCTTTTTATTTTAGGGATGGGATTGTCCATATCGGGCAATGCTCAGATTTTACTCCCAGCTCTGTACTCAGGGTAATTTCTGATGGTCCTTGGGGAACCAAATGTACATGTGTTAGGGGATCAAACTGGGAATCATGTGTAAATGGAAGCATCTTAACTCTTGCACTATCTCTCTGTCTACCCAAAATTTGTCTAAAATTTGCCTATTGGATACAACTAAATAAAAAACATTTTTACTATGATAGCAATTTGATTACATGCCCAGTGGTAATTTGTATTTAAAGTATTATCAAATAAAGCTTGAGATAATATTTTGACCATAGTTAAACTAAAAAAGAGTCGACATAAAATTATTATAGCCGTGTGTGCATACAGGTGTATGCTTGTGAGGGTTTGCAATTTTATTACTGATTAAATATTACTAGTTTTTATATTGTATTTATAGGTTTAAATATGTTCTTAATAAGTCAATAAATATGCCTTAGAAATAGATGTCAGGAGAATACAGAATACACCAACACTACAGAATACACACATGCACACACACATGCACACACCAACACAACGTGATTGCTGTCTAAAGGTTTTGCTTTAGGGCAATAGCAAAATAAGTCACCACCCCACTGCCCTTGTCCATTCCTCACCACATGGTTTTTTGCTGTTTCCTTAACTTCCCTTCCTACAGTGAGGGAAAATTTCTTCAGACTGCTTTATTGCCAATACATTTTTACTGTGTATGATGAAATGAAACAAGGGATTGGTTTCATTAGAAGGAGAGGTAAACAGAGCATTAATTAAATGTTCTGATGATACTAAATTGGGAGGAACTCTGGACATCTGTGAAGACAAAAGAATCATACAAATGGACTTAAAGAGTTTAGAAATATGAGCAGGAAATAATAAAATGAGATTCAGCCTTAAATAATGAAAGCTAAAACCTTTGGGAAAAGATAATAAGAAACATGGCTATTATGTGGATGGCAAATGCCTGGAAAGTGGTGATGGTAAAAAAGACATAGGGTGTGACGTGGAAAAAATTCTGTACCCAAACTTACGGGGTAGCAGTTACACACCTGGAAATGTAAATATAAAAGAACATAATTCCTTGAGCCAGAAATTTTATTCTTTTAACATTGATAATCCTTAAAGGCATCAAATTTGACTTTAGTTAGTTGAACTCTAAAAATTATGAAAAAAATATTTACACTCTTTGTTGAAAGCTTATTTCTCCCTATTAAAAAATTGGAAGATATATTTTGTCTGAAACATGGAATAAACACCAGAGCAGTTGCTCTGTTTTTGTCATGTCCTATACTATTACAGAAACAAATATATGATATAAAACCTATATAGTTACATGAAATAGACATAGTTTATTGATATGGATACATGAATATCAAACCATACTTCAAAAGCATTCTATTTTAAATTCTATTTAAATATTTAAATGTCTCTAATTTCAAGCATATTATAAGGTTCCATTATGATTAAAGAGTTATTTAATCACTGATGCTTATAGTAATTCAATGTTTTCTATTTTATTTTGTTTCTGTGACATACTTGCCTGTGCTCAGAGATTAATCCTGGCTCAGTGCTCAGGGGCCATCCCTGGTAGTACTTGGGAGATCATATTTAGTGCCAGAATCAAACCAGTGTCGGTTGCATGCAAAACAAGCATCTTAAGCCCGATACAATTTGTCTGGCCCTCAAATGGATATTTAGTACATTAGATTTAATTCTCTAAGTATGAATGCATGGCTAGGTGGATAAAATAGACTATTTCTTGGACAATATCCATCTACTAATCTATTTAATCAGTCATGATTAATAAACTCTTACCACAAAGCACCTCTGCTATGCTAAGCACCGAGGAAAAAGAGATGAACCAGTCATAATCACCAGACTCAAGGACTCAAGTTATAGGTAGAGAAACATATAATAAAACTAATCAGCACAATTCCATGCTATAAGAATTCTAACAAGGAGTGTAAATCCATTGTTACCCTACTAAGCAATAAGAGATCATGGAGGGATAATACAAGTTGGAAACTATTATATAGAAAAGACCATTTTTATGGAATGCATGAGAAGATATGTAAGTGTTTTGTTGGTGGGTTGGGAAGGAAATAATTATTTGGTTGAGGAACGGTATCTTTAAGGAAAATTTTACATGGTTGATATAATTGGATTATTGGAATATCAACGTATACCAACAGATATATAGATATACCAATAAGCTATGGGGATATGATGTCAAAAGTAAAGAGCCATATGCTTTAACTTTTAAACATGAATATTAATTTGTTTGTGATGGATAAGAACTATTAGAGAATTCTAAAAATTAATAATGCAATTCCATTAGTATTCAGGAGGGATAATTTTGGCAGTACTGAGAAAGATGTCCTGGCACAGATGAGAATGATCTTAATAAGTTAGTTTATTTCTAAAATTGCAGGGACCCAATTTTGTTTATGGGAGATAAAAGAAACATGAGATTCAAAAAAAAAACCATGAGATTGAAGATACAGGAAGAAAATATTAATCATTTTACTTGGTGATTGATGCTTTCTCCTTCCCCCATGTCAGGCTGTCTTACCAGGGCCCCTTGGAGAGGGGACGGGTTGAGTCTTCCTCCCTGCCCCAAGCAGAACCCTGGCAGTCGAATACCTCCAGAACCCAGCCACAGACATGCTCAAGGCCACTCTCCATATGCTCGGATGAGCCTCACCCATGAAGGAAT
Source organism: Sorex fumeus (assembly GCF_029834395.1). Taxonomy (NCBI): domain Eukaryota; kingdom Metazoa; phylum Chordata; class Mammalia; order Eulipotyphla; family Soricidae; genus Sorex; species Sorex fumeus. The sequence continues at coordinate 22,350,078 of NW_026606092.1, forward strand.
CGACAGAGGAACCCAGGTATGTGGTACCAGTGGCAGAGATCTACAAGCCTGCTTAGATCGGGACTGGGCCTCCTCCACCCAGGCCCCCAGTTTTCCAGTAGTGTGGCAGTCACACCCACAAACTGCCCTGGCCGCCATGTAATATCATTAATGGCCAAGATTCAGAGACTATAAAACAAAACTATCCCTCTCAGAGAGCCTGACTAGCTACCGAGAGTATCCCCCCCACACACTGCAGAGCCTGGAAAGCTACCTGTGACGTATCTGATATGCCAAAAAAGAAAAATAACAATAATGGTCCTCATTCCCCTGACCCTGAAAGAGCCTCAAATATGTCATTGGGCTATGCTAGCACACGACAGGGACAAATGGAGTTGTTACCAGCGCCTGCTCGAGCAAATTGATGATCAATGGGATGACAAGTGACAAGTGACAGGAGATTGATGCTACAAGTCATGAGAGAGATGAGAGATGCAACTGATATTCAACATGTCCTAATTAGGGAACAGAGTTCATGAGTGTAATTAAGTTAAGCAAATAAAGCAAGAGTAACAGAGAAAGTGAAAAGTAAACTCAGTTTGAAAGACTGGAGTTTAAGGTGCCAGAGTAGAATTCAAGGGTTGTTCCTAGATCTCAGGTCTCAGTCTAAGAAATAGATTGAGAACCCCTGAGAATGTGAGGCAATAATTGAGGCCATGCTTAATAGTTGTGTGCACACAAGTCTTATCCCAGTAACAATCCCTATTCCCAAGTGTAATCTTAGTGGCACTATGCTTGTGCTTCTGCTCTCAGAATAAGTGTGTACTCTAGAGCACCATAACCAAGAGTACTGACTCTATACGTTGCAACTACAGGAGCAGCAAAGGGGAGGAGAGAAAGGAAAATAGCATGAGTCAGTTCTCACATGGCAAATAAAGTTATTAAGGAAATCATGGAAAATGTGGATATGACTGCAATTATGCCAATATAATGAGCTATAGAAAATATTGGTCAGGGGTTGGAGCAATAGCACAGCAGGTAAGGTGTTTGCCTTGTACACAGCCAAATTCGCTGACCCGGGTTCAATTCCCAGCATCCCATATAGTCCCCCAAGTACCGCCAGGAGTAATTCCTGAGCGCATGAGCCAGGAGTAAGCCCTGAGCATCGCCGGGTGTGTCCCAAAAAGAAAAAAAAAATATTGGTCAAACCAAAAGTTTAGAAGAAAGACACGTTTTATTATGTTATCAAACTCTAGGTCAAACTCTTGGGCCCCAATATTACACAGATTTCAAATACATGTCAACTGTCTATTTTAAAGACAAAAGGAAAGAAAACTTACTTTTAGTAATAATAATTCCATTTTTAGGTGTTCTACTGCTTTACAGAAAGCTGAAAGAGTTCATTTAGATTAAACTATCACAAGTACAGAACAAAACAAGAATAGCATCATTTTTAAAATAAGAAATAGATCATCTTTTTGTTTGTTTTAATGGTGGTGGCTGTTTTCAGACTGTTTAGAAATTTTCTATGGCAGCAGGGTTTAACTTTCTGTTGTAAAGTAAATTTGGAAGAAAAGAAATCAATATCCAATAGTAAAATTATGTCACAATTTAAAGTATTGGTATCCTGTCTTCATTAGTTTCGAATTGATTAGCTCTATGTAGTTGATGTGTATTTCATATTTTAGATTCCTTGACAATCTTTCAACTAAAAATTATCATTAAAAAAATGCTAAGACTTACATGTCAAATGAGCACTCAGTCAGGCACACAAGATGATCCTAGGGAAGCAAACTAACCCAAGAGCACCAGGAGGTTATTCAAGTATAATATTAAAGAAAAAGATGTGGGGCTCTACTTTCTGCATGACTACGGGCTTGAGCCTATGCTTGATTATTCTTGGGTATGTCACTTCTAAGTCACAGATGTTATTCAGTTTCTCATCTAAAAACAGTACGCTTTAGGTATAGGAGATTGCTTCCTCTAACAAAAATGAGAAGAGAGATGCAAATCAAAACAACAATGAGAAATCATCTTACATCACAGAGACTGGAACACATCCAAAAGAACATGAACAACCAATGCTAGTGCGGCTGTGAGGAGAAAGGGACTCTCACTGTCGATAATGCCAACTGTCCAGACTTTTTGGAAAACAATACAGACATTCCTCATAAAACTAGAAATTGAACTCCCATTGACCCAGCAATACCACTTCTGGGGGTAATTTGCAATAGAGAAACTGATCACTTAATCACTTGACTTCCCATTAATCATCGATTTGCTCGAGCGGGCACCAGTAATGTCTCCATTTGTCCCTGTCGCATGCTAGTGTAGCCCAATAGCGTCTGTTCATTCTAGGAACACGAAGAGCCTCAAACCGATCATTCAGGATCTTGATGAAGTCTGACCATCTGGTAGGTGGGCTTTCACGTGGTCTTTTGATGCCCCATGGAATCCAGTCTGTAACAGCTCTAGTCCAGCGATCCTCTCCAAATCTCGTTACATGTCCAGCCCATCTGATTTTTTTTTTTATTAGAGAAACACCATGAGGTACAGTTATAGACTTACAAATTTTTGTGCTTGGGTTTCAGTTATACAATGATCAAGTATCCATCCTTCCACCAGTGCCCATCCACTACCACCACGGGTCCCAGCATCCCTCCCACTCGCCATGCCCCCCATTCCACCCTGCCTCTGTGGCAGGGCATTCCCCCTTGTTCTCTCTCTCTTCTTTTGGGTACTGTGTTTTGCAAGAGAGGCACTGAGTGGCAATCATGTTTAGTCTGCAGTCTACTTGCAGCATGCTTCTCCAACCCTGGGAGGATCCTCACAACACCCTTTATTTGGTGCTCTCTTCTCTATCTGAGCTTCCTTTTCCCCTAGCACGGATCTCCCATTTGACCCAGCAATACCACTCCTGGGAATATATCCCAGAGTGCCCATCTGATTTTTGACGCCTTGGCAAACGAGACAGCGTCCCTGATTCCACGGAGGTCGGAACTCTGGATTCTTTCTCTCATTTGAGTGAAACGTGATACTCCAAGCATAGCTCTTTCTATTCCTCTTTGGGAGACCCAAATAGCATTCTCATCCTGTTTGCGTAGGGCCCACGTCTCTGAGACATATGTTAATGCAGGAAGAACAATGGAATTGAAGAGATGTGCCCAGAGCCAGAGGTTCTTCGTCCTCTTAGCTATTTGTTCGATGCTCTTGAAGACGTTCCAAGCTGCTCTCTTCCTCCTGCACAACTCAGGTGCCAGGTCATTCATCATGTTGACTTCTCGATATAGGTACACGTAACTGTTGCATTCGAAGATGATCGTTCAGTTGAGAGCGAATGAAGCGTCAGGAATGAGGCTGTTTCTCATAAACACTGTCTTCGTGAGATTCAGCTGTAGTCTGACCTTTCTACACTCATGTTTGGAATGGGAAGGAATGGGAGTGAAGATAGATGGTCGGCAACTACACCATCTCCGCTTTGCTGATGATATCATTATAATAACACCAAACATCAGCCAAGCGACACAAATGCTGGCCGACTTCGACTATGAGTGTGGAAGAGAAACTGAAAGATTATAATATATATCCATTTACCTCCTTTCAACACTCAGTTCTTGTCCAGAGTGGTAAAGGTAAAAGGTAAAGGTAAAGGCCCTCCCGTTGATCGTCGATTTGCTCGAGCGGGCCCAGTAACGTCTCCATTGGAGACTTTGTTGTTACTGTGTCTGGCATATCGAATACTCTCGGTAGCTTGCCGGGCTCTCCGAGAGGGGCGGAGGAATCGAACTCGGGTCAGCCATGTTGGCCGCGTGTAAGGCGAATGCCCTACCCGCTGTGCTATCGCTCCAGCCCATTAACAAAGGCCCTCTCGTTGATCGTCGATTTGCTCGAGCGGGCCAGTAACGTCTCCATTGGAGACTTTGTTGTTACTGTGTCTAGCATATCGAATACTCTCGGTAGCTTGCCGGGCTCTCCGAGAGGGGCGGAGGAATCGAACTCGGGTCAGCCATGTTGGCCGCTTGTAAGGCAAACGCCCTACCCGCTGTGCTATCGCTCCATTATATCTAATGATTATTGTTAGTTAGATTACTCTGGGGGGTCCAAAACACACTGAAGGAATACCACTTGTACTTCTATGTTCATTGCAGCACTATTCACAATACCCAGAATCTGGTGAAAACCCCAGTGCCCAAGAACAGGCAACTGGATAAAGAAACTATGGTACATCTACACAATGGAATACTACACAGATGTTAGGAAAAATTAAGTCATAAAAAATGCTTATTAATGGATGGACATGGAGAGTATCATGCTGAGTGAAATAAGTCAGAAAGAGAGGGACAGATATTGAATGACTGCACACATATTTGTGGGATTAAAAAAATAGTATGAGACTAATATCCAAGAGCTGGTAAAAAGAAGCCAGGAGGACTGGTTAATAGTTGAAAGCTTGCCACAACTGTGTGTGAGGTAAAGGACAGTTAGGATAGAGAAGGGACCAGTATGACAATAATAGTTAGATATGATCACTCTGGACAAGAACTGAGTGTTGAAAGTAGGTAAAGGGATATACATTATAATCTTTCAGTTTCTATTGCAAATCATAATGCCCAAAATAAAAGAGAGAGATTGAGAGAGAAAGAGGAGAGAGAGACAGAGAGAAAGAGGAGGGAGAGACAGAGAGAAAGAGAGAGAGAGAGAGAGAGAGAGAGAGAGAGAGAGACAGAGAGAAGAGGAAGAAAAGTGCCTGTCACAGAGGCAGGCAGGCACAGAGACAGGTGGGGTTGTTGGTGGGGCGGGAGGAAAACTGGGGAACATGGAACATTGGTGGTGGGAAAAGCACACTGGTGAAAGTTGACATTTTATAACTGAAACCCAATCAAAAACAACCTTGTAACTGTATCTCACGGTATATCAACAAAAAATTCAAAAAGAAAATGAGAAGAGAATGAATATTCAATTATTTGCTAGATGGACTATTAAAGAACACAAAAATCGAGTGGAATATCCATTTAACATGGACTGGAATTAAATCTTTTAAAAAATGCAAGTTGAAGTATTTACAGAGCTAAGTATAGGTGGAAATAAATGACAGTGTACTACATAGAAAATGTAATATTACTAACATCTGCCATGGTTTAAATGTTTAAACAGCAGCTTTGTTTACCATGTTATTCTCTGTACATCATGCAATTACATTAGTGCCTTTGCTATCGGTCTTTTTGGTTTCAATCATGTACTGGTGTGGCAATTTTGTACGAGTTTCAATGAAGATTTAAACAATGTTGAATATACTTTATCTGTTTAATCATTATTTATTGAGAATCCATGAAGTAACTGAGTGAGGAATGTCTCTGTGAGAAAACCTCTGTTACCTATTAGGAAAATACACTGTAATATTTTAAATATTTCTTCTTCTATACACTATGCTTTTTACCCTAAATCTAAGGGCATACTTTTTTCCCTCAAAAGAGTGAGATTTTATGTCTGTATTTACTACTATCTCAATAACTGTTCCAACATAATCATGTCAGATTTATTTTGGTTTTGCAGTTTTCTGCTACAAATGTCCTGCCCTGGATTTTTTGTTTTTGTTTTTGTTTAGCTTTGTTTTATACTTTCCTTTCTGAACTGAAAATAGGAAGTGACTTTAAAAGTATAAAACTTGGCAAAATGGAGGGAAACTAGCAAAGAAAAGATTATTTTGGACTCAAGAGAAACATGTCTAATTCTACAGTCTGTTAGGCTATAAAATAATCTATCATTTAATTTAGAAGAAACTTCAACACATGATTTTTTTTTCTTTTTGGGTCATACCCAGCGATGCTCAGGAGTTATTCCTGACTCTGCACTCAGGAATTACTCCTGGCGGTGCTTGGGGGACCATATGGGTGCTGGGGATCAAACCTGGGTCAGCCACGTGCAAGGCAAATGCCCCACCCGCTGTACTATTGCTCCGGCCTACATGAATATTTTTAAAAGAATAAATTATTCTAAAATATACTATAAACTAAAATCTGCCATATTCAATTAAATAATTTACAACACTTTCTTTCCTAGAGTTGGTATGCTTCTCGTAAAGGCAGATTAATATTTGCTGATTAAATTGAACATACTTCATTTGAAAGTGTGAAAAGTCTATGGAAAATGCTATATTTTAGACATTTTCAAAGGTAACATCATTCATTAGGAAATCTACAAAATAATGCAATATTTTACCTCCTTCTTAGCTTTCTAAATTAATTTAAGACTTCTTAATTATCATAAAGATATTAAGCTTTAGCAAAATACCTATAAAATATAATAGATTATGTTTCAAACAGTAAATGATATAATTACACAAAATTGAATAATACTCTTGTTAAAGTTTTATTCACTTATTTTTCGTCAGTAAGTTTAAAGTGTACAATAAAAATAAAATCTTTCTATTTAAAAACTACAAGTCAATTCTTTTCTAATCCCAGGGCAACAAATATCTGGAAATTACTGACTGTATTATTATTGTTATGATGACTTTTTTCCTAATTTTTTTTTAATTTTGAAGGCTTTCCAAATGCATGTGATTTTTCTCTCAAATTTTGTAAACATTAGTTTCAAGGATAAAACATTCTGCCAACTTTAAGACAAGTTTATTTTTATGGTTGAACTATTAACTTCTGAATATGGGGACTTGTAATAGAAAAACTCTCAGGTCCAGAATGCTTATGATATAAATGATAGCACTGTAGGATATTTTAGAGTACTGCATCTTGAGATGTTGAGGTGTTACATTATTTAAATTCCCACCCACAACCAAAAGCAAATTTCCTTGGGCATTAATTATGTCTATATTTCCTTCCAAATGACTCCAAGGGAAAAGTATGTTAAGAACCTAAACTTTTGAATGGGGGTCAGTGTGGGAGTGGAAATTGGAAATTGGACTCAGACTTTATCTGGGAAGAGACATTATTCTTATGCATTCTGGGCTCGAAAGTGTGGGAATATCTGCTGACTGATTTGACTGAAGCCACATTGCTGGATACACTTGGAGAAACTTTCTGGTTACTGAACTGCACATTTATTCCTACATTAACTTTTGTTATGCTTTAAACTCTTACATTGATAAGACTCTGGAGCATTGCTGGAAGTAGATAAGGGCCATTAAATGTCACAAATAATTACAGGGAATTAATTACTAACCAGATCTATGCACAGAATTTGTGAACATTCCATGTAAATTTACAGTTCTTGAGCAGGAGGAAATTTTTCTGGAACAGAGAAGCAGGTATTGTAACTATGACAGAGATGGTAACTGGCCGAAGAGTCTGGCTTCCTTTCCTTACAGACCTCACAAGCACACTCTTTTCTCCACATTTAGTTTCCTAATTGCAAAACGTAGCATTTTGCTCCTCTCCACCATGTCATCTTTGATTTCTTTTGGTTGTCTCTCCCCCTTTTTCCCTTTTATACTCTTGCTGGCTGTTTCCTGTTTACTCATTTTTGATTTTTGTCTTCCCCTCTAGCCCTGAATGCGGCTTTCCTACAGACACAGAGGCCCCAGCATGACTACTATCCCGAAGAGCCAATTCCAACTTGGACCCAGAACAACACTATTGCTGACAGGAAGGTGGCTTTCGTTGGGGTTGCATTAAAACAAAACGAAACACTAACACCAAACTGATCTTACTTTTAACTCAGAAACTAAAACCAAGGGTAGTTTACTGCAAATTTTCATGGACCTTCTGTGAGTATCATCTCTGTTGTAAATGTATGTGCATGCCTCACTTTAGACATATAAAGAAGCAACCCTCAGACCCAAATAAATAAATCAATAGATAGAATTTTTTTAAAAAGCAACACATTAGGTCAGTGCCCTCAGAAATATTTTTTTTCATTTCACAAATGTTCTCTGGGGAAAGAGAAAAAGTTCTTATCTTGAACTCTTGAATTATTTTTTTTGAGCATGTAATTTTTATCACCTTGTTTTTTGTTACTTTTTTTTCACTCTTTGCTTAAAAATATAGCAAGCAGAAGTCTTTCTGGAAAAAGAAAGAATCATAAAAACTTTTCAATACTCCCGTCTCTCTCACACACACACACACACAAAACCAGTACAAATTGCACATTCTTCATAGAAGTATCAGCATTTAGTGCGTGCCTGGATCCAACTATAAGAGGTTATTCCAAAGTGGGAAAGAATCAAGAGTACAAAATTAGCAGAACTGGGAGCAGAACTTCTCTTGTGAAAGCAATATGATCTGCACTTTAGGACTTGACTTCTCAACCAGTGGGAAAAGACTATGTGAAGTTTTATATTTATATGTGAGTGAAAACAATAGCATTTCAAAGGGTAGACTGAGCCAGCTCTCAGGAAAATAATATTAATGAGCATAATGTTTGCTATGTATTATAATAATAGTTATATTATAATTATGCTTTACCTAATATGCAAGCATAACATATATGTAGTAGATATTCAGATATTGATGTTTTCCAAATTCTGAATGCTTGTGAACCATGTATTTTCCTGAGTAGGTTTCTATGTCATTCTAATGATATTAACAAATGTGTCCAAATATTCACACAGTTAGAAAAATATATTTTGTTTGGAATGCTATGGGATAGCTAATGTAACATGTTCCAAAAATCTATATAATGGAGAAATTACTCAAAAAAGAAACTTAAGATATAATAATAATTTTAGTCATTCCCTTTTCTAAGTTGCTATAATCTACCCAAAGATAACTAATTGTTCAAAGTAAACATTCTTCTCTGACCACAAAAGGAATCCATTACATAAACATATAATTCACAGTCATTTTTAGTGGGTTGTAAACAGTTTGGAATGAGCATAAAACGGGACAAAAATCAAAGTGAGCATTTTGAAATGAAAAAGTGTTTGCTACAAAAGGTCAGTCCCTTTGCTTGGCAAACTATGTAGAAAAGCCTGGGAAAATGCTGATCACACAAGCAATGAGGGAATTTTAAAGCCAACTGCCTCCTTGTTTCTTTAAACAGACATCGGAACCTATAACTGGATCCTGTCAAACAAACGACAGCAAAAAAATATAACAGCTGCTAAGAAGTCAAATTGAGAGATAAAGTTTTTGAGGCTAAGGACCTTCTCAGAAGCAGACTAAAGGTCTTTCTTAAATCTTCAAGCAAGGTTATGGATCCCAGGGTGGCTTTTAGGCAACAAGTCAAATATGCAACTTTGTGTATCGTTCTTGTCACAGTATTTTGTGTTCCAGAAAAAAAAAGGAGAAGACAGACTTGTTGATTAGCATCTGCCAAGGCAGTCTGTAAAGTAGCTTATAGCTGAAATCACCAAATTTGAAAGACTCAATGACTTATTTTTAATTGGGCTTAAAACCACATATAATCTAATGTTTACACCAACTATTTTAAGTTGATGGTTCAGAAATATTAAGTACTTTCATATTACATAATAGATACCTAGTTATCGTTTGAAGTATAAGACAACTTAATATATAACTCTACTATTATTAATATGAAATTATATGATTAGAAATTTATTATGCAAAACTTTATAAAACCAGGAAAATGTGGCAAAAGAATGAGTTATTAAAACTTTGTTCCAAAGGATGAAGACAATTAATGGGTCACGGTCCTCCCATTGTTCATCGATTTGCTCGAGCGGGCCCAGTAACATTGTAAGACTTGTCACTGTGTTTGGCATATCAAATACATCAGAGGGAGCTTGCCAAGCTTTTCCATGCAGGCGAGATACTCTCAGTAGCTTGCCAGGCTCTCCGAGAGGGGCGGAGGAATCGAACTCGAGTCAGCCATGTTGGCTGCGTGCAAGGCAATTCAATTAATTTTTTTCACCAGAGCTATTCCCTTAACAAACAAAAAACTTTGGATGCAAAAAAAATTTATTTAGGGTAGAAATATGTTTCATTTATTTAGTTAATTTCATTTTTGTATTAAAAACTCTGGCAAATTTTGTCATAGTTGAATAGAAAGAGAACTGCTTCATCAATTAAAATATCTCTCTTTTTTGGGTAGTTTTTTACCCAGTGACTTCTTGAATTATTAAGATGCATCAAGGATATCACCTGGAAATAAGATAAAATTAAATTGCTGTTATTTTTTTCTCTTTTTTTTTGGGGACCACACCAAGTGATACGTAGGGCCTACTCTCATCTCTGCCCTCAGGTGTCACTTCCAGAAATGATCAGGAGATCATGTAGTACTGGGGATAAAATCCAGGTTTCCTGCATTGCAAAACATTCTCGTGATGAGCTATCTATTCAGACCAAACTCTTCTATTCTTAAGAGGCAGCCAAAATCAGACAAGTATGTGGATAGTATTCAGGGTTTATTTTGTAACTTAAACTGGTGTGTTTAGAAATAAGAATTAGAACGATCTATAAGGTATGCAACATGATTTAGCATACTTAAATAATTACTGCCAATTATTTTTGTAATTGACAGTATATGAAGCATTCAAATATTTTCAGTATTCAAAGTAGTTTAGTTATATCACCCTGTCTACACACTAGATATCCAGACATCCATTCTACATAGTCATGACTTTGTGTCCATTGAGGAATTAGCTCCCCGTTTCTCCTACTTCTGTTTGAATCCTTTTAAAGTAGACAGACTTCCCCCTTTTTTGAGTACTATTTTAACTTTTTCTTGTTTAGATCCAGTTCCGATCTTTCCCTTTTAAAAATTTATCTGGGACCTCACAAGCATTGCTCAGGGGTCCAGAGGACTATTTGTGGTGAATGTCTACTGGACCCAATATTGTCGTGCTTGGTTCAGTGATTTGGTGCTGCTCAAACACAGCAGTGCTGAGGATCCCAGGCCTACATAGGACAGTGGTCAGCGGTTAAGCTCTATCTGGAATTAAACTCTGGGCCACTTATATGCTCTGGTCCTTTGAGTCCTCTCCTTGACTCCTTATTAACACTTTTCATGCTTTGTGCTGATATTCCGAAGTAGTCAGGTATTTATACAAACTATATTCTCAACTAGTTGCATGGACAATAATACATAGGAGGTACTCCATAGTACTTGTTGAGCAAATGCAATACATGCTCAGTGACTTTTATTGATTCCATTTTTTATTGAGTTCTTACTTGATCACTTGACATCCCATTACTCATCGATTTGCTCTAGTGGGCTCCAGTAATGTCTCCAGTCATCCCTGTTGCGTGCTAGTGTAGCCCAATGGCGTCTGCTTGTTCTAGGAACATGAAGAGCCTCAAACCGATCATTCAGGGTCTTGATGAAGAAGTCTGACCATTTTGTAGGTGGGCGACCACACAATCTTTTGACGTCCCATGGAATCCAGTCAATAATGGCTCTAGTTTAGTGGTCATCTCCAAATCTCATTACATATTCAACCCATCTGATTTTCGACACTTTGGCAAATGATACAGCATCCTTGATTCTTGACCGTTGATGGAGGTCAGAACTCCAGATTCTTTCTCTCATTTGAGTAAAGTGTGATACTCCAAGAATAGCTCTTTCGATTCTTCTTTGGGAGACCCGAATAGCATCCTCATCCTGTTTTCATAGGGCCCGGGTCTCTGAGGCATAAGATAATGCAGGAAGAACAGTGGAATCGAAGAGATGTGCCCAGAGCCAGAGGTTCTTTGTTCTCTTAGCTATTTCTTGAATGCTCTTGAAGGTGTTCCAAGCCACTCGCTTCCTCCTGCACAACTCAGGTGCCAGGTCATTCATCATGTTGACTTCTCCACCTAGATATACATAACTGTTGCATTTGGAGATGTTCATTCCATTGAGAGTGAATGGAGTGTCAGGAATGAGACTGTTTCTCATAAACATTGTCTTCAAGATATTCAGCTGTAGTCTGACCTTTCCACACTCACGGTCGAAGTTGGCCAGCATTTGTGCCGCTTGGCTAATGTTTGGTGTTATTAGAACTATGCCATCAGCAAAGCAGAGATGGTGTAGTTGCCAACCATCTATCTTCACTCCCATTCCTTCCCATTCCAGTAATTGCATGACGTTCTTGAGGGTGTCACTGAAGAATTTTGGAGAAATGGTATCACCCTGCCGAACCCCTCTCTTGACATTGATGACCACTTCTTTGTAGAATGGTGAGATCCTGGTAGTGAATCCATAATATAGCTCATGGAGGTTCCTGATGTACTGAGTTTAAATGCCCTGTTTGGCTAGGGCTTTGATGACCGCTTCCGTCTCAACAGAATCAAAGGCCTTCTTTAAATTAATGAATGTTAGACAGAGAGACATCTTGAACTCCTGAGAAACCTCAATGAGCTTGGTTACCGTGTGGATATGGTCAATGGTGCTGAATCCTTTGTGGAACCCGCAAAGGATTGATGTGATAGATCCATCATGACATCAGAGGACAGTCATCTTGGTCTTGTAGTTGGTGAAGGACAGGTGGGCATTGCGAATGCTTTTCCCAGCTTCTGCCTCATCTGCCAGCACTGCTGCTCTTCTCTCTTTGAGGTCTTCCTTTACTGCTTCTCTGCACTGCTTTGTGAGCTGGGACATTCGCTTGCAGTTGCCTGAGGCTGGCACCAAGCCATGTTGGCGAATAAGCTCAAGAGTTTTCGAAGACAGGCATTCTTACAATATTACATAAAGTGTATAGTTCTTTCCAAACAGTAAAACTTCACAAATTGTAGTTTGCCAGTTAGTGACATACTTTGCTTAAGTAGAAATCTGAATTAAGGTGTGCCAATTAGGAATATTCTAGATTCCTGTCTCTAAAAGATATAGCTGAAGCACAAAGTTTGTAAGTCGGTAACTGTACTTCATGGTGATTCATTAATAAAAAATATTTAAAAATAAAAATAAAAGATATAGTTTAACCTATTCTTAAGTAATCAATGTTTACAAAGTCTTGAGATGTTCATCAGCTTCTCGTACTATTCTGCCATGCAGAGGAAAATGGACTTTATAAGTGGACTGCTATTATGTCACAATTACTTCCTTTGCAAGCTGGCTCCCTAGACTTCAAAAAAGTATCAGATAAGCTTCATGGTTCTGAACAGTTAATAAGAAGATAAGTTGAGATTTTGCTGAACAATTAACCAGTATTACTGCAGCAATTGCTTTAGAGAAAAACCAATAGGTTGTTTTTCATTGGCTACGTGCATAAAGATATCTCATATGCATGCTATGCAGCTGTAAAGTCAAAGCAAGAGAAAATGAAAAACTTGGAAAAGCTATAAAGACTCATACACTGCTTAGCAGTTTTCTCTCCGAGTCTTGCGTATATTTCCTAGGCTAAGCAGACAATATCATAAACCACAGAAGTGACTTTGATCTAGTTATAATAGTTGGTGAGGAAGAGAACTCTCTGGTGGCTTAAAGGTAGAAAGAAAACCAAATCAAGAGAAGGAAACATACTAAACAATTTCTTTGATAAAGCTGTTTATATTTGGCTCACTAATAGACTTACCTTAGTCATGACCAAGAGATGGAAAGTTCGTAATGTAACTAATACCACTTTACCAGGATGAATAAAGAATGAACCTTGTGCCAAGCATTGGGTAGAATTTCGCTGGGGGAAACTAAAGGTACATGAGCAATTTGGTTCTGCCAAGTATGGCAAGTGGAACAACCAGCTGAATGAATGGCTGGATGAATGAGTGAATTAATAAATGCATAGTGAGAACTGTCTGCCTGAATTATTTCATTTCAGTCAAGCATGTAAAATGGATATAAAAACGCAGCTCCAGTTTACAGATGATTTTTTTAAGGCAGAGAAAATATTCTCAAGGAAAAAAAAGAGAAAGGAAACATCTTTTTTCTTTTCTTTTCTTTTCTTTTCTTTTCTTTTCTTTTCTTTTCTTTTCTTTTCTTTTCTTTTCTTTTAAGCAACGTGCTGCTATTGTGAGTACTGAGGCCATTCCCCTAAGATTCTGAGAATAAACACACAGATTTCATTAAATGTGCCTTTCCCATAGCTGGTCCATAAGCATTTCCCATGACTCTGCATTTGAGTATCTTGGCTAGGAGAGGATCTGGCCATTAGAAGGAGGGCTCTAGCTATGCTCGGTCCCAGCAGTGCTGAGAGACTTGGCACCTTTATATGCTACTTCCTAATACCAACCCAGCATAAAATGTCATCAGAAGCCTGCATAAACATTGGACTTAGATTCACATAAATTATTTCTGTCCTAAGGTGCTTCATGCCAGAATTTAGTAAAAACAACACTTTGAGTAAATAGAATTGGAGTATAAATGTAAGAATATTAATCCAACAAAATGATCATAGAAAAACATAATCAAAAGTACACACTTGTAAATCTTACAGTGATGTGAGAGGTTTATCTTGTGCGTCTGACTTTTTATTGAACATTTCCATAGAGTTCCTTTAAGCTGACACTGCCAAAGTGCTTTGAATTATCAGTTGCTTTGTGGAATTGTAAAGTCTTTGAGTTTCATTAAAGTGCTTAGAAATTATTTTAATAATCATGTGTGTGATTAGTGCCTGTTTAGTGCTGGATCTACAAATTCATTTTAAGAGTAAACATTGGGACAATGAAATGTAATGCCAGATACGATTGCTCTTGTCAGCAGAAACATTGTCTTATTTTATTAAAATTCACCAAGAAAATGTGATGAACAAAAGATATAGCTTATATTTATGGATACTTCCACCCTATATTATGATATCTACATACCACAAGGTTAAATTAGTAGAGTTTTCATTATTTTGCCTGGCATATATAGATAGAGGGGGGCATAGCCTTTTTGATATGTGCGTACATGTTATTTATTATGCACGGCTGCCCCCGAAGTCCTATTTGGATTCCTGCTCTAATATAACGGTGCTTATATTATCAGTACTGAGAATTTATAAGAGAATGAAGAATTCCAGAAAATGATGTAATTTAGCTATTGGCAATAACGTTGTAACATTCTCAGTGATTCATTGTGCCTTTATTTACTTATTAAATAATATTTAATTCTAAAAATATACTTATAAAATTAAAAGAAATTGCAATATGAAGTAAAAACACCATTTCTCTCTAAACTACAATTGTCATCATTCTTCCCAGTACCTCTCCTTGTAATCGTTTTGTCTTTTTCTGTTTTCTACCATCTCTCTGAACTCTGAGCTCTTCTCTCTGATGTGTTGATATGCTTTCCCCCAAAGCCACTCTCTTTATCCCTTCTCCTACCCACTCTTCTACTTCTTGTTATTCTCTCATTCTCTACTGATATGGGAATAATAGGATCCCTGGGCTGTCCTTACAGTATAATTAAAGTATGAATTTCCAGGAGTTGAAAATTGCAGACCATTTTTATTATGCTTCTATAATAAAGCCAGGTAACATTGAGAGAATTAAAATGCTTTTTCCTACCAGATAACTTGGTGAAGATTTTTCCCCCTTGGTTCTATTGTTTTAAGAAACTGAAAAAGGGAATAAGATTTACCAATTTCTTTCTCAAAACACCTCTATCTTTTACATGATATATATCCCCCTAGATCCTGGGAATATGTTGTAAACTTGTAACAGATGGTGATGAAACTTCACATTTTTATACAATACATGTTTTTGATATTCTGCATTTTCTATATGTGTCTTCCAGAGAAAATTACCTTGAGTGAACAAGTCATAATCTGAAAGGAAAATACCCCACAGATAGACTCGCATAGAAATGATGAGTCAGTTGGGTTTTGTTTTGTTCCCTTCAGTGAGATGAAACAATTTCAGATGAAAATCAGAATGCTAAAATACAGCAACCAAAGGTCATTTTTTGAAAATGGGAGGTGTGTCTGTTAATTGCTCCAAGAATACCAGCTAGCTGTATTTACCAAACAGAAACACGGAGGAGATGGAATATCACTGTTTGCAAGTAGGAATGCTATTTGCTTCACTTGGGTAATGTTGGGGGCTTACCAAAAATCGTTCTGGCACATCTACCAGCATGAATGTTAGGAGGGTTCTAACACTGTGAGTGCTGATATTTTATGAATGTTTTATCACTGGCTTGAAAACAAGAAGTTTGCAATTGAATCAACAACATGTCAGAGAGACAAAATATTAAAGGGGGAAAAAAAGAACATTAGTTGGAATTACTGATGTCCCTATTGTAAAAACAAACTGAAGCTAATAAGAAACTTGATCCTCTTAACCGATTAACAAAAGTCAAGTTTTAATTGCATGGCTTTCCAGACAAATCAAGTGGTACCATTCACTTGAGCACTGGTTCTGAAGGGAGGGTGCCGTAATGGGGGAAACTGCTGCAGATTCAGTTACCCACCTCTCTTCTCGACAGCTTCAATGCATTGCTTTACAAACCGTGGAACTGTGGAATTTTCACGTTCACACACTGTGTGCAGATGAGAGCCAAAAATTTGATCTGCAAAAGAAACAAAGATGAGCTTCATTAAAATCTAAGCCTGCGTTGTTCTTTAATTTGATTCTGTTTCCGTATCCACTGCTGATGAAATCTGTATCTTGCATAGAAATCGATTTTTTGCTTTAGTTCCAAAGTGCATATTGCAGAGCTATAAAGACCATAACTTCCTTTTTTGCAGAATAGGACCCTGGCCCCAGAGAAGGAAAATTAACACTCTGCCATCGATTAGGTGGGTATGACTGACTAAATTATAGTCTCTCTGGACCTTAATTTTTGTTGTCTGTAAAATAAGGCCACACAATTAAGAAAAATTTCACGAATTAATATTTGTTAATTGGTGTTTGAGTATTTGAAAAATATATCAATGATCATCAAATTTGTGATTTTTTCACTATAGTTCAAAAATTTGTTCTAAATAAATTTTAGGAGAATTTTTTTCAGTCTGTAATTCAGTGATATTTGAAAAGACAAATTTCAGGAAAGTGAATTTCTTAACACTTTTCCTATATTGAATTCTCCTCCTCCTCTCTAAGCATCCTCTTTTTTAGGGTTTCATTCAGGTGACCTTTTTTCTATCATTTTTTTTTCAATCTCAGCTCTCATATAATGAGTACTTGGGGATTCTAGAGCCTCAAGACATTAATACGTAATATGAGGTGAAAGGACCTGTGATCAAAATGGTTTAACAACATTAGGTTAAATAAGGTTAAATAAGGTTCTTGCATGTGTACCTGTGTTCATAGCTTGTGATATGCCAATAGCACCAGGAATATTCTTTTTTTTTCTGCTTTTTGGGTCACACTCAGCATTGCACAGGGGTTGCTCCTGGCTCATGCACTGAGAAATCACTCCCAGTGGTGCTCAGGGAACCATATGAGATGTTGGGAATCGAACCCCGGTCGGTTGCATGCAAGGCAAAAGCCCTGCCTGCTGTGCTATTGCTCCAGCCCTGCATCAGGAATATTCTTGGGGGCTGGAGGATGCACCAGTTTCCAAAATTCATTGAGATAACCAAGATTCATCCTATTATTTCACAGAATATGTGTTTTAGAGATATCTAACAGTGATGGGGACAGATGTGAACTGGTATAAAAGGCTGCCCACTTTGCTATAACTAAAATGTCCTTCCTGATGGACAGTGCATAATATGACTTTCTACCAATGAATTTGTTTCCTTTCTTTGTTACCCACCCTCCTCTTCTCCCTTCATACTTGCCTATAGCTACTGAAGCCTCATTGCTTTTACTGTTCCTTTCAAGCACTCTTCTGCCTCAGGGATTTTGCATTGATCATTTCCAAGGAAAGATAGTGATGTAGGTTTCTGACAAAATGTTACTGTCTTATTGCACTCTCCCCTTCACCCACCCCACGGACAGCAACACTCAATATGCACTCTATAAGTCATTGCCTTAATTTTCTTATAATACTTTCCTCTACCTGACATAAAAGATGGCTGAAGTAATTGGTTAATTAACTCCCTTGCTAAGCACACGAAGTTCAAAGAGTAAGCATATAACCGATTTCTTTTACTACCGACCCTGGTTCGATTCTTCCTCCATCTAAGAGAGCCCAGCAAGCTAGCGAGATTATCCCACCCGCACAGCAGAGACTGGCAAGCTACCTGTGGCGTATTCAATATGCCAAAAACAGTAACAAGTCTCACAATGGTGACGTTACTGGTGCCCGCTGGAGTAACGAAACGACAGTGCTACAGTGCTACTGAACCTCCAGTAACTATATGGCATTGGCACAAACTACAAGTACAATAAAAATTAATCAAATGCTTGGCTGTAAGGCATCCTAAATACCAATGAAGTCTTCAATAAACTTTATAAATATTTGAGCAGATGTGGGGAATAAAATATATTAATGCAATCAAGTAGAATGATAAATGATCTATCATTATATCATTACCAAGGGTTTCTCAGAGTAGAATGTGGAGAGACTTCAAGGAAGTTGTGATTTTCATTCATTTCTTAGAAAAGGCTATGGTTTGGAGCTGGAGAGATAGTGAATGACTTGATGTGATTACCTTGTATGTGGCCAATTAAGGTTCAATTCTTCAGACCATCATGGTTCCCAGAGCACCAAAGGAGAAGCTCCCCAGGACAGAGCTGGGAATCTTGGAGTAGGCCAAGAGTAAGCTGAGTGTTCCCTCCCTTGGCCACCAATTCTGTCCCCCCAAAAGGTGATGATTTTAATTAGATAAAGTCTTGTAGAGAAGAAAGCAATGGAAATTCAAGCACTGGCAACACAATACTCAAATTGTGGATGGTCTTACCTTTTAATGCCTTAATTTTTGGCCTTAAATTTTAAGGTGGGTTGAACTTCTTGAGATTGCACAGTACTATTGACTGATTTCTTATATACTCTTTTCCTCTCGAAGTTGTTCTTAGTTTTTGTTCAGAGAATGTGAAACTGTTCTCTTGATATCAGCTTCAATTGCATTCATTTTTGGATGATTAGGTACTTTAATTAGCAACTCATATCACTTAGGTACTTATTTAATTTAATATTTATTAATATTATTTTTTAAAGTTGATAATTGACAATAAAATTAATAATTTTATTGCCATTTAATATTTAATAATAATAAATATTATTGAAAATTAGATATTTTGTTATTTATTTTGGGTACTTTTATTTGTTCAGTGATTAGTGGCATATGGAAAGCTATAGGAATAGATCCTTTCCCATGATAAAAGTAAAGGTGTATATGAAGATTCTGTTTCCTCTTCCTTTATCCTGCTTTAAACACAACTGTACAATGATACAGTGTTGGGCAATAATGTAGTAGTCCTGTGATCATTAGACAAAATAATAATAATAATAATAATAATATATTTTTAAAAAATCTACCCAAAAAAGTGAGACCTCAATGATCACTTAATCACTTAAGTTATATGAAATAAAATTTCTTTTAACTAAATATTCTTTCACCTAACATCAGTTTAATTTAAAAAAATGTATGTGTGGCAAGGAGTCGGGACATAAATCATAGATAGGGAAGTGCAAACACTTTGAGTTGGCTAAGAGGATAATGTGATTGATTGGGAAATATAATGAAGATCAGAATGGAAGTGCAGTAAATAAAATCATTATTTGAAGTTCTCATTTTCTCTGAATTAGATTCATACATTCACCTCCATTGCCACATAACTGTGTAATAAAATTCACTACAGTGGGAAACATTTCTTTTTCTCATTTCATTGATATTAGTCTCAGCCATATGATTTGCCTTGGATAACGCAGCGGGAACAAAAATGACAAAGTGTTAGTTAATAGTTGAAACTCACAGAGACATCATATATTTTTGCTCCCCTACTTCTTTTTTTTTTGCTCTTGAAAGAACAAACTTCTGTCCTCTATCCCATCCCACCAGTTAGAGTTGCATCCCTTCATTCTAGGCTACAGAATTACTACAACTGGTGCAAGCTAAGGGCAACCTACAGTCAGAAGAGAGGTCTAGTCAGGTAAGAATTTTAAAGGAAAGGAGCTCAGCCAAATCTGCCCTAGACAACTTAATCCACAGACACCTAGGAAATAAATGCTTTAATCATGTTTTAAGTTTTTAAATAGAGTAGTATTTTATTTTGTTTCTTTAGCATGTCATCTGTTCTTGGACACTTAGGTTGTTTCCAGGTTTTGGCTGTGAATAGCCCTTCAATGAACATTGGAGTGCAAGGGTCTTCTGAATAGTCCTTGGACCCTTGGGACAGATGGATTGCTGGTTCATATTGAAGTTCAATGATTTGTGTTTTTAAAATGTATCAATATTGTTTTTCAAAAAGGCTGAATACACTGACATTTCCACCTCCTACTTGCCACTCTGTGGATGAAATTGAAGGAAAACACACTAAATCAAGTCAGACTGAAGGAGAAGGACAGATATAGGATGATATCTCTCATAATTTAGATACAAAGAAGCATAGAAAGGAAATAGAAAAATGTTTAAGGCAACAGAACCTAAGATCAGGTCTACAGAACTAAGCTTACCATGGCAAGAAAATGAGGGGAGGCATGGAGGTTTAAGGGTGGGGAGAGGAAACCTTGAGATAATGGTGGGGAAAAGCGGACATTGGTAGAGAATATGGTGTTGGAAGTTTATATGCCTGAAATCCTCTCATTAATAGTATTTCAAATCACTGTGAAAAAATAAAATTGTTTAAAAAATTCTTCTCATAGGTAACAGAGACCTTGTATTTGTTATGTAGCAACATTTTATTGATAAAATACAAAGGAATCTATAATTTTGGTGATCTAAGACAGAAGTTACCTTTGTCTACTCATGACCCCTTTTGACTGAGAGATTTTACCTGACCTTGGCTATAAAATATAGCTGTACAAATCAAACAATTATTGATAATGGGTTATAAATTTATTTTCTATTTGTTACAATTATTTTCATTCAGAGAGTTATAACCTAAAGTGCTCAGTGATTACTTCTGGCTCTGTGCTCAGGAATTACTCCTGTCATTGCTCAGGGAATTATATGGGATTCTGGGAATCTAACTCAAGTCAGCTTCCTGCAAGGTAAGCATCTTACCTGATTTTATCTTTCTGACAACTCATAAATTTATCTTAAGACAAATTTTTTGTGGTTACCCACAGTGATGTGACCCCAGATGGGGTCATAATCCACAATTTTAGAAAGGCTTTAATCTATCTCATGAGAAATTAAAGACTGCTGATAGAAATAGTAACTCAGGAACAAAGAGAGGGAAAAATTCTAACTTTGCTTAGAGTATGGAACTATGCATCACTTTAGTTCAACGGTAAGTATGGGTCCCAAAGAAACTATTCTCATCTTAACAGTCAATCATACTATACCTCATCTAATATTATGGCACTTCTTATTTTGCATTCTTTCCAGATCAATCCAATTCAAGATCCATTCAGTGAATACTTACTGAGCACTTAGAGTGTGTTTAGCTTTATAAACACTATGAAGATAGATTGATTTAGTAACTACTACAGTGAATACAGCAATTCACTGCTCCAGTCAAAAAACACAATGTTGGTTGGATGAGACATGATATTCTACAATGTGGGTGTGTGGAGAAAAAGAATTCTCAGAAAACATCACAATCTAATCTGATTATCAGACATATTTTGTATTTATGCTGCTTTAGGCAAGGTCAAGTGATTTTATATTTCCTAAATTATTTAATCCTTCCCCCAATTCCTAGCCTTTTTTGTGGGCAGGCTGTTGGGAGGATACACTATTGTCAGAGTTAGCAAGCAGTTGCAATGGAACCCATGGAGGAGGGAGAGAGTAGAAAAGAGAATAAATATAGAAAAGCATTTGGGTGTTCTAAACCATTATGACCTTGGTGGAATCAGAGTACTAGAACTGTAGTTCTGCTGTGGTCACATGTGCACAGGACAATGTGGAGTGTTATAATTGACCTTTTCGGTTCAAACTCATAACCTCACTAACATGGAAAAACTTACCCAACTTTAAAGACACTGAATTGTGCAAACCGAGGAAGATGGGGACCCATCCCCACTTATTTAGCGCACACCTTAAATACCTTTACCCTAAACAAGATTACTACTCTTCCTTCAAATCACCTGTATCCCCATTGTGTCTGTAGTGTGTACAATATCTAATGAACCTGTCTTGTTTTTGAGTTCTCACAAAAACAAAGAATCTCAGTCAATGGTGACAGTTAAATTATCCTGATATGGGGTTGTAGAGATAGTGCAGGGCTTAAGGTGTTTGCCTTCCATAGGACTAGGTCCCTAGTACTGTGTATAGTCCTGAATCACTTCAAGGAGTGATTTCTGAGCATGGATACAGACATCAGCACTGAGCAAAGTCAAGTATCACCCCCAAACCGAGAATTTTTTAAAAAATTCTGATCTTAAGGTAGAAGTTTAACTGAGTAGTTTGTGCATATTTACAATTCAATGAGTTAGGTAAATTCAAAATTAGTCCTGAATTAAGATAATGAACCTGAGCTAGGTAGAAAAGGGTTATTCAAAGAAGTATGGGAGCTTGAGGTGGGAAACGCATCAACCCGTTAGGTGGAAAGAACCTCCAAGGCCATTGCTTGTTTGCAGAGGAGTGAACTATGGAAACCTGAACATTTGGAAAATGATAGATTGCTATTTAGAAATTAAGAGCAGCATCTTGAGACCCAACAGAATGATAAATGGAGCTATAGGAACTTGTTCTTGAATTCAGGAATTCAGTGGATAGGACCTGTCTTTTGTAGAAGCAGAAAAGCAGATGGTTGCAATGAGAATATGGAGAGAAGTGAGCGACTAGAGATAGCAAATAGTCTCCATTTGATAAGTCTCTTTGTGGGGATTAATTAAAATGGAAAGTGGAACTTGGAAAAGGATTTTGACAGAAGTTGGTAAAGAGAGAGCTTCAACAGCTGACTCATTTTGATGGCCATGATGCTAGGGGGTGGGTGTGCAGCTCTATAGACTAGGGTTGCTCTGTAAGAGAGGTGGGGGAGGTGCATTACTGCCACTTACTGGGTGGTCCAGGCAACTGCAGGCAGTCCTTCATGGGGAAATTTTCTCCTGCCTGACAGCCAATAGTGTCCCGGATAAGAAAGGTTCCAGCTGTATTGAATTTCATTAGAGAGATGGGAAAAGTTTGCTTTCAGTAATTACCAGTAAAGCCCCAAAGTTGTTTCTTGACTTTCATCCCTGTGTAAACCCTATTTTTAAACTATAACTGTTATGCAAAAAAAGTATTGCTTTGGACATCCTAGATGAAGCTGACTAAATCATCAGTTATATTGTGACTCAAGTTTGGCCAAAGCAAGTTTCCCCCCAATCAATATGCAGTTGCCATACTAAGTATGGAAGGAGTTAACTCCACAAATTTGTACTGTAGGACCATCCAGATTTCAAAATTGTTTGAAGATATCAACAACAGTGGGTAAATGGACACAGAAAATAACTGGCAGAGGAGTGACTGAAGTGGGTAGACCACAACGCTTCACTTTTCCCTGTCTATATGCAGGTAGTTCACATCCTTTTCATGAGGTGCGTGTGTGGGGGAGGGGGGTCCTCTTAGATCCTTAAGTGTTGTCAATATTATCCACTAATTTCAAATGGACTTTGGCTGAATTTCCCCTTTTTGCAACCAAATAAATTTGACTGGAACGTGATCATTGTATCAATCAGAAGATTTTAAGAGAAATCTTTTAATTATAACAAAAAATGACCTGCCATTCACTGCTGCAGTTGACAGTCAGTGCTTAGGAAGATACCAATTATCTAATGTTTAACTTCTATAGATGACTTCTATAAGAGGACTGGAGAGATAGCACAGCGGGTAGGGCATTTCAGCTGACCTGGCCGACCTGGGTTCGATTCCTCCGCCCCTCTCGGAGAGCACGGCAAGTTACCGAGAGTATCTCGCCCGCACCGCAAGCTCCCCGTGACGTATTCGATATGCCAAACACAGTAACAACAAGTCTCACGATGGAGACGTTACTGGGCCCGCTTGAGGAAATTGATGAACAACGGGAGGGCTGTGCTACAGTGCTATATACCATGACCCTGATTTTCCTTTGGGTATGATGCCATTCTCATTCTACCGCCATTTTTTTTTTTTAGTCATACACACCCAGTCTATTTAGCTCCATGATGTTCACATCCCTGGTAATAGTAACTGATTGAGATGAGCAAAAGACTCAGGTGGATCGAGGCACATGAATACTGACATTTTCCCCCCACCCAGCTAATACAGGAAAATATGAGCTCTCTTCCTAAAGGAGTTTTCAATGAGAATATCAGTCATATAGAAGTTCTATTACTTCTGTCTGGAAAGAAAGATTTAAGAATAGAGCCAACAGAAAAAGGAGAGGAAGAATCCATTTTGTACCTTAGATCCAGTCATGCCTTAATCTACTCTTGCCTCTCGGACTTTCCAAGAGTCAATACATTTTATCTTTACTTTGAGATTTAAATGAGTTCTTATCAATGAAACTGAAAGAATCTTTGACTATTAACTTAGCTTCAATACACAAAATAATGAACTGTGCAACTCAGGGGAGGTTATGATGCACATGAAATGAATTGCGAAGTGTTATCCAAAGACAGTAAATCATAGATTTTTAACTGAAATGTTATCAGATTTAAGGGTTGTAGGATTGCCATTGTTCTGTAAAACAGATATACTCTGGGGTTTGATATACTAGGGAAGACAATTAAATTAAAGGAATGGGTTTGAGCTACCACCCCTTTAATCATAAGAAAAAGGGAGGACAGAGAAGATACTCTGTTTTCTTGGCAATCATTGGTAAACTTAGCTTTTGTCTCTTCAACTCCCAACACTATTGCCCTGGCACAATGTTTAGGACTATTCTTTCCCTTTCATCATGGTATTCTAAATAAGGGAGCAGTTCCAAACCTCTGAGCTCCAAATCCCCACCTATATTCTCATTAGTAAGATCACTGTTAATCTTTTCCTATTCTTTTAATGATATTTTTGTGTTTATAAAACACCTCTTTCTAGGGGGGCCAATAATTTTTGAAACTTAGTATATGCCTATAGCTTTGGCCAGTGTTATCATTATATCTTTATTCAACCACTCTATTGCTTATGCCAGGAGTGGCAGGCAACACATTGTTTGGAAAAAATCCATTTTCTATCATTTTTCTTTGAAAGCATATTTCAGTGAGAAAAACAAATAGAACTTCCACATGATTGCACTTATAAATCATGTTGTTTACATAATGAATTAGTTTAACTAGGAAATGGTGGTTTTTAATCTTTAAGCTCTCAAACTTTTGACCGATTTAGTTAGTTCATCAGCATAACCAGGTTAAGTCTCCTAGATTACAAATTAGCTTCATTCTCCTTCATCTCTGCTATATATTTTTTGACAAATTATGGAATGAACACCCAGTAATGGGATCTTTGTCAGTTAGATTCCAAATGAATCAAAACTACGAGGAAAACTACTCAATAGAGGCAGTTATATGTTCAAATAATGTGACGGTGTTATCATCATTTACCCAGGGAGACAGTCTCCATACACTTTTCAAAATGATGTTATCCTGCTTTCAGGACAGAGGGCCATTGCAGTAATTCTACTAAATTTTATAAGGGAAAAACAAAACACCTGGAGCTATACTTGTATGAGAGATATGAAGGGAGCAGAAAACAAAATAACAAACTAAACTACTCAGCCATTCACACTCACAAAATCAGGCAATTGTTTGGACTATGAAGAAGGCTCATTAATTCGTTCGGCTTTAATAGGTAAATACCCATGGTGGCTACTGTAAGAAAAGAAAATTATTTGAATATTATAGAATGATTGGAGGGAACTCAAAGATTTTACTGAGACATGAAGTAATTTATGAATTTCTCAAAAAAATATTACTGGAGGTCAGAGAACTGATTTTGAAGAGACTGAAAATTCAAGATGATCTGAAAGTCTGTGAAACAGGAATCAAGAACTAGAGCAGTTGCCTCATGACTCTGAAATCTGGGTCAGTGTGCACTTCTCATTGCCATTATCAGCACCAACAGCTGCTACAGTGATCTTAGTTTTCAAATATTCAAGATTGGAAGTTCCAAAAGAGAACGCCTAGTCAGTAGAAAATGTGAGAGAGGAAAAATATATGACTTTGGCAGCTATCTTAGTACGTATCATTCATTTGGATTCTTTTTCTTACAGGGCATTCACCTGGATTCTTTTTCTTACAGGAAGGGCAAGGCAGATCATTTTCAGATAGGTTGATATAAGATAGGAATGGCAAAGAATACAGCAAGGTAAAATAATATTTCTACATGGATGATTTTACCAATTTCATTGAATTCAACTTTGATTTTAAAGCTATGCACCAGAGTTCTTCAGCTTTTTTACTCCTGTGTGTTGGCACCTGTCCTATCCTTGTACTAGTCATGTACCAGTAGTTATAACTAAGGCAGTAAAACCATTGGTTCCAACCTTCCTACGCCAGCAGAATAGCACCATTCTGTGTAACAGTGGCTAATGACCAATGCTTTAAATGACACCTAGCTTTCCTTTTGAGAATAGATTTCCAAGTCTAAGTGTTCAGATTCCTTATCAAAAATTCCCATCTCTATTTTTATTTTTAAATTTTGTTTAATTTGTTTAATTTTGTCTCCACTACCACACTGAATCTCCATCTATTTTTCCCCAGACTTTACTAAAATGTTTTAAGATGTGTTTTATCAATAAATGGTGCAGTTTATTGATGACTTGTGTCTTTGAATTAAGAAGTACCAAAATATGCCTGTTGCTACAATGCTACTGAATATAACATATGTTAAGTTATTTGGAAGCTACTTATGGTGCCTTGGGGGCTTTGATTAAAATTATTAGCTACAGCTTTTTTGATAAATAGATAGCAAATATTGGGACAATACTGCTGAATACATGCAAGAAGTAAATCTCTCTGCTTTCCTGAGATTTTTTGTTTGTTTGTTTTTTGGTAAGAGGCAAGTACAGGAAAAAGCTTATTTTTTTAACTTTTAAGTAGTTTGAAATCTAAATAAACAGGAGTTCTGAATATATACACTTCTGTGTATAATTCCCCCTACGCCCCCCCTCACACAAGTTTATTCCTATCTTTCTTTTCATCTAATCCAACAGATTTTAAAATTGCTTGTGGTAAGTGACAGTTCTATTATGAAAAGACTGACCCAGAAAAGATTTGGTGGACTCTCTGGGGAACATGTCTGCGAGTAAGGGGTGGCTGTGGCCTATACCTTCCAGTGGAAGCGGGAAAGATGGCTATAGGGAGCATACTTTGATAGAAGCACCAAAGACGAGTTTCAGAGATAGGTTAGCTGCCAGGTTAACAGAATGGCAGAACTCTTCTACAGTTCTTGAATTCTTTTTCCTTCTTCCCTTTGATTGTTATCAGCAGTCTCCCTTCCAGTTTTACCCTGAATCCCTAACAATCCATCCAAGAAATATTCTTTGAACCCTATTTGTTAAGCTCCTAAACTCTCCTAAAAATAGATTTCAAATTAATTTTTAATACAATTTTTAAATTCAACATTCTGATGAAAACACTAAGAAGAATTTTGTATTTAAATGAAGAATTTATGGGGTCAGAGCAATTGCACAGATGGTAGGGAACTTGCCGTGGGTGCAGATGACCTCAATTTGATCCCCAGCATCTTGTATGTTTCCCCGAGTACCCCTCCAACAGTAATTCCTAAGTGTAAGCAAGGTGTGGTGTAAAAATTAAAAAAAAAATTAATGAACAATTTATTACTGGAATTGAGTGATAAGTATGACACTTTTCTGTCTTTTATAGGAAGCAACTTGGTCCTATCCTTCTACTCCAGCACAAAAGAGAAGCACACACACTCATGCACACAGATGTGCTTGCACACACACAGAATAAAAATGATACAGAGACTACTTTGACTAAGTGAATATTTTTTGGGCTTTTTAGTCACTTGTACCATATTACTATTTATGAGCATTTTTCAATTTTTACTTTATTTTAGTTTATCTTAGCTTTTATTTTTTTTTATTTAATCACCCTGTCACCATGAAATAGATACAATTACAAAGCTTTCATGATTGAGTCTTGGTCATGAAATGTTCCAACACCCATCCCTCCACCAGTGTACTTTTCCCACCCCATGTCCCTCCTGCCACCCCCCTTCCCCAGCCTGCCTTATGGAAAGTACTTTTCTCTCTTTCTTTCTCCCTTTCTCCCTTTCTCCCTCTCTCCTTTCTTTCTTTCTTTCTTTCTTTCTTTCTTTCTTTCTTTCTTTCTTTCCTTCCTTCCTTCCTTCCTTCCTTCTTTCTTTCTTTCTTTCTTCCTTCCCTTCCTTCCTTCCTTCCTTCCTTCCTTCTTTCTTTCTTTCTTTCTTTCTTTCTTTCTTTCTTTCTTTCTTTCTTTCTTTCTATTTCTTTCTCCTTTTCTTTCTTTCTCTCTTTCTTTCTTTCTCCTTTTCTTTCTTTCTTTCTTCCTTTCTCCCTCTTTCTTTCTCTCTTTCTCTCTTTCTCTCTTTCTTTCTTTCTTTCTTTCTTTCTTTCTTTCTTTCTTTCTTTCTCCCTTCCTTTCTTTCTCATTCTCTTTCTCTCTTTCTCTCACCCCCCTTTCTCTACCTTTATCTCTCTCTTTCTCTCTCTCCTTTTCAGCATTACAATATGTAATACAGATACTGAGAGGCCATCATGTTTGGTTGTTTGCCTACTTTCAAGGTGAAAAGCTCTTAATATATAAACATATTAATATATAAACTCTTAGTATATAAACATACAGTAATAGAATGTGATATCAGACGGTGATAGGTACTATGTTAACATTAACTAAGGTATGGAAATAGTGGGGTGTCCTCAAATTGTCTTTAATACAGTGGATTCTGAACAGACACCAAAAGAAGTGGAGGTGTGGAAGGCAGCTATGCTATTAAAAAATAAATAGAAAGAGAAGGACAACTAGCATATGGTCTCATTTATTTGTGGTTTATAAAGAACAAAGTAAGGAATAGACAATGTCCACTGAAAACAAACTCTTTGACTGACAAAATTCAGGTTACCAAGAGGGGAAAGTGAGTTCAAAGAATCCACCAGACTAAGGTGGAGAGAATATCTTTTCAACAAAATATAAGTTAAAACAAAAACGTAAATGTGTGGGCCATGCAAATATATCCCAAAGAATAATGATCTCAGACTGTAGGAGTAAATAGGGTATGAGATAGGGGCAGCAGAGAAGCCTTTTGAGTGGAGTGAAATGATAGAACAGCAAGAACTATGGTTTAGGATGAAATAGAAAAGTAGCCTTGTGTTGGGCAGGGACGTGGGGGTGGGTGGGATTAGAACAGAGAAGTCACCACTACAACAATCATTGTTGGAAATGATTACTCTGGGCAAAAAATGAGTTCCTGAAAGTACTTAAAGGAATATACATGATAACCCTTCAGTAGCTGTATGTAAGCAATAATGTTAAGAAGGAGAGAGAGGAAGGAAGAGAGAGAGAGAGAGAGAGAGAGAGAGAGAGAGAGAGAGAGAGAGAGAGAGAGTACCTGTCTGCCAAAGAGACAGGTGGAGGGGAGGTAGTTGGTGGGAAGGACACCGTGGACTTTAGTGGTGGGAAATGTGCACTGGTAAAAGGAAGGTGTTCAAATATTGCATGACAGAAACACAATCGTAAACAACTTTGTAACTGTGTATCTCACAGAGATTCAATTTAAAAAAAAAAACTAGCCTTGGGGGAAAGAACAGAAGTCTCAGAAGAACTCTGCCAGCTTGAGCCACACACCCAGACAAAACTTTATGATCTGAAGTAGCACTGTCCTCACGTTTTTCATAGATTTGCTCAAGTGGGCACCGGTAACATCTCCATTGTGAGACTTGTTGTTACTGGTTTTGGCATATCGAAACGCCACGGGGAACTTGCCAGACACTGCAGTGAGGGTGGGAAACTCTCTGTAGCTTGCCAGGCTCTCCGAAAGGGATGGAGGAATCGAACCCAGTTCAGCTGTGTGCAAGGCAAACGCCCTACCCACTGTGCTATTGCTCCAGCCCACTCATAAAGTAAAGAACTATTTATAGAAATTAATTCTGATCATCACAAAATTTCCTGTAGTGTATCTTATGTTAAAGCACCTATATTTCATGGGCCATAGAGATAATACGGGAATTAAAGCTGACACCAGTTTGATTCCCAGCAATGCCAGGAGAGATCCCAGAGTACAGAACCAAATGAAAGAACTGAGTACCACCAGGGTATGGCACCAAAAGCAAAGCTAACAAACAAACAAAAATCAACTTTGATTCATTTGTATTAGTTACTTGCTTAGTGGAAACTTCACTGGGATTTAAAGTACTGTGAAATCAGTACTTTTATTTCTGTCTGAGTGATGAATTGGAGCAGAAAGCTTGATACTTAAAATATATTTAGGTAATTAATTGAACTAATTCAAAATGATTTGATTTACATTTTCGGTCCGGTGAATATGAAAATGTCATTCAATGACTGATAGAAGTTGAATGGGTCTATTTGGGTGAAGAAGATGTGGAAATCTTGACTGCAGATTTCAGGGAAATCTCAGAGAGAACACATGCTTTTTCTAGTATCAGCAGAGATTGTTAGATTCCCAGGTGGTAAGACTTCAATTTATTTTCATGAATACATAGTTCAATAAAGAAATGATTTAAATTTACTGGGAGTAAAAGTGCTTAATGATTTCAAATATTACTTGTAATATATTAATATAACGGGTTTGAATATCTATAATAGAGTCTCTTTCATTTGAGTCTTAAGGGTGTTCTCAGAGCCACTAATGCTGAGTGCTAGGTATATGCTGAAGTATCTAAGAGGAAAGCACTTTAGGTTAAAAGCAGTTTCTCTTCTTTGCCTCAGGTTAAAAGCTATTTCAGGATTCTGTTAAAGGTATTCGTTGGTTCTCTGCTTCAGCTTAAAAGTGGCTTTGATGAAAAGTGCTTTGAGGCAGGTAAAGGATTTAAAATAAACCATATTAAGAACTGAGGAATCATGAGGTTCTGCTGAAGTGTTGGTTAGCTCTGCGGGGTACAAGTCAGGTCTGAGCAGGACTAGCAGTTCCTCTTGGGTTACTATGAGGAAGGTAGTCAGCTGATTTTTCTATGCCAAGAAATGGAAAATCCTATCAGGTATATCCTTTACCGATGTTCCACATTCAGTTCCTGTCCAAAGTGATCATTTCCAACTATTATTGTCATACTGCTCCCTTCTCCATGCTAACTACCCTTCGCCCTACACATACTTGTGGTGAGCTTCCAACCTTTTGGTATCTGCACTGCAAACAATAATGCCCAAAGAGAGAGGTGGGGGGAGGAAGAGAGAAAAAAGAGAGAGAGAAAAGGAGAGAGAGAGACAGTGGGGGAAAGAGAGGGAGAGAGAGACAGAGAGAGAGATGAAGAGTATCTACCATAGAGACTGGAAGGGAGAAACTAGGGAACTAGGAACATTGTTGGTGGAAAAAATTACACTGGTCAAAGGACAGATGTTGGAACAGTATATGACTGAAACCCAATCATGAACAACTTTATAACTGTGTATCTCACTGTGATTCAATTTTAAAAAGAAGTCAATTTGAAAAAAAGAATTGGAAAAGCATTACTAAAAGCATGGTTGTATAGAAGGGGTTAGGAGTCCAAATTCTAAAGCAAAACCATATTGTATACATTTCTGAAAATATTTTGTCTCATAGCACAGCAGTAGGGCATTTTCCTTGCAAGTGGCCAACATGGCCGACCTGAGTTCGATTCCTCCGCCCCTCTCAGAGAGCCCGGCAAGCTACTGAGAGGATCTCGCCCGCACAGCAAAGCCTGGCATGCTACCCATGAAGTATTCGATATGCCAAACACAGTAACAACAAGTCTCATGATGGAGATGTTACTGGACCCACTTGAGCAAATCTATGAACGACGGGAGAACCGTGATTGTGACCATTAGTCACCTAGTCAAAAACAGTGTTTCTCTCACCCCTTATTGGAGCAAGTGACTATGCAATTACATTCCAAAAACATCTTTGATTTGTCCCTAAGTTGTTAACAGAATTAATTTTAAATCTATATCAATCTGAGATGCTAATCTCTGTACATATTGCATATTTTTGGGTTTATAGCTTACTCTTTTTGTAATACCTTTGTAGTGATTTTTCCTGCTAACAAGATTGGTACACATATAAAGAGGATGGGGTGTTTTAGTTGGGTTTTTCTAAATGAATTAGCATATGATAAAGTACATCATCCCAGATATCCAACACCAAGTATTGATACTGGTGAAAAGACCTGATTCAGGAACTTATAGAGGTAGATTATTATTCTCCGCACACAAGAAGATCCCGGAAGAGAAGAGTGCAGTCTTCTGCCCCCGCGCCTGACTGTTCTCGCTCGCCGGGACCCCTTGGAGGAGAGCGGGTTGAGCTTTCCTCCCCGCCCCGACCAGGGCTCCGGCAGCCAAAGACCTCCAGGACTAGCCACCACCATGCTGAGACCACTCTCCGCACACATGAAGGTACTGGCAGAGGGACAAGCCATGCGGGTTCCGGGGCCGAGATCTCCAAGCCTACTCGGATTTGGGCCGAGCATCCTCCACCCAGATCCTCCAAATTCCAGTAGGCGGGGGTCACACCCACCAACTGACCCGCTGGCACCGTGTAATCCCATCAGCGGCCAAGACTCCGAGACTATAAAACCCAGATCCCGGAACCCGGACATCTTATTATGACATCTTATTATCTCATTCCTACTTTGGACAAACTGGCAGGTTACTGAATTTAGCCTGCCCACAGGGCAGAGTCTGGCAAACTCCCCTCTGCGTACCCATTATGCCGAATACCGGTAACAATGATGGGTCTCATTCTCCTAAAGAGCCTTGAATATAATCTCAGGGCTAGGATGAAAGAGACGTTACTGGGGCCTGCTCGAGGCAATTGACGAATAACAGGATGATTTGTGATTGTGATTGATGATAATGTACATCATCCCAGATATCCAACACCAAGTATTGATACCGGTGAAAAGACATGATTCAGGAACTTATAGAAGTGATTATTATTTTAGATGTAGCAACATGGCTCAAAACCAAGAATCTGGTGTGACTTTTGATGAAAGGGCTTTAGACAAAGTGCAAAGAAATTGTTTTCTCACTTTGTAAAATGAGAGGACTACACTTCAAAGAGCAACTTCCTTAAAATGCTGGTACAACTTGCAGGTAGATGGAAGAACAGTTATTCCTTCAGCTCTGAAGACAGTGTGAATCCAGAAATACAGTTGGAAGCAGAGGGACTGAAGTCCCGTTTGGCACCTTAGAAGGTGTTGTAGATCCAGAAGTATCTGGGTGGTAAACATGTTATCTTCAGAAGGTACAGGTGAGTTGCTTACTTTGGGAAGTTTATAATTAGAGAAAGAAAAGAACAGGAAGAACACTAATCGCATGCAATAAGCAATACATTTCGGGTGTCCCTGAAATTGGTAGGGCTCACATTAGAGGCAGAGAAATACTGAACTTCTCTGATAATCAAGGTGAACACATGATTATGGTATTTGTGCTTTAACTTAATGTTGTTTCATTCATAATCAAACAGCATGCCGGGGCACGTCCTATGCTAGTTACATATATGTTAAGTAATAGATAAAAGCATTGATTCATAACATAGCTTTCTGACACATTTTCTCATATGGTATTCTAAAGTAGAGAAATTCTGCATTATGGAAGCAATTTTTAATACAGAATTTTTTAAAGAAATGGTGCTAGAGTGCTTAATTTTGAAGAAAAATTCAGATCATATTTGTGAGTCTTGTGGTCAGCCCATTGATTTCCACATTGAGAGCCTGCAATAAGTGTTTGTGAAGTAAATATAAGTAGAAAATGTGTAAAAGAGAACCAACTCAATTTCATGTAAAATCGAGAACAAATTCTTTAGTCTGACACAGTGTGAAATACCTACTATGGATATTTCTTACTAAACTTTCTATACCTCATCCAAGTCACTATTCCCCATACTGCACTCCTGGAATGTTTTACCAATTCACCATATGCCCATGTACTCGGTTTAGATTCTGTTTGAAGACCACAGCAAAAAGAAAATATTAATCTTTTCCACACTTTCCGTCACTCTACTTATTTCTGCCACTCAAATGTTACTTATATATCTCTTAAAGCATTTGACATTTGATATACTGTTATATTTTGATACTTATTTCTCAAAGATTATTCTCTATGAAACTTTATATCCTCTTACAACACTGATTTTTTTTCAAATAATGAGTAGATAATATGAACACAATCCAAGAATAAAAAACAAAAATCGTGCTTTGTCCTTTTTATTTAATAGCACATATAAAAACCTGCAATGTTCAAGGTATATAGAATGCTCTAAATGTTGCATAATGCAGTATCACAAAAGCTGCATCATTTATCTTTTTGGCAATTTTCAGATTACCTACTCTAAATTTGGGAGAATATATGTGTGTAAGAGTAAAACTAATGCATAGTTTAGGGCTTAATGATTATAATTTGCTGTATTAGTTGTTCAATGTGTAGAGTCAACAATCCTAAAATATATCATCTGGAAAATGTTAAGGTAAGGTAAAGGTAAAGGCCCTCCCGTTGATCGTCGATTTGCTCGAGCGGGCCCAGTAACGTCTCCATTGGAGACTTTGTTGTTACTGTGTCTGGCATATCGAATACTCTCGGTAGCTTGCTGGGCTCTCCGAGAGGGGCGGAGGAATCGAACTCGGGTCGGCCATGTTGGCCGCTTGTAAGGCGAACGCCCTACCCGCTGTGCTATCGCTCCAGAAAATGTTAAGATAGAACATTTTATTACTAAACTCAAAGTCACAAAATCACAACCAAACTTCAAATCTACCTCAGAATTCAGTGTTCTTGAAGACTTAAAATGGAATACGTTGCTGCTTTTAAATATATATATATGTATATGTGTGTATACATATATGTATACATAAATTTGGAGGTCTTTTTCTTGAGTAGATATATATAGCTCTTTCAAATTGGAGAGTGAAGCTTCTGATCAGTCCTTTCAAACTTTGCATATATATATGTCCAGACCTAATGCAGCAAAATCCTGTATGTATTTAATTTCTTTGAACATATACTTAAATATCATGTAAAACTACGTTTAATTTTGTGTTTGAGTATCTATTTTTCCCAAGAACAAGCTACATGTCTTTCTCCTGGAGTCTGATTCCGGGATGGTCATATTTGGGGTGATAGGAAGGGTCACTTTACCAGCAGAGATTGCCTAGACCAGTTAGAGTCACCTTGATGGTGTGCCAAATTGATTTTCACTGGTTCCTTTTAGCAAATCTCAGCAGAGAGTCTAGGATCCAGCCCAGCATGTGAAACTGAAGCTTGACACACGTGTCCACAGCAACTTCTCAGACTTGTGACCTAGAGAATTGCATCTGGGAGACAGAAGCTCCCTCTGGGCTTTTGATAATGTTCGTACTATAATAACTGATCGTAGGAACAGATGGCTTTGCATTATCACAGGAAAATGCTTTCCACTAAAATTTTACACAAAAGTATTTATTACCATCCAAAGAATTCCTCAGTATGATGCCTCACCTCCTAAACTTTCCCCAAAGGCTATATATTCTCTACCTCTGGTTCTGAACCAAGGTTGTGGTCCTTGTTTTCTTCACTGGATCCTTTGCCCTCAGTCCCTTCTGAAGTCACAAGTTCCTGCATAGATTTTCTGTGTCCCATCTGGGTAAGATGAGGGTATCTTCTAATGTGATACTTTGGTACAGTAAATTTGGAATATTTGTGTTCTCCTGCAAAGCCATCGCTGAAATGCATTCTCCATGTTACCGTGGCATCCTGAGTTCAACTTAACCTCACATATAGATCCAATTGTTTTCCTGATATGGCATCTGCAGTATGTTTCTGCTCAATATTGTTTTTCTTAAAGGTTATTCATTCATACAGTAACATGATGATCTTTTGAATTGAAGGGGTGTGTACACAAGTGTGTTTATGAATAAACCTAAGTAAATTTAGGTTAGAAAATTTGAAATATTTGGTATCATTGGGAATTCTGTTTTTGATGAAGAGAGGGCCTAACCTTGCTTTATTTTTTCCCTAAAATGTTTGACTTCTTCAACTGGTAATTATGTAAACAGATTTATAACCAAAATGGGCTTTCATTTCCTCTTTTGACATGTTAATTGCTTCTAAAAAAACATTAAGTGAGGTCCTGTCAAAATCTTTAAAGAATATTAAATGTTCTCCTATGCTAATTATTTTTTAAGATGGAAAAATTGTAACATGCTCAAGGCCCCAGTGAATTTAAAATGTAAACATGGCATTTGTACTTCTAGGGAACTGGATGTATGAGATGGTACACAGGATGATGGAATCTAAGTGACTGACTAACGGCTTTTTAGAAATTTAAATTATTTGGAATTTCAAGATATTAAGATATCCTCAAGATATTCCTTTCAGACCATCTGCTTCCTTATTTCTCAGACTTTCATCATGTGATAGATTCCTTCATTGTGAGGTTAACTGAGGCCAGTGCTCTTCTGCCTTCGTTCTTTTCTTTTCTTCCTATGAATTTAAGTTCCAAGTTCAAAAGGACAAATTAGGAGTGATCTATTCAAGTTAATGACCCTCAAATGTGTTTAGCTTGGATGACATCTCCTTTAAAATCTGTCCCCCTACTCCCCCACCCATTCTAATATGGGTAGATAAGAAAATCATTAAAAATATTGGAGATCCACAACTGTTGGAAGAGAATGAAAATCTTTTCCTCTTATGTTTCCAGAAGAACTGTTTTTTATGAAAATGTCAATCCTTATAGCTGCCACTTAAATCTCTATCTGCACGAGATATCTATCACAGCCCAAAGCATTGTTCAATAATGTGAGCCTCTCAGAAGAGTTAGCAATTTTAAGATTTAGTGTGGGAACATAGGCTCTAATTTGGAGTAATAAAATATATAATACATTTTTATTATAAATTTTGGCCAAATAGATATAGCTTACTTTGTTTTCTGCAAATCTATTATTCTATCTTAATTAACATCTGGAACTGCTACATTTTGGAAGTATGCTGTCTGTCCCCCATGTTTTAGTTTTTCTTTTTAAATTGGATTTCTGGTACAGGTACAAAATATTAGACTCTATATTTCCTCTACAACCTCCAGTTTACTTTTTTTACAGATTTATGTTTTATATCAGTTAACAGAAAATTTCTAATATGCCTTAATGGAATATCCATGATAATATACTAGAGACAACTGAAAATAGAATGGATTTAGGACAGTTATTGCAGAACGGTGTTATTGTACAGCAAAGCCACTAAACTCTTGGAAAATAGAAGCTGAAGAAGGCATGTAATATGAATAAACACTTTTAAAAAAAACTTCTTTAAATTTCTCTGAATTCTTTTATTTTCTGGGCTTTTCTCTAAGCTACTATTGTGAAAGTAGATTTTCATAAAACCTTTTTTCATAAGTATTTCTGATTTGAAGAAGGAGAGGACATTTTATTTATCTTCTATATTCCTCCCCCCACCTCTTTTGTGAGAAGAAAGTGTTCAGATCATCCTTTTAACATAATGAAAACAATAATAACTATTGCAGAAGAATAAAAAAGCAAAGAAGGGTCTTTGTTTGGCTTATTTGTGATAAGGCGTTTTGGAGCTTTAGTTTTGGGGAATTGAAGGAAAAGATGTACATGACATTGCAAACTTTCTATTATGACAGTTTATGCTTCTTATATAACTTATTTAACTCCAGTGCCTGAGAAATAGAGACAATTACCACCTTATGGAACGCTACTTAACTTTAAATGTTCCCTACAGAATAGAAAACCACCTCATCAAAATTTATCTGTTTCTATGGAATTACTTCTTCTCTAAACTCCTAAATATTCCTGTGAAACTAAAATATATTTAGACCAAGATTTCTTAGAAATAACTAGAGCTTAAAAAGAAAAGCAATCCCACACTCAGTTTGTTCACAAGAATTCCTAGGAAAGAGTTGTGTCCTATGCCCATGTACACTTTAATCATTCACTCTTTCAGCTGTTATCAATTTAAAACCAATGAAACTCCCACACTGAGTCCATTTGAGCAGTCAATTTTAATATCTCGAGGCATCTGTAGTTATTCTGAATTGGCTGCAAAAGCAGAACTAACAAGTTAAGCTCTAACCATAAGTCGACATCAGGCTGGTAAACCATACATCAAACGCAGACAGTTAGTCAATACTCCAGTATGAAAAACCAACTAGCATTTTTAAGAAGAGCAATATATTCATAATATATTTGGCAGTCTGGTTTGCATTGCATCCCTGATGGCTGTGCATTTAACTTTTGAATCAACAGGGTACTTCTAGGGCTGGCAAAGAACCGTGTTTGAGGAAAAACTGGTCAGTCTTCCGATGTGTGGGTCATATTTTTTAATGAGAATAAAAGGGAGGGAGGAATGTGAATAAGAATCTAGAAACTATCTTAATAGTTATTTTTTTTATAAGAAACTTCTTCCAACCATATGTTCTGGATCTTGGAACACAGTTTCTACTTCAAATATCATGTCAACGTCAGGCCATGTGTCTCAATCTTGTGTTTGGAAAACTTGGTTGCTAGAAATACGTCTTTCCTTCCTAGGAAAGACTCTGTGACAAGGATGATGCTTCCCATCCAGAGTACAAAACAATGAAGAAGGAGGAGTATTCAAATAAGATCAAGGCAGTCATTACTTCAATCAAATCATTTCCAAATTTCAGGAACTGGGGGCCCTGGGAGAGAGGGAGTGAAGGGTGTTTATGACATATAGCTGCCGATTCTCAGAAGTCTTTTATCTTCAAAAAAGAAAGAATATATTAAAAGGAAATATCTGAGGATAAATACTACATAAAGTTTATGTTTTCAGATCTGTTGCCCCAGAGAATGCTTTGATACAACATATTCTGAGCAATGTAGCTAATTTCAAAGAAAAGTTGAGAGTTACACCTCTCCCTGTTACAGTTGGAGTAATACTGACAGACCAATTATGATTGCCCAACCTCTGCTATGGTCTCTTGCCTTCTTCCCACAGAGAACAAGGGAAAGGCTGGAATAGCACTTATGCAACATGGAAATTATTTCTCCTGATTACTAATTATTGCAGGCACTGGTGAAATTTTTATGTGACTAAGATAGAACATCAAATTCGATGAAAAAATATGTTTTATGTTGAGTAAAATTTGCTCCTTTCCTACCAAATCAAATAATCGTTCTTTTTAAAAAAAGTTTTTGAGGGTTTTTATTTTGGAGAACCATATCAGCTGTGGTCTGCTCCCCTTACAGTGCTCCAGGCGTAGTCTCAGTGGTACTTGGTGTCTGAAGTATTGAATCTAATCGTTCTTCATGAAAAACATACAGTCAGCCTGTTTGCTACCTCTCAGCTTCCAATTGCTTTCCATACTTATCTCAGAAATTTCTAGAATATAGTTGATGTGTAACAGACATGACTTATAGGAGAAAGAATTTTACTTAAACCATCAAATAAAAGGGATTAAAGTGCATTACCTTAATCTTAGGATATGTCAAAAATGAAATGCTGATATTAATATGGCAGTTTCACATTTCTGCTAAATTTGGACTCTGATGAGGGGTAAAGAGTTGTGATAGCTCTAATATCCATTGTCTCTAGAGATTTATTCAAACGGACTCTCAAATCCCAGCCATACCATAAATGAGAAAAAGCAAGACCTTCTTCTTCAAGTACTATAAAAATTTCAACTCAAAAAAAAAAATTTCAGCTCAACCTATGGCATATGATGCTTTATTCAAAGTATTAGTCTTTGAGTCAGGGTGACTTTTTCCTTTACCTTCATTATCTACCTTGCCACAAAATTAAATCAAGAATAGAATATAAATACTATTTATAAAGAAAATATTCAGAAGTTAGGCAATCATAATTGGTCTGTCAGTATTACTCCAACTGTAACAGGGAGAAGTGTAACTCTCAACTTTTCTTTGTGAGTAGTAGAATATACATTCTATAAAGCAAAAAGTGAGTAGCATGCACTGACTTTGAATACAGTTTAGAGAGTCTAGGAGGTCCCTCAAAAGCTAACAAAAAATCTAAGCTGTAGAAGCTTCTACAGCCTGTGGAGCTGGGTTTAGAAGTCATGAGGGAACTCTGTGATATGAGAACACCTGCTGGAGAACATCAGGGTATCAATAATAAATGCTAACCTTTACAAAGGGGAATACTTGTGAGCACTGATGAGGATATTGCATCTTTTTTTTTTGTCTTCAGGTGACTTCGTCAAGCAAAGACATGGGATGTGATGAAAATGACCATAGACAATCTCTCTAGAGGGTATCAGCTTCTCAATGCAACACAGTAATATCATATCAACCTGATAGTTGGTGTCATCTGCAATTAGTAGGATTTAACTAAGAAGCCATAAAAACTTTGCCTCATTCAATGTCAGGGGTGGACAAGGAGATTTGCTTCTTTTTAAAAATCTCACACACATTTTTGTGCACACACACACAATTTGAGTTAGATAAGGTAAATTTAAATATTATATAGATTTGCATTATGCAACAAAATGCCTTTACCTAGAACAGTTTCCTTATTGTTGCTCATGTTCTATTTAAATTTACTTAACAAAATCTTGTCAGTCCTAAAATTCTAATATCTAAATACGGTGTTTAAATTGACACAAATTTATTGTTTTTAATTTATTTATTTATTGAATCACTGTGGGAAAAGTTACAGAGCTTTCAGGTTTAGGTCTCAGTCATGTAAATATCAAACACATTTCCCTTTACCAATACTTATTTTTAACCGCGAACCCCAATAGAACCCCACCTCCCACCCCTCCCAATTCCTGTGAGGCAGATGAGTTCTAGTTAACACTCTATCTGCTTTGACTAGATTCATTGTTTTGATAAAGGATGCACCATTATTATTTAGAGTTTACGACCCCCCCCCAAATCAGACATGCTGAAAAAATGTTGTGAAATGATTTGCTTTCTACAGCTGGGTTTAAGAGTTAAACCGCTATAGCGGCCGCGCGGTTTTGGATTTCTGCTATTTTACTTATTAACCCTGGAAGTATTTCTATTAAAAGTTAGATAGTTAAGAGATTTGTTTCTGTGCTCTGGGGCCGTGGCCGTGCCGGAGAGCCGCTCGTGGGGGGCAGCTGGTGACCTCCTGACACAAATTTAAACTAATTCCATAGGGTATGCCAAAACTCAACAATCTCTTAAAGATAGTCCAAGGAATGTATAAAGCCAGCATCAACTGTCACAACAAGAATTAACAATCTCTTTCTCAAAACAAAATGCTAACAAGATTTTTGAATCAATTGGGTCATATTCATCTTATATTCCCAGCATTTAGCTTGGCTATTACTAGGATTCCAGTTAGTTTTAGGGCTAAGTTGTAATACTATTTGACACTTTCTTTCACTTTAAGCAAAAGCAAGATTTTGAGAACTTGACTCAAGGGAAAAGAAATTTAATTTTATGAGTGGGAAAAATAATAATTATTGCTATTATTAATGCTTACAAAAATACAAAATATAGTGAATTTTCCAGGAAATTACTTGTAAACCTAATTTATGAATGTTAAAAATCAAGTAAATATAAATCATAAATTCAAATAATACTAAACTCAGATTAATGTCTTTTCAAGAAAGATCTCAAGAAAGTTTCTGAACTGTAGGGAAACATTATTCTGGTTCATTCTTTTTTACCTTACTTAATTTGCTCCCATTTCTGGACCTCATTTTTCTCTTGTTGCTTCAAACTTATTTTGCGTTTTATATCTTATAAAACCTAGATCATTTCCTCCTTGGATAACAGGCTTTTAAAATACATGACTTAACCTGCTACTCAGGTGCACTTTCTCCTCAACATTTGCCATCTCTCATGCTGACCTGTATTTTATTATTGAACAAAAGCTAGCTATGTGGTACTCTATTACCAACACATTTGCTCTCAAGAGCCCTTAAATAACAGAAACTGCCTGGAAACTATAAATGCAAAGGAACCATGAAGCTTGTAGGCCAAGATAAAGAAGCTTAAGATTGGCTATTAATTTTGGCTAATATTAAATCATGACATAGCTCACACGTAAGGATCACAGTTCAATTATGAACCATAAAGAAGTTTAAGGAAAAGAAGATTTACAAGATATTTTTAAGCACATTAGTGCATATTGTGGAAGTTGTGATAGTATTTCAAGCCAAAGTAATGATAGACCCATGCCCCAGTATATAAATTCAAATATAATTATTCTCAGGCTAACTCTGATAAAGTGGCAAAGTTGGAGCATGCCTGGACTCAAAGGTGTATTACAGTGTTGCTTAAATTAGCAATGTTATGAAAGTTTACAATCTCTTATTAAGCTCTAATGAATTTTTAAGGAAACACTTTCCATAAGAGAATATTACTACTATGCAACTATTTCATAAAACTATTTATAATCATGACTGCTGTAGTAAATTTTGGACTGACAACTTAGTTCTGCAATCTAAATACAAAGTTTTTACTTTTCTAGAAAACAGACATATTTACAAATATATAATTTGTAAAACATTACTTTGTAACACAATACAAACTTTAAAAAACAAGTTTGTATTTGCAGGTGATTATTTAAATTATTCATCAAGTAAATGACACTATAGATGTTTCTAGGAAAATAAACTAAACCATGCACAGTTACATGCAAAAACACCATAATAAAAAATTAACAAAATAGTAAACACAAACCACCCTCAAATTATTTATGTACTTTATACTAAGCAAGTCACTGCTGCCTTTTCTTGATATAGGTCTGGATTGATTTCTTAAATTTTAAACAAATACTTATGTCTGGTCTCCTAAAGTTATCCCAGTAATAATATTCCTCATAAATCTAGTTCATAAAGAAAAAAAGGAAAGAAAAAGATTAGAAACAAGTGTGGAATGAAAAGTGGAAAATAATTGCTGCATGACCAAGATAAATAGGTTACTACTATGTCAAAATTTTCACATAAATTATTTCATTTAAATAATTTCATTTAAATAGTGAAAATTTTATTAACGAAAAAGGCAATCACTGGGAATTAAGTTGAATAGCTAGTAAAAGGTAGAAATGGCTGCAAATCTCCCTTAGTTGAATTCTAAATTTTATATATTGAGAAATATTGCGTGTACACACACACACACACACACACACACACACACACCACTCAACATTTTACATTCTTTGGAATTATTTTATATTTGAGGGATGTGTGAGGGCTAGAGCGATAGCAGAGCGGGAAGGGCGTTTGCCTTGCACACAGCCAACATGGCCAACCTGAGTTTGATTCCTCCGCCCCTCTCGGAGAGCCTGGCAAGCTCCCCAGGACGTATTCGATATGCTAGACACAGTAACAACAAAGTCTCCAATGGAGACGTTACTGGGCCCGCTTGAGCAAATCAATGAACAACAGGAGGACAGTGAGAGCCTGTACAGACGATTCTAAGCAAAACTGTATCATTGACAAGCTCTCTCAGGTATACAAAATTTGAGAGTATCATTACATAACAAAATGGCAACCATTGTCTATCAAACATTTAAGTCAGTTCCCTGAAGTGATCAAAATACTATAAGACATGAATGAAGAAGATCCTGAATAAAACTCAAGATTCAAAGACTAGAAGAAACATTTAAAATAAAAAAAAAGTCCAAAGCAACAATTATAACCAAGAACAGGAATCAGAAAATGGAGGTATTTTTCCTGTTATTTCTTATTGAGTACTATCCTCACTAATAAGAGAAGTTTAAAGTGGTCAGCAAAATTTTTTTCTGCATATTTCATGAATGAAAGAACAAGGAATGAGAAAGATACCTAGAAAATAAAATGCATAATTGCTAAAAATTAATATAAATCAATATACATGCATGCTGATAAAATGAAAAAAAAATTCAGGTATGTGAAACATCAATACAGATAAATTAAAAACTCATATAAACACACTGTCCTCCTGTTGTTCATCAATTTGTTCAAGCGGGCCCAGTAACGTCTCCATTTTTTGAGACTTGTTGTTACTGTGTTTGACATATTAAATATGTCATGGGTAGCTTGCCAGGTTTTGCCATGCGGGAAAGATACTCTCGGTAGCTTGCTGGGCTCTCTGAGAGGGGCAGAGAAATTGAACCTGGCTCGGCCGGGCTGGCTGTGCTCAAGGCAAACTCCCTACCGCTGTGCTATCACTCCAGCCCACTCATAATATAAATTAATAAAATATAATATAATATAAATTTACTCATAATATAAATATCCCAGAAGAAAAAACAGAAAAGTGATTGAGAGACACTGGTCAACATATAGAACAATTTTTCAAAAATATAGAAAAATATTTGTCAGAGTGGATAAGAAACATAATTCTTTAAACTGAATGCCAAGCAACTTATATCAAAATAGTTCTTTTATCTATACATATTACCTTGAATATAGAATCTCAAGAAAAGGATAAAACTACAAATTATTTTGAAAGAAACATTAAAACTAACAAGAATAAAAATTGAACCTGCAAGTCTGAATTCTAGAGACTATATGATTGCATACGATACTACTATATATTATTATGCCCATACATATTTATCAATATTATGTCCATACATATTTATCAGGATGACATTTAATTTTTGTTAATGCCATAAATGTCTCCATGTAATCATAATCCTCTGAATTTGCTTTTAGTTTTAACTTTTAAATTCATCTCTGAAGTCAAAGACAGGGGAGTCAGAGCAATGACAAAAACTCAGAACAGCATCAAAGAAAATCATAGTGTGTTGCAGGAGAAGCACAGAAGTAACCAATCTTAATTGGATCTAGATGCCAAAGAAGTTTAGAATATATTGTGGGAGAAAAAAAGAAGCTGAAAATTAGAATGCATGCATCGTTTAGCTATATAAGCGCAATAATGATATTATAAAACATAAGAAATCTTGGGGTGTTTGCTTAAGCAAGTAACAATTGAAAAAATAGGATCTAAGAGAGCATGATGATTAGCAAATGGAGGGACATAAACTCAAAAACAAAATCATTATAATCTGGTTGACTTGTAACAGATAACATTGAACCCATGATATATTATTTCAAT
The DNA here is from genome assembly GCF_029834395.1 of Sorex fumeus. NCBI lineage: Eukaryota > Metazoa > Chordata > Mammalia > Eulipotyphla > Soricidae > Sorex > Sorex fumeus. The sequence goes on from NW_026606092.1 coordinate 22,394,948, forward strand.
CAGACAAGTTACTTTGCCAAAATTCTTATATTTATATGATCAGTATAAAGCAAGTGATGGTGACTAATTTTTTAAATTTATACAAATAGTGAGAAAAATAGTAGATGTGTTTGATGTTGTAAAACATCACAAACTTACTGTTATATAATCTTCAGATATAAAAGAAAGGAACATCTTTGTCATTATTCACATATAAAAGCAGAGTATGACATTTAATTTTTGGTAATGCTGTAAATGTCTCCATATAAACATAATTCTATGAATTTGCTTTTATTTTTAACTTTTAAATTAATCTCTTAAGTAAGTCACAACTGTAGAAAACAGAGGATAATGTATTTTAGTTTTTCATACTGTACAAGTAAGGATTTCAACAGCAAACGTAGAGAAGATAAGAGAAGGAAGGAGAACTAAGTTCTTTAGCTGGTAAGTTTGTCAATTAAGGCATAAAATTTCAATTTTATGTGGTTAATAGGACATTAGAGATATAAATATATATACTTTTTATTTTTTTATAAAAGGTAAAGGCCCTCCCGTTGATCGTCGATTTGCTCGAGCGGGCCCAGTAACGTCTCCATTGGAGACTTTGTTGTTACTGTGTCTGGCATATCGAATACTCTCGGTAGCTTGCCGGGCTCTCCGAGAGGGGCGGAGGAATTGAACTCGGGTCGGCCATGTCGGCCGCTTGTAAGGCAAATGCCCTACCCGCTGTGCTATCGCTCCAGCCCTTATTTTTTTTTTAATTTTTTTATAATATTATTTATTGAATCACCGTGAGAGCAGTTACAACACTTTCGGATTTAGGTCTCGGTCATACAATAAAACACCCGTCCCTTCACCAGTGGCCATTCTCCACTTCCAAATAACCCAATATACCCCCATCCAACATCCTCCCCCTACCTGTAGGGCAGATGATTTCCACATTACTCTCTCTGTACTTTGATTACATTCAATATTTTGACACCAGACCCACGATTATTATTTGAGATTTTACCCCAACATTCAGATCTCCTGAAAAGGCAACAGTAGACAATTTGTTTTCTATTGCTGGTTATGAATAACATGATGTTACGTGGCTGCAGTAGTGGCTGCGTGATTTTGAAATTCAGAAATTTTAACACTTAAATCTGGAGGGATTTCTGCCAAAACCTGCTGGGTTCCGAGATTTTTTCCTGAGTCTCTTGGGTCATGGCCGTTCAGTAGCTTGATCAGGAGCCAGAAAGGCCATTCGTGGGCGGCGACTCGGGGTCTCATTGGGACAGCCAGCACCACCCCCATCCCATGAGGCCCCCTGTGTCTCGTCACTGTGGGCCCAAATCTGACTGTCCAGTGGCCTCTGGCAGATGGTGGCCACCGAGCTGCCAAGGGGGAGCAGGTGGAGGGACAGCACCCACCCCACCTTGGGGTGGCCCAGCGACAGTAACCTACTGTGGAGTCTGGATGCATTTTTGCCAAAAGCCACTGGGTTCCGTGATTTGTTTCTGAGTCTTTGGGATCATGACCATTAAGCAGCTTGATCAGGAGCCAGAGAGGCTGTTCGTGGGACTCGGGCTCTTGTTGGGATGGGGAGGAAAGGGCCAGCTCCACCCCCATCCCGTGAGGCCCCACATGTCTCGTCACTGCGGGCCCAAACCTGACTGTTCAGTGGCCTCTGGAGGATGGTGGCCACTGGGCCCCCACGTGGAACAGGCCAAGGCCTGAAACCTATTCCCATCTGGGTTGTCCCAGCGCCAGTAACCAACTGCAGGAACTGGACACATTTCTGCCAAAAGCCGCTGGGTTTCAAGATTTGTTTCTGAGTCTCTGGGATCATGGCCATTAAACAGCTTGATCTGGAGCCAGAGAGGTTTTTTGTTGACGGTGACTTGGTGTCTTGTTGGGGTGGGTGGGTGGGGGGGAGGGCCAACTCCACGCCCATCCCGTGAGGCCCCGCGTGTCTCATCACTGCGGGCTCACACCTGACTGTCCAATGGCCTCTGGCGAATGGTGGCCACTGAGCTGCTAAGGGGGAGCAGGCAGAGGGACAGCACCCTTTCCCTCCTGGGGTGGCCCGGCAACAGTAACCTACTGCAGGGTCTGGACGCATTTCTGCCAAAAGCCGCAAGGTTTCAAGATTTGTTTCTGAGACTCTGGGATCATGGCCGTTAAGCAGCTTGATCAGGAGCCAGAGAGGCTATTCATGGGTGGCAACTTGAGGGTCTCTTTGGGACAGGGAGGAAAGGGCTAGCTCCACCCCCATACCATGAGGCCCTGTGTGTATCATCACTGCAGGCCCAAACCTGACTGTCCAGTGGCCTCTGGAGGATGGCGGCCACTGGGCGACCAGGGGGAACAGGACAAGACACGAAACCTATTCCCAACTGGGGTGGCCCAGCACCGGTAACCTACTGCAGGGACTGGACGCATTTCTGCCAAAAGCCTTTGGGTTCCAAGATTTGTTTCTGAGTCTCTGGGATCATGGTCCTTAAGCAGTTCGATCAGGAACAGAGAGTCCATGCCTCCAATTTTATAGCTGAATCGGAGGTGGTTTGTGGGTTTGTCTCCCACATACCTTATTTTTGGCCATTTACTTTCTTGTTAAACTTTGCCCCAAGTTTTTGGGTTCTGGCCAAAGGCACAGCAGCAATTTTAGGTTGTCTGGAAGTCTGAAGGCGCCATCAAGCTGCTGATGCACTCGCCTCACAGGTACAGATTGACCTGCTGGAGACACCATGCCCCCTAGAGATATAAATATATTGAAAATTATATTTTAACAGAAACATAAACAATGATATGGTATTTGACTATGAGTACTGAAAAGGAAAAGGAATATGTAGTTGATGTCTAGTTGATCTGAGCTAAAATCATGTATCTTGCAAAGGTATTTGAGATAATGTGTTATCTTTTATTTAATATTATAATGTCTCAATTTATGAGGAATACATTAGCAAATGTATTGGATTCCACACCAAGCTGTTTTCGCTCAAAGCACCCCAGATGGGGGCGGGCGAGAGTCCTCCCCACTCCAAGGGACCCAGCCCCAGCAGCCGACCTCCATTACCCAACCATTGCCATGCTCCAGGCCACTTTCCTGACCACAAGGCTGCAAAGGGACGCACGACACATCTTAAGACACTTCCTACCCATTTCCCATAATTACCATACCACGTTTGCTGGAGTTCAGACAGTAGGCAACAAACCATAGAGAGAAATACATATATATATGCCTCTTGCAGAGGCTGCTAAGCTACCGAGAGTATCCTGCCCACACGTGCAGTGCCTGGCTAGCTCCTCGTGGCATATTTGATATGCCAAAATTAGTAACTATAACAGATCTTATTCTCCTGACCCTGAAAGAACTTCCAATCATTGGGAAAGACGAGTAAGGAGAGGCTGCTAAAATCTCAGGGCTGGGACAAATGGAGATGTTACTTGCTCCCGCTGAAGTAAATCAACAAACAATGGGATGACAGTAATACAGTGATACATTAGCAAAGCAAATTAGCCTATATTAAATAACATAACATCAAATTTTAGTTAATCACCAGAAGAATTAAGAAAAGAAACTCTTCATAGTATACCCTCAAGAGCAAATAGAGTTGAGGCAAGATTGTACTGCTTTCACAATAAATCATGAGTAAATTTAATCTTTCCTTTTTTTCAGGGAATCAGGGAGCATACCCAGAGGTGTTAAAGGATCAATCAATCCTGGTAGAGCAAGGGAAGCATGCAATTCAGAGATCAAACTTAGGTCGCCTATATTCAAAACATGTGCTCCAACCCTTTGAGATATCCCCAACTCATTAATCTTCAATTAGTTTACTTCCTTAATAATTATGTATTAATTTTAAAATTAATGTTAATAATAATATGTATTAACTTTAAAAAACAGTAGTAGTGCAGTATTTCCAGCTTCTAGTAATACTATCCAGTATGGTTCTATTTACATTAAGATGAAAGAAACTACTTTCTAAATATTCAGTCCTAAATCTGTGTTCTTGATATTAGGAAACACTCTTTTTTTCTGTTTGATTTTTAAAAAAAACAAACAATATAGTTTTTTTAAAATCATACTGCCAAATGCTTTTTTTTCTGTTCTTGGATGTCAAGGCTGTTATTTGAAAGATTACATAAGGTGGTTTGGCAGATGAAAAAGAGGTATTACTTCAGTTCCAAAAACAAGTAGATATTACATCCAAACACACCTACCACCCTATAATGTTCCTTCTTGTCTATAATTTACATTTTAAACTGTTTTGTTTTTTGTTTCAAAGAGGCTGAATGCTATAGATTTATTCATTTAAAAATTGCCCTCATTTTCTTGGCAGATGTAAATAAACTTGGAGAAATGAAAGGGTTTTCAGAAGCTACTACTGCGATAGACAATGACTATTATACTCACTTCTGCAACAAAGATGCCTTTTTATTGAGGGATCATTTAGAATGATCTGTTAAACCTATCTTTAATGAGGTATATTGAAATTAATTACTGATATTCCATTTTTGATATCACAATGAACCATTCTCATTAGTTTCATTAATGAAATTAGAAAAAGCTCCCACCCCCAGTAAGCGAGGATTTCAATCAGTATGTGATCATATATTTGTTAGGCGTCTATGAATTAAAAAAAAAAAGTTTGTTTTAAAGAAAGAGTTTAAGAGTGAGCTCATATGCATGATACTTGGAAATTTCCTTTTCATATAAAGTATCCTGTGGATATTATTCTGCCAGGGATTATAAAGTTAATAAAGGACAACTCTTCCTCTCCTGCAGTAGGTCCACAATAATTGCTGGCTGGATTCAAAACTCAGCCTTCTCAACCTGTTGGTAATATTACATGACAGAGCAAACACTTTGAAAAAGCAGTGACCCTGCAGAGGCCCTCTTCATAACAGGGAACAAACTTGCAAGTCCCAAACAACCAAATCCAGTTTTCTCACATCTGAAATAAAGTCCTTAATTCCAGGTTTGGAAGATTAGACAGTTTAAAGATTGATATTTAAAGCAGGTACAGAACAACTTTAATGGCCATTTTCCCTCTTTATAAAGCTTCTGTTTGGAAGACAGATTATTTAACTTGAGGAAATAAACAATTTAACCATCAATCATTTATTTATCTCATTATTTTCCAGAACTGATAAAAATACTGATTGTATTTTTTTCTAAGTCTGTACCTCAGATATGCTGAGAAAATGGAGTTAGAATACAAAACTTGACTGTTAACAAAAATTGTTTAATCAATTTAATGATAAATTGAATGATTAGTTTGAAAAAATCTCAATAAAACATTTAATGAAAGAGTTCACATTCAAACTGAAACAAGAAACCTAAGAAGTGACTATATTTGCATAACTTGATCTGTATTTGGAAGAAAATTCCACAGAAGACAACAATGGAAGCTTATCAAATCAGAATTTCACATAGATTATCCATAGCCCTACTAATGAATGCTGACTCATTGGCCAACTATGGTGAACATTTAATGGTACTCTGAGATAGGAGTATGTTTAGCCGTTCCACTACATCAGTATGAGAACTGCATTTGGCATTCAGTTCCACTGCTGCTTTCTGAAACCAGTTCCAGAAGAGTATAGTTATTAAGCTTAAGGTTTTTCATTAGTCTGAAGTCTGCCACTAAATTTTAAAAAACTTTTGATTTTGCTGTTTTTCTAAAAAAAAATTGGTCTGGATTCCAACAAAATAATTTTTATTCAAGTGACAAGTGAATAAAAAAGTTCTTAAGACTTAAAAACTAAGCTAAAACCAGAGACATTTTTTCCTGTTCTTGTTGTTAAGATGATTTAGGTGATTTTGTGTTCTTAGGTTATGCTTGCCAAGGTTGGGACCAGAGCAACAGTATAGCAGATAAGACACTTGCCTTGCGTGCACCAACCCAGATTTGATACCTGGTATCCCATATGATCCCTGGAGCAACACCAGGAATAATTTCTTAAAGAAGATCTAGGAATAACTCCTAAACATTGCCGGATGTAGCCCCATAACAAAAAAACAAAGAAAACAAAAGTAATATTTGCCAAAATATACCATTTCAGATGAGAATAGCCTATCTTAACTCCCAATCTCAAATCCATGTCCCATGTCTCTAGTTTAACAATCTGAGGGAACGTTAGGATATCTTTTCTTACCTCATGCAAAGTCTAGAACATCTATTGGTAAAACTAGGTACTTTTAAATGATCCACCTTTATTTACTTGGGATTAATTTTTTTCAATTGCTTTACTCTATTGTATAGCAGAAATTTTAATAACAAACCTACTAAGAATAGGATATCCTAATATTTCTGTAGAACTGAATAGTTATGGACACAGAGGTACCTTCATTTATCAGTTACAGTAAAAGAATTAAATGTTCTATACCTTTAATAAGTCCTTTTTCTTGCAGAGTTTTCAGAGAAGGTCTTCGGGTAATAAACTTCTTTAATCTGCTTTTAACTCGGTTTTTGTCGCTTGTATCAGAAGCACTGTGATGCAGTCTGAACACTGGAGATTTAAAAAAGTCAGAGGCATTCAGTAAATTTCTCCTTTATGATTATTACTTTATGCAAATAGGAATAGAAAACAGTAGTTATAGAACAAATACCTGAATTGATAGCTCAGTCCATTCAGTTTAGACAGGGCATACACGTAAAATTTGCCTGTACTGAAATATTAACTTTGTTGCACCATGAATGTGAAATGAGAATGTAGTTCACATTAAGTATTCACAATTTATTTTCATACTCATATCCTCATAGTTAACATGATAACTTTTATTAGGATAAGTTCATCTACTGCATCTACACACAAAATCATGTTCAGAGTAAAAAGTCATCTAAATTAGGAGGAACATCTCTTTAGAATGGTTAACTTCAACTAATTATGATTGTATATTATCTCTTGATAATCAGGAATTTTCAAAGATCCTGGTTGTCCAAATAATTTTGTCAATCTTTTTATGTCTACCAAAAAAAACTCTATTCTGAGCAATATTTCTTGTTCTCTTTAAGGGTGAGAAATTTCCTGTCCCAATTCTGAAACACAAACTCAGATTTTTTCCTATATCTCGGTCAGTCTCTTAATCTCGGTTTCACATTTTTCTGCTTTATTTTGAAAGTTAGTTGTATGACAAATTTGTTACTGAAAAAGCTTTGGATGAATGAATAGCTGCTCATCATCAATCTATGAATTTAATGGCGGTCAATATTAACACTTAAAGTCTGAACCCTCATTAAGTGTGGAAGCTAGATGCCTTTGTGTGTCCAACTGATGACAAATAGAAATTTATTGTTTCTGTGATATAGAATAGAGATTGGATCTGAGTCCTCAGCTATCTAATTCAATTGTAGACATAATGTGAGGATATGTGACACTTTATTGGGTGCCTATAGGCTCTGTTCCTCTCAGATCACATCTTGATAAGACAACATTCAGATGTTAATAGTATAGAAAAATATGGACAGGCCTTACTATGTGCTGAATGCTACATATGACTTAATCCTCTCTCGCTCTAAACTACATATGGGCAGTGATTTTATCTACTTGAGCAAATGTTGCTCATAATAATGTTAATACCTTAAAACTATTTAACATATAGTGTATGCTCACTGGGTATTCATTGAATCAATTCTCAATGCTATTCTGAAGCATGTAAAAGTATTCTATCCATTTTAAAGATGAGAAAGTTAGGGCAAATATGTGAATCGTGAAACATAATACGGTGACAGTTTCATAGTATGTTTCAATGGTGTTCAAATTTATTAAAAGATTAATGAAAGGACAAAGCATAAAATACCAAGAACTTACTCATTTAAAATACTCTTGGGCCCAAAGACACTACTTTGCATTTGTACCCCTATATACATTGTAGCACTATTTCCATTTTTCAAGAGCTGTAAATAAACCTGAGGACCCAATAATAGATAACTGGATTATACAAGATTACCATGACTGGGTTTCAGTCATATAATGTTCCAGCACTCCTCCTCCCTCAAATACAAAGGAGTACCATGATAACCATATAGAATTAGGCACCATTAAATACTGAACTGGGGCAGTACTTGTCACTAAAAGGATCATAGCTTCATATTACCTAAAAGTAGAGTTTTCAACCTTGGCACCCTGATGCTTGAAAGCAGATAGTTCTTTTCTTGTAGGATGTTACTCTGTGCATAATGTGTGGGATGTTGAACAGTCTCCCTGTTCTCTAAACACCATGTATCTGCTACCTCCTCTGTTGCGATAATAAAAACTGTCATTGGGTTGTGATAGATAAATATCTTTGGGGGAGTAAAAGGTACAAAATTGCTCCCTTTGAGATTTATTGCCCAAATGCAAACTAAAAGTTACATGTCCCACTCAATTTTTGTTTATTTATATTTGAATAAACTTGGAAAATATAAAGGAACTGAGAAAATTCCCCAAGTATTATTTTAATAATTTGTTTTTTTTCTAAAAACTGTGTATCCACATGTGATCTCACAATTGATTCACTGAATGTGAGGAGTCACAAAAGTGTATCATTTAACAAGGTTGTAGACTACTTCTGTTGTTGAGAGCATCCCAATAGTGTGTCTTGCAGAAAAGTAAAAAACAGTGTGAGAGATGTAGATAACTTCAGCGTTCTCTGTCAATGTCATTGAGGATCAAGACAGCCTGATGACCAGACTATTGAGCTGTGTATGAAAAGTATTACATATTTATTTCAACATATATAATCTACATATATCATCATTTCTATATAGTTGAAAATTTTGTGAGATCTATTTTAGATTTATGCTATGCAATATGGTAGCCACTAGACACTTATGGCCTTTGCACATGTGAATCATAGCTTAGGCTTTAGATTAAAATAATAATATTTTTAATAGCACTGCACTGTTCTCCCATTGTTCATCGAGTTGCGACAATAAAATTTCCATTGTGAGACTAGTTGTTACTGTTTCTGGCATGTCGAATATGTCATGGGTAGCTTACCAGGCTTTGCCATGTGGGCGAGATACTATCGGTACCTTGCTGGGCTCTCCGAGAGGGACAGAAAAATCGAACTTGGGTCAGTTGTATACAAGGCAAACACCCTACCTGCTGTGCTATTGCCCAATATTTTAATATTTTAGTTAAATGCAATGGATTATTAAAATAGTCTTACCAATTTTTAAAATGTGGTTATTAGAAAATTTTAAATCACATATGTGGTGGATAAAGTATTTCTGGATAGTGGATATTTAGATGATAAAATTTCACATACAAGTTGACAACCTACTAAGTGGATAGAGGATTTTGATTTAAATGTCATGGATAAATTGCATATGGCCTATGTAATTAATTATAAGATGGTATAGTAAGGAGCAAAAACCATAAGAGACTAAGGGGTCATAGAGGAGGAATTAATCTCAGGTCATTTTTGAAAAAATAGCATGTGTACTTAAGGCCCATGCAAACATCAATTGTTTTTACAGCACCATGAATATCTGGCATTAACTGTTTCAAATTTATCACTCAGTTATTCTGAGCATCCTAATATAGTACATGCTTACATGATGCCTTCCAACTTTCATCTTGGTTCTGTCATTATAATGACAATCAGTGGCATTTGATCTGCTGTATCTAATAGTTCTAGGTTAAGGCCTTGGATTAGAATTCTAGTTTTGGAGAGAGAATAAACACAATAATTTATAGGAAAAATTTATACTCCTGCGAGAACTTTGCTCCCAAATCTGTTTTTGAGATGACATGAAATATTCTAACTTTCATAGCTTAATAGAGAGGTAACACTTTCTATTTCTAGTCTCACCAAAAAATTTTACTTTTGTTTTGGGGACACACTGCTATGGTGTTTGGGTGCTATTCTTGGTTCTGTGTTCGGGGTTTATTTCTATTGGGGGACCATGTGGTAGAGGGAACTGAACCCAGACCTCCTGCATACAAAGTATGCAATCTGTTCGATGAGCTATTTCTCTGGCCCTTATCTCAAAATTTTCCTCATACTCTATGTCAAAAAATAAATACAAGGCTAAAGAAGCACTGTATCCTGCTACTTGGAATTATTAAAAATTATGAGATAACAAAGTATTTTGCCAATTAGAGCAAATTCTATGTGAGAATATAAAAATAATGAATTCTATTTTTTGAAACTTTTTAGTACTTGTGATACTTTTCTTAAATATATATGTATATATATATATATACATATATATTATTTTCAGTACTACCATCTGGCTCCACATGTGAGAAATGTGTATAAGGTGACTTGATTAAAAAAAGAACAGAGTTTTAAATTGTGTTCTCTTCGTTCCTTCTTGTAAAGATCAAAATATGATCAAAATGTTGGTTACAATTGCAGTTTTTAACTACTAAACTCTCCAAAAACGCCTTTAATAATGACTTTCCTGAACACAGACTGAAGTGTCAACTTCCATTTCCTGATGCCACAAATAATCGTCCTCAGATGACAAGTCAAATTACAAAGACCTTTGCTATCTTTCACTTTGCTCATCTTGTTCTAAGAGGAGTTATGTAGAAGTTAAAGTCAATAGATGACTAATATACATATATATGATTTTTTATTAATCAAATAACTTGAAATAACTATAAATACAAACTAAAAATGTAAAATGCACATGGTAATAAAGACATGTCCATCACAGGATCCCTATAAAAAATAGTAAAAGTCTTTGAATATTGCAGTTTACAAATCTGATTTTAACAGCCAAACTTATAAAACAGTTTATACTTTTCCGTTGTCAAGGGAGAAAAACTTGCCAAATTGTTCATTTTAAGTAAATACAACATAACCAATTAAGGAAAGCAAAATTTAAACACATGCCTATGATAATCAGGACATAGTTTGCTTCTGATTTCACTACTGATTCTACCAGAGCTCTGTTCCTTCCACTTTCCCACAGCACCCAAGTGACCCCACACATACTTTTAGAAACTTGTAATCACACAGTGCAAATAAAAGGACACTTTACTGGAAAATACACAGTGTGGTACAATAATCCATCATTTATAAAAAATAGAATTCAGCCTTTTCTTTCTCCTCAGAGATTTAACTACTTTTTGAGAGTGAGACTTACTGCAATTTAAAGGTTCATATTAAGTCTAATGAGCACTTTTTTCACCATTACCATTTAAATATTTTTCTTAAAGTTGAAAAGATACTAAAGAAGTATGGGTTTAAGTTCCAAAGCATTTACTCTGATTGACAGTGGAATGATTCTTAATTCTATGTATTTTTACATCCATGAGAAAAATTAACCTGAATTGTATTTGCTTTTCAGGCATTCTACATTTACATTAGCTTCTGTTCTATAATCTTGTTTCCACTGAGGAGTGATCTTTCCCTGCCCCAACAAACAATTTTTTTCAAAGACTAAAAATTTTGAATTTTAATATGCAATTTAATTCTCAACACACACAAGCCAAAGGCTTCCTGCTTAAGTACCATGCTTGACCGGTTGAGAGATTTAATTGGTGTTAAAGCTACTCATGCCAGAGAATAGGATTGTAGGTTTTAAAAGACGAGCCTCAATAAATAACATCACATATGAGGGTGGGCATTAGGCCAAGAAAAGTTTTATACCTGATACTGTTATTATGGTAGGAATATGTATTGCCCTTTGTATGTTTATTTCCTAACTTTACTAGCAAGCGGGGAAGCAATACAATTTGGACAAGGAACATCCACTACCATTCTGTTAAGGGATGAGAACCACAAAAGAAAACCCAAACCTTCCAAAATTCAAGAGTTTGGATAATATGATCCAGAATTGTGCATCTGCCAGAATTTCTCTTGCTGGGGACTTTATTTTGAAACATTCCTCTTTTCCTGCCAAACTGCTGTTCTCAAGGTATTCCCATGTTACAATTACATGTTGCTATTATTATTTTTTTCAACTTGGAAATGATGGAGAACTAACATTTCAGAAATATTGTTAGAGGAAAGCACATTTATTACTCTTCAGAAATACGCTCACAAACAACTTTCTAAGCTACCAGTTCTTAATTAATAGTACTTTACACGGTGATCAACATCAGGTTTGGATTGATTATTTTGTTCACTGTTGAGAGTTTCCAACACTGTGAATCTAAAAGAATATTCAGGGCAAAGCTGGCAGGCATTGCTTAGTGCAATCATCTTACCACATTGCAGTGTCAGAAGAGGGGGAGAGAGATCCAGAAAGAAATGACAAAATAAGGTTATATCAGGCTCTTCTTCCCCAGAGATTCCAAAACACTTCTCAAAAATCACATGGATTACATAACAAAGTACGAACTGTTTCACTCATATTTTCCAATACTACCTTCTTGTATCTAAAATGATCCTATTTTACCGCTTCCTAAATTACTATACCTTACCCACACTAAATTGGAAAGAGAAATAAACATCCTACCTAGCTCCTTTATGTGGTCTAGATATTGGTGCTAATTCATGAGACTTTTGATTTGCTCTTTACAGCATGTAGTTTTAGACTTTTCAGAACTTCACGCATAATCTCTTGTGTTAGAGTAGGCATTGTGGGTGCTTTGGCTAATTATTGTTAGGCATCTGATATCTTTTTTTCCAAAAGCCCAATGTGAACTAAGTCATAATTTCAATACCAAATCTGCAGTCTGAGAAATAAAGTTATTGAAACTTTTAATGACTTGCAATACAAATTATGATTAAATCTGGAAATAATTGGAAGAGAGAACACAGGAAATTTTAACAACAGTGCTTTGTTTTAAATATTTACTTCCCACATAAATGTTGTAGGAATACAAAATAACTGATCTGTTCCAAAGCAGAGGGTAAACAGATACTATCTATTCAATGATCCATATTTATGATTTTCCATTTAAAGAGAAAAGAGAATTTATACAATAAAATGCTCACTTTGATTTACTTTTTAAATTTAAATTTTATTATTATTTATTTATTTTGGGTTTAGAGCTATACCTAGGGATGCTCAGGGGTGATTTCTGGTTCTGTACTTGGGGATTACTCCTGCAGGTGCCTAGGGATCATATAGGATGCTGAAGATCGAACCCTGTCTGCAGAGTGCAAGGTAAATGCCCTACCCATGGTACTGTCTCTTCATCCCCCAAAATATTTACTTTTAGATTATATTATCTAGATTAAATAGTCAAATCTAGCTACACATTTACATTTTCAGTGTCAGTAAAGAATTGGCAGTTTATTGTCAGGTTCCTGTAATTTGGCCACATAGAAATCCCATGATTGCTTTCCCTCGCTACATATGTATACTATGTGTTCTACTGGTAGGGTAGATTCTTCATTGTATGAGCTTAAAATTTTTCTTTGGCCAGATATTAGGTATATACTTTTTTGATAATGAATACTTATAATGAGTCACGGTGTTTAGTTCAAACTCTTTATAGCATACAGCATAGTGTTTAATGACTTGATGGTAATTTCATGATTCATTTAATAACATAATTCATTTAAAAACATTATTTCATTTAAATAATGTCAGTTTGTGATATGTGGTTTCCAGGTGTACATCTTTATAAATCAAAACATCTGTATACACAAAAAGCTTTACCACTTCAAGTTTAATTCTCTCACCATATAATTAATCCCTTTTACCTGCCTTTATTTCTCCTTTTGGTAGCTAATACTTTGGTCTTAGAGTATAAAATTTTATTATTTTTAGTCTACTTGTTTTATCAATGTAATACACATGTATTAAATAATATAGTGTCTCACTTTCTCTGGTTTATTTCACTTAACATTATGCTCATAAGATCCATAAGTTTTGGTGCAAATGATAGGATATAATTTTTATAGCTGAATAATATTCCACTGTGTATTTACACCACATCTTTGTTAGGTATTATTCAGTCAATAGACTTAATTTTATTTCAAAATATTGTTTTTATAAACATATACACATACATGTGCATCGGATATAAATGATATATGAAGAATCAATAGTACATATAATATTGTTTCTTTTAAAGTCATCTCAATTTTTACTTTGACTATCCAATCTGATTACCCTAATTCTACATCTATTATTAATGAATACAAATTTTAGAGTAATTGTATGTAACAATAAATACTCTTCTACTAAGGATGTTACATTTCAATAAATTCATATAATTCACTCTTATAAATTCTTTTATTTCTGGCATTTTAAGAATAGAGCTACCTGTCTCTTGTTTTGTCTGTCAATACTGTCAAAACTCTGGGGACATAGAAAGGTGACAAGAACCTCTCATCGTAGTCATGTACTTCCTAAGGTCTCCTTTCACCTGATTGGCAGGAACTGATGGATAAAAATAAAATAATTCTAGCGCTACTGTAAATAATTGCAGATATAACAGGGAAAAATTTAGTTGCATTAGTTGAGAAAAGTAAATCACAATTTTAATTCCTTAGTCTATTTTTACTTTTTATTGTTGCAGGTGCTTTGGGGCCACATCCAGTGGTGATCACAGCTTAGTCATGCCTCTGTGGTCAGAGATTACTCCTGGCAGACTGTAGGATCATATGAATTGGCAGGGACTGAATCCAGGTCACCTGAATGTAAGTCAAGCAACCTACCCACTGTAATATCTCTCAAACGTACTCTGACACTTAGCATCATACACAGTAGTTTTCAAAGACAGACAGGTCTACTCACAAAGTGTAACCACACACATTCATGTTTACAAATAAACATTTTAAATATTTCTTTCAGAAAGCTATAAAATTTCTCACTTTATGCTCAACTATGGGGTACTTCTTTTATCCCTAGTTGATTCCTAGAGGTGAGTTGATGATCAGTACTTAGGGGAAAAATAGATAAGAGCCACTGGCATATGACTTCTTTCCAACAGCTATGTTATTCCTTTCAAAATATGTGTCTTCATTTCTCTCACACTCATTCCTACTCTTTTGAATTCTACAGGCTTTGATTTTTGAATTTCCATTCTGACATTTAATGGTGGCACTATCTTCTTAAAACTTTTTAAATTTAGGGACCACAAACTGACAGTAATATTGATACAGCTTTATTCACACCTTTACCACTATACCCTTCACCAAGATGTACCCCAACACTCCCAAGGTTGTATATAATCATAAAAATTCCATTTCTGTCTTTATTTCCTCATTTGTTAAATGTAGTTGATCATGGTTTGCTCTCTGGAATCCTGTATGGTCTCCAGCACAATACCAGTAAAAATTCCTGAATGCAGAGCCAGAAGTGATCCCTAAGCATTGCTGGTTATGACCCAAAGAGTCAAAAAAATTCCAGTGCAATAAGTGTACAACAAACATTCAGTAAAACATGACTCCCCAGGGATATAGTTACAGTTAGTGATAGAGCACTTATCTTGCATGTGTGAGGCCCTGGAATCAACCCCAATATCATAAATAAAATAAAACATAATGACTACTATCAGCATTGAGATTGTGACAGATGTTTTGTGGCACAATCATAGCAATAATCAGTAAATTAATGAAACAGGTGGTATGTAAAGCATTCCTCTTCCCTCCATTCCAATATTAGTAATTTTATAACATTTACTAAGTACTGTATCTGATATCATTAGAGTAACTAGCAAATAAAATTTACAAATATGCATATTTATATAAAATTATATGTACCTATATATGTAATCTTACCTACTATTCTTTTCCCTCATTTAAATCAATGCATATACAACCATAAGTTTATCTGTTATTAATTTCTGCCAGGACTTTGAACATATGTCAAAATCATTGGGTTTTGAAGAACTATCTATTAAAGACTTTCTGAACTGTGACAATGGATATTGACAATGCTTGTCAGACTAAACCACTATTGATTGGTTCACATCATGTATATAGCAAAACCAATTTCTTTCAACTGCTTCTTCCTAACTGAAATACATTATTGCAGCCTTCCTCTCTGTTTATTATAACACCCAAGCTCATTGTACGTAACACATTCAACAGAAAGTTTTCACAATGAAAGAGGCAGCAAACTGCAAAGTACAGTGCAAGGTGAAAGAATATAGCAATCCAAACATTCTTGTACTGTAAGTTGCTATTCCTTTGAAAAGTATTGATCCTGAGTCGTTTTGTTTTCATGTAACAATCCTCTCAAATGTAGAAAGCTCATGTACTAACAGAGCTTGGCTATTGTTAAAGAGTCCCGTGACTCTCTTGGTTTCTAACCCTGAATGAAACTATTTTAAGTATTTTGTGTATGTCTAAGTTGTGGGAAAGAACGTGTTTATGTTGGGTCACTGCTCCTCTAACCACAAAAATACACAGCTCTACGAACGCATGCCACACACACACACACACACACACACACACACACACACTATAAAGTTTCCCAAAACTTATAATGGTTTCTGTAATGAATGACTCAGGCCAAGTTTGGCCATATGTGACACATTGTACAATTTTATTATTACTTTGAATTTGCATTGCATTTTCTTCCCAAGAGGACACACTTCTTACTGAAACAATATCCTTACATAACAAACGACAGTTTTCACAATAGCTCCACGAGTGGGAAGAAGTCCAGACTTTTTAATTGAAAATATTAAACAAAATAAAGAAACATATCCTATACAAGTACTGACTGATTGTATTTCATGCTTTCTGCAGTCTACTGTGGCATTCCAAGGCCCTAAGTACTAGATTTTACCAATTATTAAAACTCATAGTTTACTACAAGCAAATACTTTGGAAAGTAGGATATTCTTAAATTCTTAGGATAATTCTAGGATATTTCTAAAATTGCCATCCCTCTTAAAAAAGGTCTTTATATCTCACATGAGTTACTCTGGTGAAATAACAGGGGATTTTGGTTATCTCTAAATGCTTTAATTAAGTCCAGCAAGATTCTGCCAGCCTCCCTCTTAACAACTTCCCAGCTCCTAGGAATGCCTGGAAGTTTAAAAGGGAAAAAAACCACTTAGAAGAGTTGGGAATGTTACAAAGCAAAATGTATCATTCATCACAGCCTCATCTTAGGCTAGAATTCCAAAATTTACTTGTATGTTCTAGACCAAGATTTCTCCCAAGATAAGGATTCCTTTGAGTCTCTTCTTCCACACCATGCTGTGGCTCAGGAAAATGGCTGTTCTCAGCACCCTGGACCTTGTCCTTTCTCTGGCTCTGCCCCTTGGCCCTGGCCTACTCACCCCCACATTCCCCAGCTCTGAGACAGACTTCTGGCCATGGGCCCATTCTCTTGGCACTCTCTTCAGGGGTCACTCTGTCCCAAAGAAGGCTTGATTATCAGGGCAACCTCTGGGATTTTTTTTTTTTTAGGACTTTGGCCATCAGAGACTGTCAACCAAAGACAGCCTAACACATGCTAGTTTTATTGAGACACAACCCTCCATGAGAGGCATCCTTTTGACATAAGCTTTAAACTATTTCCTCCAAAATATGCATACAAGCCACAGACCCTTCCTTACAGGAAGTGTATTGAGAATGCAAAGGGAACCCTGGGAAGGTCTGAGGACACAGTCTATCGTTTCTGTCTAAGTTATTAAAGATAGTGGGGTGGTTTGTCCTCACAAATATGGACAGACAGCTGCAGTTTGCAGCTGGTAGTATGTTTATACTTGCTAAACAAAGATCTAGCTGGAACTGGGTGAATACTTGGCTCTTGTGCAATAATCATAATTCATAACATACATTAAAAAAGAAAGAAAAAACTAGGAAAAGACCCAGAAATATCCATTTCATTTTGATTACTGTGGGCTGGATAGAGATTGCTTAATTTACTGTCAGTTTTGAATTCTTTATTGAGATGATGGCTGTGACGATCAAAACTTCATTCTGCTTTATAGCCACACCTTCAGAATAACTCTTGTTTCTTTAGAAAATAGTAATGGAAGATCTACTTTTTGGCAAAACTCAATTATCACAAATATCTGATTTCCTAAATGACTTAATTTTAATCAAATTTCTAAGCATTTTCTTCATTTCGACCATCAGATAATTTCATTCTTGGGCACAGTTCATGCTGAAGTCACAGAAACATAAAATATTATGTCAGGAGTAAAATTGAGAAAACAGAATAACTTTTGAGGTGAAGAAAAAAACACTGAAATTGCTTAAGTCATTTGTATAAGACCACCTGGTAAAAAAAACAGGGTAAAGATTCAAATTCAAAATTTACTGAGCAAAATTTATAGGTATTTGTCAGCACATCTTATGTCTCTTTAATGCAAGATTAAATTTTATTAGAAAAGCCCAATCAAAATCTGGTAAACTGTCCGAGCAGAGTCAGTTTTGTGGCTCCAGGCAGCCACTATGGGTCCAATTCATCCAGAAAGCAGTCTTAGATTTGACTCTAAATGCAGTCATTGCCATCAATTAATTCTATTTTATTCTACATAGTTAGCATTCAGGAGTTTTGAATAGAGTATGGAAATATATTTAAATTTGTATGCATAATCATGCATAATAATGTGAAAAATACATGCCCCACAGGAGGGGAGTGTGTTACAGTAGCCTTTCTTTTGACAAGTAGCAATGCTAAGTGTTCTGCTATTATCCTTTTCTTTAACTTTGGGTAACCTGAAATCTGTAATAGATTATTATTCAGGGTTTTGAATCTTCTCTCCCTTGGGGCCCGGGGTGGGGGCGGGGTAAGGGATCCTGTTGCCAATTGCGAGGACACTCCTCCATACACAGATGCCACTGAGGAACACACTCAGCAGGAAGTCCTCTCCTTGTGTTCCATTCTCAATGGGGCGGGAACAGGGAGAATTGAGCTACGATGGGAAACTCTTTTTTGCCAAGTTCCAAGCCTTCTGGATTTCAAACTCTTGGACTATTGAACAGTCCCCAATCTCGCATTTCTTTAAGCTTGTTTACTCTTGACAAAATGGAACATTTGGTCTCAGGGAAAAAAAAAATATGTCTTTGGGTTTTAGAGGTCTCTGAAAACTTCTTGAGACATTAAGTACCTCTTACTTAACCTAACAGTGATGATTTAAGTCCTGAGCCACTGAAAAAGTGCAGATTAGATGGCCTTTAAAATACACATAGATTGAAAATCTAAAGAAAAATGCACTCAGCAAACATGGTATTTGGGATTTATTTTTAAAATATGGTTGGAAAACATTAAGCAAATTCAAAATGAGACAGAACAGATAACGGTCATTTTCACTTAAAGATCTACTCTCTAAACAACACAGCAGATGTAGTCTTCATTATCTATACTAACAGGGGCACTGTGAACAGTGCAAAAGTCACAAAGGCAGAGTAATAATAAGAACCACTGTCATTGTTATCTCTTAATCTTTCAAACTGTCGAAGCAGAACCAAGAGTAAAAAAGAAATATGTTTAGCAAGATGTGACTTTCCTTATTTTTGTTCAGCAGTTTAGACAGGAAATTTCCACCAGGAAATTTTTCTTTAGATTCGGCACTGGAAAGCAAGTTGAACAATTTCCACTCTCTGGTACAGAAGAAAAAAAGTAGAAAGAAAAAAAAAACACCTGTGGACTCAGTCTGAGAAGAGTTTTAACACAAAAACAGGTGCAGACTTATGTAATGCCTAGGGAAAGCAGGGGACAGAGCCATGGCTCATGGGTGGGCCCTTGCAAAGGAAAACGGAAGATAATTGCTCCATTGTGATGCATGGCCAAGTGAGAATTATGTGTTCTGGGTCACATAACAGTTTGACAAAATATTTCTTTTGCCAAATCTGTGACCACGTGGAATACTCCGGTGGTGGGAATACATGCTGAAGTTAAGGATGAAGTGAGGTGGGGCAGATTATTCAAGTGAGAGTTCAGCATTTGCTCACATCGCCTGCACTCCTCAAAACAGACACATCGTGGCCAGTAACAAAGTTTAATAACAGTATCTTCTGAGCAAGGTGCTTGGTGGAAAGCACACTGGGTTTTCCCTGAGAGATCTGACCCGGAATTTCAGCTCTCCCACTCAAATCTCAATTTCCTACTATGAATAATATTGTGATATAGCTATTTTAGTAATTTAGATACAGATGGATCAGATATTCTGATGTAAAAGAATAATGCTCTGTATTGTGTGAACTATTACTATCTTCCCCTCCACTTCCTTTCTTCCTTGTCTTTGATATCTTGTCATGATCAAAAGTTATACCTTCACTAGATTCTAATAAGTAAATAGAGAAAATTAGGCTGGGGGAGCTAACAGCTAATTTTTTTAAATCACAGTATAAATGTGTCTAAACATAAAGTTGATATGGAAAATATTTAAGACATTTGTAGTAAATATATCAAAATGAAGCTTATATTAATAGTGATTGAAAAAAAAGTCTCCACAGGATGATACCTCAAGAATTGCTTGGTGAGACATTCCATTTTCTCATAATTTTAAATCCATGGCATGCATAATTCTCTGATTTCCTGAATGTTTATTAATTATAGCTTTCATGGCAATAAATGTACCAGCAGTATAACTCCCTCCAGGTGAATGTACGATCTAGTTTAGTACTACATCTAGACCAATAATGATTTTAAAGTAACAAATGTAAATATATTGCATTGAATATGTTAACTTAAGATTGAAATCTGTACCTACAGAAATAGAAATGCAGAACATCTACCTCGATAAATATGGATAGGTATGACAACAACATTGTTTTATTAAATGATTGTTGTTAACCAGATAAGTGTTTACTGTACATTTCATATGATGAAGCTCTAGGGCATAGAAATGTATCCTTTAGTAATCAGAAATAGTCTCATCTATGAAATATTTTTTAAAGGACTCTAACATTTAACAAGTTACAGGTTAAATTTAAATTCAGGGGATAACACAGAGATTCGAGCACCTGAATTATGACTTTGGAAGGGGGTTAAGGAAAGTGTTTGTGAGTAGGAGATCCTTTGCTTTGCTATTGCAGTTGATAGACTCATCTTCTCCACTTTGGATCATGATTATCTCTGACCAGACAAGTAATAAAAGAAAGTTGCATAGATTGAGTGTCTTTTTAGTAAGCTCCTGTACCCACCATTAGTGACAACTGGTCCTATATTTTTCTGTCACTAATTCACCCTAACCACACTGATTTTCTCGCCCTCTTGAAGAGTACTGGCTCAGGACTCTATGCATGCTGCTTTCTAAACTTTACTACTCAATTTTCTAATGTCCACATAGTATACAAGGACAGTGGTAGAGGGTCTTGGTGGTGGTAGATGTGCAGTAATTTTGTCTATCAAAATCATAAAAGCTAATACTATTGTAACTATGTTACTTAAACTATATGATCCCTGAGCACAGAGTTAGGAGTAAGTCCCAGGCACTGCCAGCATGCCCCCCTCCCTCAGTAGCACTGTAGCACTGTCCTCCCATTGTTCATCGATTTGCTCAAGCAGGCACCAGTAACGTCTCCATTGTGAGACTTGTTACTGTTTATGGCATATTGAATACGCCACAGGGAGCTTGCCAGGTTTTGCCGTGTGGGCAGGATACTCTCGGTAGCTTGCTGGGCTCTTCGAGAGGGACAGAGGAATCGAACCTGGGTCAGCAAGGCAAATGCCCTACGGGCTGTGCTATCACTCAAGCCCCCACCCACCTCCAACCAGTATCATTATTATCTGTTTTATTTTCGAAGTGTCAGATTTAATCTATTTCAAGTAAGATACTTTAAAAATGTTATTTAATGTTATTTTCCTTCTTTCTTTCCCTTTTGTTGCTTTTGTAGTTGTTGCAGTGACTAGGACTCATGCATGCTTAGTTGTAGCCAGCAGTGATCACACTCTGCTATGGTGCTAAGGATCGCACTGTAGAACCTTTGCAAATACACTCAGACTGCAATAAATTCACTGACAGAATCACTCAGACCTACAAGCCAGGTGCTCTACCTTGAAGCTATCTATTATAGCTATCTGTGGATTTATGGCAATCACCATAGCAAGGTTTTGGTCTAGGGAGAAAGGTGGGACACATCCACACATAGGCAAAGTATACTGCCTAAGTATACTGCCTATACTGTTTTTGTCGAAATTTGAAGCTAAGCAAGGGAAATGCTGTACATGCTATAGTATTGCTCTGTTCCCTCTCTATCAATTTTTAAAAATTCTTACAACAACAGAACTCATTCTCAAAAGCAAAGTCATATTCATTTTATATTCAGACATGATTTACAGTTTAAGCTTTTGTTATGTTCTTTTTTTTCTTCAAATTATTTTGTTCTTGTAAATAAGCAGTTATCATTAATATTTGTTCATTCTTAAAAGTTCTTATAGGGGAAAGTTGAATTTAAAAAATCTACTTTTAATTTGAAAAACATTGAGCATGTCTTATATATGACAATTACAATGAAATGCTATTAGGGTGAAAAAAAGAAGTCTAGCCTCCCACTCTCCTTGTAATCTTAGTGTGTATACAAGCACGAAAAATATAAACTATGAAGCAGTTGACCCTGTGAAGCAATACATAGTCAAACAGGACACCATCAGGAAGATTGCAAACATCCCTTGATCATATTTCTGAGCTTTAAAGAAGCAAAGGTCTAATAAACATGAACTTGGACTACAATGAGCATACCCAAATCATCCTTAAAAATAGGTATTTACAACAACAAAGTAGTACTTTAATGGCAAAGATGGATGAACCAAGCTTATATCTGTATAATATAAAAAAGGAAACACTGATTATATAGTACAAATAATTTTGCTGTAATATGACAGCCTAATGACTTAAGTGCCCAATATCGTCATTATGGCTCTGAACCCCATGTGCATTAAGCAATAAAGACTCAATAAAACTACTGTATAATTCATATTTCCATGAAAATCTCATTCTTTTAAAATAGTTGTACCTATAAGATCTGAGAGACTAAATGGAAAAGTTAATCATCTGAATTATGTATTATGTGTATGCGGTGATATGAAGCTAGTCCCAGGAATGTTTCTAACTAATCCTTCACGATGAAGGAAAACAATACATTTGGACACTCAGTTTTATTTGAGGGCTTTTTTAAACTAGAAAGAAATGTATGTTTTGTCATATTAGTGTATTAATTATTTCCATATATAATGCTTTGAAGGTTATACAACTCAAATTCAACTATTGCTACATCGCTAATAAATGCACTTTAATTTTATGGGAAAAAGCAACAAGTTGAAAGTCTAACAAGTTTTTTAATAAAAAAAGGTAAAGGCCCTCCCGTTGATCGTCAGTTTGCTCGAGCGGGCCCAGTAGCGTCTCCATTGGAGACTTTGTTGTTACTGTGTCTGGCATATCGAATACTCTCGGTAGCTTGCCGGGCTCTCC
Source organism: Sorex fumeus (assembly GCF_029834395.1). Taxonomy (NCBI): domain Eukaryota; kingdom Metazoa; phylum Chordata; class Mammalia; order Eulipotyphla; family Soricidae; genus Sorex; species Sorex fumeus. The sequence goes on from NW_026606092.1 coordinate 22,418,138, forward strand.
GAGAGGGGCGGAGGAATCACTCGGGCCGGCCATGTTGGCCGCTTGTAAAGCGAACGCCCTACCGCTGTGCTATTGCTCCAGCCATGAGTTTTTTAATATTCATCTTAATCTTTGCATAACTTTAAATTTGACTTTATTTTCAAACAAGGTAAGTGAATGGTTTAGAGCAGTGATCAAACAAAAGACTGAAAAATACAACAGAAAAATTGACCAGAATAACTAGGCATCATGACATATTTTGAGATTCTCCTCCTCAGATTCTCAGTTCTTTAAGAACTCCCTTACATTATAATAAAAACAAAAATAGTGCTAAAAAGTGTATCAAGAGTAGGTATTTTCAGGTCACAGAACCGTGTATCACTAAGAGATGCTGAGAAACATGAGAAATTAAAGATGCTATTATGTTTTATTTTTTGTTTTAACGTTTCTAAGGAGCAGCTGTGCCCAATTCTTAGTGTAAAAGGAAAGCCATATCAATTTTGCTCATTTTTGTGTTTGGGATGAACATGTGATGAGAAGTACATTTGCCATTACAAAACTGGGAAATGTGACAACAATTATAATGGGTGTTGTTTCATCTACCTGCTAAACTGGTCCTCCTTGTTCAAAATATGATGTTTTTAGGGTGGCATCAACCATCTGGCATCCCAGAAAGAGAGTTGTACAAAGAAACTTCTTGGATGCCTAAAAATGATGTGAGGACAGACAAGTACCTCAAGGGTGTCTGCACAGATGCAAATCACTTACATTTGCAAATGTGTGTACGAAAGAGAGGATAGAATTAAGAGTGAATAGCTCCCCTCAATTACCTGCTTTGTGCCTGAAAATGCTTGATTTATAAGCAGAAGATTCAGAGTCAAGTACTTGAAGAACTAAACTTCAAGTCAAGACTAAGCCGAACACATAAAATACTGTTTTCCACTAACAATCCAAACTCAATGTATGATACTTGGACATGTATGCAGGAGGAACTTAGCATACTGAATATTTCCTCATAAACTGAAATTAAAAAGAAAAAAATCAATCCAAGCTGTCTTTTCTACGTTGTCTCATAAAACTGCATTGTTTTGAGGGGGGTAAAAGGCTTAATTTTTACATAAAAAAATGGGTACGGAAAAAATAAGATGTGTCCATAAAAGAGATTGTTTCCAAAATGCACTGCATTGTTTGGCCCAAACAATTGGTCCTCCTATATGAAAGGAAGGAGCCACAACAGACTGAAAACAGAATAGGTAATCAAAATAAAAGTTTTTATTCTGGAGTAGCTTAATCATCTTAGCGATGTTTACTAAAATCTGCACCCTTAGACCCCATCACCATGGTAAAAAGAACTGCAGAGAATAAAACCATTTGGGATTGAAGGAAAATAAACTCATTTTCATATTTCATATTTACCCGTGACGTATTCAATATGCCAAACACAGTAACAACAAGTCTCATGATGGAGATTTTACTGGGCCTGCTCGAGCAAATCGATGAACAATGGGAGAACCGTGCTAATAATTTTACATATATTATATATTACATATTACATATTTCATAAGTCATCTTCAAAAATATTTTTTGACTGAAAAAAACGAAGTGTCTATAAAACAGAACCTAAAGAAAGACAGAATCACTGAGCATTCAGGGCATGTGAAGAAATTTTTCAATCTTGGAGGAAAACTGAGAGAGCAAATGTAAAATTGAGGTTGAAAAGTTTCATGCCTAAACACCAAGGAAGGAAGTGATTCTAATTAAAACGCCGCATTTACTATATACTAAGGCCACTATTTTTGACTGAAATGTCAAAAATAGTGATGAAAAGAAAAACATATTTTTGTTTTTTTCTCACTTGACTATTATTAAAGATGCTTTTATTTTAGAATGTTTCATGCTTTTTTATATGTAACATATCAGTATTTTGATATTTAAGGTGAGAGAAAATAAAGCACTAGTACAAAACTACCACTAGTTTTCTACTTTAAATAAGCCCAAGAGTGTATCATAAAATATTGTCAGATATACCCTAACATGAGATTATAAACAAAAGACTTTTACTAACTGGATTGTTATGTACTTTTAAGGGTCAATATTACGATAATATAGAGAGCAAAGTATTGTAATAATTCATGATTCAAGGAAAGTAAAATTATTATTACCAAGATCCTGCTTGTTTCTTGTTTGGTCCCATTAGTAAAGAGCAGAGATTTTTTTTTAATATCTCTGAAAATAAAAGCCAACTGGAGAAAGACTAATACTGATGCCCACAGTTCAACTTTTTCTCCTTTTCCTCTCCTACTTCCTTTGACACCACCTTTGTTCTGGGATCTATAGTGAATACTTCTGTAAATGTATTTTAGCATGCTGACTCTTAAGAACAATACAAGAAGAGGTTCAGTGAGGAAAGAAAATAGCAATGAGTTAAGGGAGAGAGGGATCTTAGAATCATTTTGACGGAATCACGGGAAAAAGATTTTTCATGTCAACACTCTAAAGATAAACCATGCTTTATAACATTGAAAACTATTTTTAAGTAAGATTTTAAAAAGTTTTTTAGTAAGTAAAACTTGGTATAGTCAATGCTTGGTTGTGAAAATGGCATGACTGTTTTAAAAGTGATGAAAAGGAAATTTTCTTTGAAGATAATGACAATTACTTTTAAAAGGCTTTAAGTTCAAATGGAAATCCAAAAAAATCCAATGAATTTATCACTTAATCACTTAATCACTTAACTTCCCGTTAGTCGTCGATTTGCTCGAGCGGGCGCCAGTAACGTCTCCATTTGTCCCTGTCGCGTGCTAGTGTAGCCCAATGGCATCTCTTCGCTCCGGGAACATGGAGGGCCTCAAACCGATCGTTCATGATCTTGACAAAGAAGTCTGACCATCTGGTAGGTGGGCGGCCACGCGGTCTCTTGACATCCCGTGGAATCCAATCAGTAACAGCTCTAGTCCAACGGTCGTCTTTAAATCTCATTACGTGACCAGCCCATCTGATTTTCGACACTTTGGCATATGAGACAGCGTCCCTGATCCTTGATCGTCGACGGATGTCAGAACTCCGGATTCGTTCTCTCATTTGAGTGAAACGTGATATTCCAAGCATAGCTCTTTCTATTCTTCTTTGGGAGACCTGAATGGCGTTCTCATCTTGTTTGCGTAGGGCCCAGGTCTCTGAGGCATATGTTAATGCAGGAAGAACAGTGGAATCAAAGAGATGTGCCCGGAGCCGAAGGTTCTTCGTCCTCTTAGCTATTTCTTCGACGTTCTTGAAGGCGTTCCAAGCCGCTCTCTTCCTCCTGCGCAGCTCGGGTGCCAGGTCATTTGTCATGTTGACCTCTCGACCAAGGTACACATAGCTGTTGCATTCGGAGATGGTCGTTCCATTGAGAGCGAATGGGGCGTCAGGAACAAGGCTGTTTCTCATAAACATTGTCTTCGTAAGATTCAGCTGTAGTCCTACCTTTCCACACTCACGGTCAAAGTCGGCCAGCATTTGTGCCGCTTGGCTGATGTTTGGTGTTATTAAAACAATGTCATCAGCAAAGCGGAGGTGGTGTAGTTGCCGACCATCTATCTTCACTCCCATTCCTTCCCAGTCCAGTCGTCGCATGATGTTCTCGAGGGTGGCACTGAAGAGTTTCGGTGAAATGGTATCACCCTGCCGCACCCCTCTCTTGACATCAACGATCACTTCTTTGTAGAATGGTGAGATCCTGGTAGTGAATCCGCAATACAGCTCACGGAGGATCCTGATGTATTGGGCTTGAATGCCCTGATTGGCTAGGGCTTCAATGACCGCTTCTGTCTCAACAGAATCAAAGGCCTTCTTTAAATCAATGAACATTAAGCAGAGCGGCATCTTGAACTCCCGAGAAACCTCAATGAGCTTGGTTACCGTGTGGATATGGTCGATGGTGCTGAATCCTTTGCGGAACCCTGCTTGCTCGCATGGTTGTCCTTCATCTAGTGTTCTGCCAATCCTATTCAGGATGACTCGAGTGAACAGCTTGTAGATGACAGACAATAGGCAGATCGGGCGATAGTTGCCAATGTCATGGATGTCTCCCTTCTTGAACAGTAGTACGGTCCTGATGGTTTTCCACTGGGACGGAACCTTGCATTCAGACAGGTAGCGAGTGAAGAGCCGAGCCAGTGTATTGATGAGTACTGACGGCAGGTTCTTCAGGTGTTCAGGTCTGACCTTGTCTGGGTCCGGTGCTGTTTGCTTCTTTACCAACGAAATGGCGTGTCGGATTTCGGAAGGGAGAACGTTAGGAACGACATACCCATCCTGTGGAATTTGGTATGTCGGCAAGTGGACATGGCTATCGAAGAGATTTGAGTAGATGTCATGGATAATCTTCTCCATTGCCGTTCTGGAGGATGTGATGGATCCATCAGGACGTCGGAGGGCAGTCATCTTGGTCTTATAGTTGGCGAAGGACAGGCGGGCGTTACGAATACTTTTCCCGGCTTCTGCCGCATCTACCAGTACTTCTGCTCTTCTCTCTTTGAGGTCTTCCTTGATCGCATCTCTGCACTGCTTTGCGAGCTCGGACGTTAGCTTGCGGTTGCCTGAGGCATGCGCCAAACCACGCTGGCGAATTAGCTCAAGAGTTTTCGAAGATAGGCGACTTTTTGTGGCTATCTCTCTCTTGGCGTTCCTCGCACATTCATGGAGGTGCTGAACCAGTCGATCGTATTCCTCGTCAATGTTGTCAACAATGGCATCTTCCCATGTTGCCGCAATAGTACCAAAGAGTTCCCAGTTGGTGGTCATTCTGGGAGTTCTCTTTTTGAACTTTGCAGCCCTTTCTCCCCGCTCTGTGAAGTAGAATTTTGCACGAAGGAGACGGTGGTCCGATCCCGTTCGAAATTTTGGGACAACAGCGACATCAGTCAGGCAAAACCGTCGATTGAATATGATGTGGTCTATTTCGTTGTGGAATCGTCCACCGGGAGACTCCCATGTCCATCGTTTAGATTCTGCCTTCTGGAACTGTGAGTTACCATGAATGGTCTTGGTCGACATGATGAACTCAGACAGTCTCTCACCCTGTTCGTTCCATTCTAGGCCATGGGTCCCGATGTGAAGTTCTTCAGCTGATCTTCTCGGTCCTATCTTGGCATTAAAATCACCCACAATGATCTTGTAGAAGGTGTGGTCTTCTTTATAATGAATTTAATACTATAATTATTAACAATAAAGAAAAAAATAAAAGCAAAAAAATACCATGATCTTAAACTGCATTACCCCCCTCCTAGCGGTAGGGCGTTTGCCTTGCACGCAGCCTGCATGGCCGACCCGAGTTCGATTCCTCTGCCCCTCTCGGAGAGCCCGGCAAGCTACCGAGAGTATCTCGCCTGCACGGCAGAGCCTGGCAAGCTCCCTGTGACGTATTCAATATGCCAGACACAGTAACAACAAAGTCTCCAATGGAGACGTTACTGGGCCCGCTCGAGCAAATTGATGACCAACGGGAGGGCCTTTACTTTACTTTACTTATCCCCTCCTAGGGATCACTGGTTGTTCACATTAATTTTTCTGACCATCAGCAAGAAAAACCAAACCAGCTATGACAATATCATTCCCACTGTAACAGAAGTTTGTGAATAAAAATTTTCATAGTCATTTCTGTTATTTACATTGAGGAATATAAATAACTTGTCTGGCAAGACTAAGCATAGCTTCCCAAATTTACATGAATAACAGAGGGTTATTTATTTATTTTTGCTTTCTATTTTGCTATGATGGTTGCCATATTAATTCTATCAATAAAGATGCTTTTTTAGGTTGTGTTGTTTCTTTTTCTTAATCACTAAATTTGTGTTCTGCTCATTTAAGATTAGACTTCCATTTTGTGTAAAATTATTATATTTTAGTCTGTTTCTATCAAATGTTTCTATCACCATTTCTAACTTAGTGAATATCATTAAAAGATAATTACAGATATTATCATTAACCTTGGGCTGGAGCGATAGCACAGTGGTAGGGCATTTGCCTTGCAAACGGCCAACATGGCTGACCCGAGTTCTATTCATCCACCCCTCTCAGAGAGCCTGGAAAGCTAGTATCAACCCCTCATGGCAAAGACTGGCAAGCTACCCATGACGTATTTGATATGCCAAACACAGTAACAACAAAGTCTCACAATGGAGACGTTACTGGGCCCACTCGAGAAAATTGATGAAAAACAGGAGGACAGTGACAGTGAGGTATCAGAGCTTAGCAACAATGTAATATTTTTTCCTTTAGTAGTACATATTACCCCCACACACCACGAAAGTATTAATATTCCTACACTATTGTCCATAGGATTCTTACAAACCCCTCCACTCCCTTAGGTATTGTCAATTCTATAAACAGAGTTTAAAGATCAACATTAATTGGACATTTTCATGCTCTGTTTCTTTGAATACTACTTATAAGTGAGGTCATCCAGTGTTTGTCTTTCTACTTCTGACTCAGTTTGCAAAAAAAATGCTGTCTTTGACAAGATCCAGCACCTCTTTATGATGAAAACCCTAGCCAAATTGGGTATAAAAGGGACTTTCCTCAATATATTTAAAGCCATCTATCACAAGCCTACAGCAAGCATCATCCTCAATGGGGGAAAAAGTGAGAGCCTTCCCTCTAAGATCAGGGACAAGACAAGGATGCCCACTCTCTCCACTGCTGTTCAATATAGTACTGGAAGTACTTTCAATAGTGATTAGACAAGAAAAAAGATATTAAGGGCATTCAGGTAGGAAAGGAAGAAATCTAGCTCTCACTATTCACAGATAATATGATACTGTACTTAGAGAACCCTATAACCTCCACCAAGAAACTCCTAGAAACAATAGACTTGTATAGTAAAGTTGAAAGCTATAAAATCAATACCCAAAAGTCCATGGCTTTCCTATATGCAAACAGTGAGAGAGAAGAAAGCAACATGAAAAAAACAATCCTGTTCACAATTGTGCCCCAAAAAATCAAGTACCTAGAAATCAGCTTAACTAAGGAAGTAAGGGAACTGTAAAAAAAAACTACAAAACGCTACTTCAGGAAATAAAAGAGGACATGAGAAAATAGAAAGACATCCCCTGCTCATGGGCCGGGAGAATTAACATTGTCAAAATGGCAATACTTCCCAAAGCATTGTACAAATTGAATGCAATTCCTATAAGGATACCCATGACATTCTTCAAAGAAATGGAGCAAACACTCCTGAAATTCATATGGATCAATAAGACCCCACAAATAGCTAAAGCAATTCTTGGGAAAAAGAAAATGGGAGGAATCAATCTCCCTAACTTCAAACTCTACTACAAAGTAGTAATAATTAAAACAGCATGGTACTAGAACAAAGACAGAGCTGCAGACCAATGGAACAGGGTTGAATATACTGACATCTCCCCTCAATCATATGATTATCTAATATTTGATAAAGGAGCAAGAAATGTGAAGTGTAGTAAGGAAAGCCTCTTTAACAAATCGTGATGGCAAAACTGGACAGCTACATGCAAAAAATGGGCTCAGATCTCTGCTTACCTCCATGTACAAAAGTAAGATCAGAATGGATTAAAGACCTCAACATCAAACCAGAATCCATAAGGTACATTGAAGACAAAGTTGGCAAAAACTTTCATGTCATTGAAGCTAATGGTATCTTCAAAGATGTCATGCCACTGGCTGAGCAAATGAAAACAGAGTTAGAAAAATGGGACTATCTTAAACTAAGAAGCTTCTGCACCTCGAAAGAAACAGTGACCAAAATACAAAGATAGTCTACAGAATGGGAAAGGATATTCGCCAAATACACATCTGACAAGGGGTTGATATCAAGGATATATAAAGTACTGGTTAAACTCCACAAGAAGAAAACATCCAACCCCATAAAAAATGGGGCAATGAAATGAACAGAAACTTTCTCAAAGAAAAAATCCGAATGGCAAAAGGCATATGAGAAAATGCTCTACATCATCAATGATCATCAAACCACAATGAGATACCATCTCACACCTCAGAGACTGGCCCAAATCCAAAAGAACAAAAGCAACCAGTGCTGGCGTGAATGTGGTGAGAAAGGGACCCTTCTTCACTGCTGGTGGGAATGCCAACTGGTTCAGCCCTTTTGGAAAACAGTATGGATTATTCTCAAAAAATTTGAAATTGAGCTCCCATTTGACCTAGCAATACCACTCCTGGGAATATATCCCAGAGAGGCAAAAATGTATAGTCGAAGTGACATCTGCACTTGTTTGTTCATTGCAGCACTCTTTACAATAGCCAGAAACTGGAAGAAACCTGAATGGCCAAGAACAGATGACTGGTTAAAGAAACTTCGGTACATCTACACAATGGAGTACTATGTAGCTGTTAGAAAAGATGAAGTCATGAAATTTACATACAAGTGGTATTACATGGAAAGTATCATGCTAAGCGAAACAAGTCAGAAAGAGAGGTATAGACATATAAAGATTGCATTCATCTTGGGGACATAAAGTAACAAAATAGGAGATTAATACCCAAGAATAGCCGAGATCAGTACCAGGAGGATTACTCCAGGCTTAGAGGCCAGCTGGGCATGCTAGGGGAAAGGGCAGCTCAGATAGAGAAGGGTGCACCAAATAAAGGCTGTTTGGAGGATCCTCCCAGGAGCCTAGTCTGCATGTTGAAAGCAGACTATGGACTGAACATGATTGCCACTCAATGTTTCTTTTCCAGACCACAACACCCAAAAGGAGAGAGAGAACAAAAGGGAATGCCCTGCCCCACAGAGGCAGGGTGGGATGGGGGGATGGGGGTGGGAGGGATACTGGGATCCATGGTGGTGGAAAATGGGCACTGGTGGAGGGAATGGCTATTTGATCATTGTATAATCGAAACCCAGGCACAAAAATTTGTAAGTCTACAGCTGTACCTCATGGTGTTTCACTAATAAAAATTAAAAAAAAAAATAAAAACCAATATGCTGTCAATTCTGTTCTACAGCAAAAGATATCATCTTTCCTTACAGTTGAATAGTATTTCATTATATGTATAAAGCAAAGCAAAGCAAAGACCCTCCCGTTGATCATCGATTTGATCGAGCGGGCCCAGTAACGTCTCCATTGGAGACTTTGTTGTTATTGTGTCTGGCATATCGAATACTCTCGGTAGCTTGCCGGGCATTATATGTATATTCAAATAAATCACAATTCATACATATATATATACATGTATGCATATAATCTTGTGAACACTTGTATTGTTTCCAGATCCGGTGTTATAGTAAATAGCTCTCCAATAAGCAGAGGTGTGCGTATCTTTTTTAATCAATTCTTCTGTGTCTTTGGGATACATACCAAGAAGTGAAACTGAATGCACGTGACTTTCACTAGTTTTTCCAAATCATAGTTTTAACGAGTAAATGATAAAACCTGCTGGGTCCCGAGATTTGTTCCTGAATCTCTGGGATCATGACCGTTAAGCAGCTTGATCAGGAGTCAGAAAGGCTGTTCATGGGTAGTGATTCGGGGTCTCATTGGGATGGGGAGGAAAGGGCCGGATTCACCCCTATCCTGTGAGGTCCAGCGTGTCTCATCACTGAGCACCTAAACCTGACTGTCCAGTGGCCTCTGGAGGATGGTGGCCACCAAGCCGCCTACGGGGAACAGGCAGAGGGACAACACCCTTTCCTCCCTGGGGTGGTCCGGTGACAGAAACCTACTGACTGCGGGTCCGGACACATTTCTGTCAAAAGCTACTGTGTTCCGAGATTTGTTTCTGAGTCTCTTGGATCATGGCCATTAAGCAGCTTGATCAGGAGCCTGAGAGGCTGTTCATGGGCAATGACTTGGGGTCTCGTTGGGTTGGGGAGGAAAGGGCCTGCTCCACCCCCATCCCATGAAGCCCAACGTGTCTTGTCACTGCGGGCCCAAACCTGACTGACCAATGGCCTCTGGCGGATGGTGGCCAGTGAGCCACCAAGGGGGAGCAGGCGGAGAGACAGCACCCTTTCCCCCCTGAGGTGGCCCGGCAACAGTAAGCTACTGTGGGGACTGAATGCATTTCTGCTTAAAGCCGCTGGGTTTCTAGATTTCTTTCTGAGTCTCTGGGATCATGGCCATTAAACAACTTGATCAGAAGCCATAGAGGCCATTTGTGGCTGGCAACTGGGGGTCTCATTGGGGTGGGGAGGAAAGGGCTGGCTCCACCCCCATCCCGTGAGACCCTGCATGTCTCATCACTGCGGGCCCAAACCTGACTGTCCAGTGGCCTCGGGAGAATGGCCAGAGGATGACCAGGCTGCCAGCGGGAGCAGGCCAAGGCATGAAACCTATTCCCACCTGGCTTGGTCCAGCTCTGGTAACCTATTGCAGGGACTGGACACATTTCTGCCAAAAGCCATTGGATTTTGAAATTTGTTTCTGAGTCTCTGGGATCCTGGCCGTTAAGCAGTTCAATCAGGAACCAGAGAGGCCATGCCTCCAATTATATAGCTGAGCCCAAGGTGGTTTGTGGGTATGTCTCCCACATTCCTAACTTTTGGCTGTTTACTTTTTTGGTAAACTTTGCCCCAAGTTTTTGGGGTTTGGCCAAAGGCACAACAGCAATTTTGGGGTATCTGGAAGTTTGAAGGTGCCATCAGGCTGCTGAAACACTCACCTCACAGGTATAGATTGACCTGCTGGAGGCACTATACCCCTGTGTTTCTAACTTTATATTGTATTTTCCAATGCACATTTTGAAGGAAACTTAATGAAAAATCTTTTGTACAAGTAAACTTTCATGACAATACAAAAAATAATAATAGTAATAATATTAAAATACCTGAGCAAATAAAAAGCAATCTATAGCAGAATAGATATTATTAGTCCATTTCTGTACATATTATATACTTACTGTGTAATCCGTGTAATCCCATCAATGGCCAAGACCCAGAGACTAAAATACCCAGCTCCTAGAAGTGCACGGCCGCATTTGCGAATGCATGACATCTTATTATCTCATTCTTACTTTGGACAACCTGGCAGGTTTTAGCAGAACTGAAAAAAGTTCTTCTCATTGTACAATTTTATTTTTGTTCAAACAGGTATCATTTTACCTGCTACCGAAAGTAACCTGCCCACACGGCAGCGTCTGGCAAACTCCCCATGGAGTACCCAATATGTCAAATACCAGTAACAATTATGGGTCTCATTCTCCTACCCCTGAAAGAGCCTTGAATATGGCACTTTTTAAAATCTCAGGGCTAGGACAAAGGAGACGTTACTGGTGCCTGCTCGAGGCAATCGACGAACAACAGGATGATCTTGATCGTGATGACCATCTTTATATATGTGTGTGTGTGTGTGTGTGTGTGTGTGTATGTATGTATATATATATATATATATATATACACACACACACACATACATATATTATATATTTGTATTGGGAACACACCTAGTGATGCTTAGAGCTTACTCCTGATTCCAAGCACAGAGATCATTCCTGGTGGGCTCAGGCAACTATAATGGATGCCAGGGATCAAACACAGGTAGGCTGTATGCAAACCAAGTGCCCTATCTGCTATTCTATCAGTCTGGCCTTGACCATCTTTATATTTCATGTATACCTGGAGATTCCTATGCTTAATGAAACTTCAGTTCTGTTAAAACCAGTGTAATGGTTATTTGTTTAGTACAGTAAGCTGAGGAATGTTCTAAAGGGCAATTATATCTATAATTTTTGAGGTAGAATTACTGGTACCTTTGGTTTTACAAATATTGGGTTTGTATTTAGAGACAGAGTATTTCATTTTTTAAAAGAGTTTGCTATTAAAATAGATATTTTTATCATTTTAAATTTTGGGTGAATGTACCGATGTTTGTACTTTATCAATTCCATTACTTTTATTGCTTCTAATTAATGCTGTGAATTTTGGGAATAAAAACAATTTTTTCAAGTGTTTTTCAAACAAAAGTTATTTATTCTCATACTGTTATTAAAATTAAAAAAATAATATTCCTATCTATATTCTTGGAGAAAACCTCTAACTTCAGGGAAATAAAATTTCACAATACAAAGTTATAAAAAAAAAAGTCAGGTATGCCAAAAGACACAACAGCCTAAATGACAGATATTCTTAAAAATCTTATTATCTCATTCTTACTTAAAAATCTTATTATCTCATTCTTACTTTGGACAAACTGGCAGGCTACTGAATGTAACCTGCCCACATGGCAGAGTCTGGCAAACTCCCTGTGGTGTACCCAATATGCCAAATACCAGTAATAATGATGGGTCTCATTCTCCTAATCCTGAATGAGCTTTGATATGGCACTTTAAAAAAAAAACTCAGGGTTAGGACGAAGGAGAAGTTCCTGGGGCCTGCTCGAGGCAATCAATGAACAACAGGATGGTCATGATCGTGATCGTGATTCTTAAAAAAAAGTTCTTCTCATTGTACAATTTTATTTTTCTTCAAAGAAAAGAAAGAAGAAAACACACACACATCAATTAAAAGAGATAAATATTTAGATAAAAATCTTCCTAGAAAATAATATCACTTCTTGGATTAAATCCAACAGAGAGAGGAAAAGAAAAAAGTACAGTAAAGGGAACAAACGTAATCCTGTCAAACAAAAAAATCCACAATTTATGTCTTGTATCTAAAGTCTGAATAGTATAAAATTAATATCCTGATTTAGGATTATTTTGATACCTTGTCTTCTAAACCTTCATATTCCAGTATTTTGATAACAAATTATATTTTCAAAATCTGAATTTTAATTTTATTGATGCTTCATGTATGTGGAGGACAAAGTGAAATTAATAATCTAAGTTGTATATATGTACATATGAATGAGTTAAAGTATATATATGCATATATGCATATGCATGTATGTGTATATATAAATGTGTGTGTATGTATGTATATATAGTCTTGTCACATGTTGGGCCAACTGGAATTTGAAGAAAAAATTGTTGGTAGCATATCTAAGAGTTTGAGTGAAACAAAAAGCAAAATTCTCAGAAGTTCAGAAGTAGGCATTTTGTGATATGTAATTTCCATACATAGCATTGTCCTATTTTGAAACAATGTCCTATTTTTATAATTATTTGACTTGGAAACAAACATATGTTGTGAAAAATTTAGAAGAAATGGAACAAAAAAATTATCACACAAAACCCAACAGCCACCATTGTAAACATTTTACCTCACACACACACATGCACACAGATACACACTCAAAAGTACTAGAAAAAATACATAAAAAGGAACTAATAACTTTGTTATTTAGAGTTGACCACTTTTGCAATAGTTATTCTTTTTTTTCATATTATACATACATTCACACATTTAACAGATATTTAATAAGACCTTATGTTATATTAGCATCCATTCTGAATAACAGGAAAATTTCCTACCTTCATGTCACATATTTTTAAAAGTTTTATTGTCCATCCCCTCATCCCTCTTCCCATTAGGTCATGCACATTTGTTCTGTTATTGTTCCTTAAATACTTAACTTTTTATGGCTCCATAATATACCAGTATAATATGAGTTAATTGACTAATGTTTATTATTGGCACTTATATAAATAGTATCCACACTTTTGCTATCAAAAGCTTTCAAACTTTTAGGTTGATATTTTCTTTGGGCAGATTTCTAGATTCAAGTTTTGAGTACTATGATTTTAAGACTCACTTCTCATTCCCAAATTGCTTTGCAGAAGGCTTATATGTACAGCAGTGATATGATATTTATGCACACACCTCCTTTCACACAAGCATATGCTTTATACCCACACAATTATGATGGGCTGGAGCGGTAGCACAGCGGTAGGGCATTTGCCTTACACGCAGCCAACATGGCCGACCCGAGTTCGATTCCTCTGCCCCTCTCGGAGAGCCTGGCAAGCTACCCGTGACGTATTCGATATGCCAAACACAGTAAAAACAAAGTCTCCAATGGAGACGTTACTGGGCCCGCTCGAGCAAATTGACGAACAACGGGAGGGCCTTTATGATGCAAAAGGTGTATTAGATAATACCTATGAAAAACATAATGTCTTTCTTATTTAATTTTTATTTTTCAATGATTTTTATCCTAAATGAAATACATTTGACTTACTTCATTTCTATGATTCAAGGTGTTTATAGGACAGGCTGGATAAATAAGCAAGGAAAACATTTTTATATTCCTATAACCATTGGTTTAATTTGGCTTTCTAGAATCATATACAGGTGCCTGGACCTTTCGACTTGAATTAGGCACTGAAGCAACTTTACAACCTGCATCTTCTTTTATGAATACTCAAACCATCTTACTTTATGTTTATCACTGTAACTCTGAATTTTCTATGACATTGAAGTTTTCATGTATTAATTGATGCTTCTATCAAGGTACATAAATGGTATTCATAGCTGCTTTCTATTTAGCTAACACTATTAGCAACTTAAAAAAATCTGTTTCATTTGTATAGAGAACTATGCCTCTCCAATAATTGAAGCTATGATAGATGGAGCTCTTTAGAGTCTTTTCAGAGAACTAGTACTTGGAGACTGCAGAACATCTAGCTCAAGGTTTCTTAAATTTTCCACTTATGGTTTCTTTCTGCCAGAGAAATTTTTATGTGACTCTTGGTGTATAGGTAAATAAAGTAGACATACAAATCAAATATTTACTTTACTAAATCATAAATCAAGCTAAAACAATTTTAAAGTTTTTTTTTACTTTTACAAAATAATTTATTTTATTTTCCTACTGAGCAAAATACATTCTCATATAAATATTGTTTTGGAATTAGATTTCTATATTTTTTCACATTTAAAATTTTAGTATACAAAAATTTCGTATACTGCACTTTGTATTATTTTAAAATGGTAATTTAGTTATTTTTATTTTATTCTTTTGTCTTTTTAGTGGGATGAAGCAATAGTACAGCGGGTAGGGCATTTGCCTTGCACACGGCCGACCTGGGTTCGATTCCACCACCCCTCTCGCAGAGCCCAACAAGCTACTGAGAGTATCTGGCCCGCCTGGCAAAGCCTGGCAAGCTACCAGTGATGTATTCTATATGCCAAACACAGTAACAACAAGTCTCACAATGTTACTGGGCCCCTCAAGGAAATCAATGAACAACAGGAGGACAGTGCAGTGCTACAATGTGTTGACTTTTGGTTCTGCTATTGCTCCCTTTTTAAGTTCCTTAAGAAATAGACGATTTATTCAAGGACCTCGATAAATAGCTCAAAGTCCCTCTGGACAAGCGGGAGGTCCAGATTCAATTCCTGGTGCCACACTGGCCCTGAATCACCACCAGTTGTAACCCTTCATTCCCAAACAACAAGCCAGGAACAGTCCCTGAGAACTACTGACTCAAAAACCACCACTCCATCCACCCCCCCCCCAAAAAAAAAGATTTGAACACAGATTTGAAAGACTGCTAAAAAAATTTTCAGATAAACAGCTGAAAACATCCATCCATTGCCTCTAAATCAGAACTACAATGAATACTAAACTGTTTTAAAAAGGCAAGGGAATCCCTTACATCACAAGATGTATCTGTCACTGTCACTGTCCTCCCATTGTTCATCGAGCAAATTGCTCGAGCAGACCCAGTAACATCTCCATTGGAGACTTTGTTGTTACTCTGTTTGGCATATCGAATACGTCACGGGGAGCTTGCCAGGCTCTGCTGTGAGGGCGAGATACTCTCGGTAGCTTGCCGGGCTCTCCGAGAGGGGCGGAGGAATCGAACTCAGGTTGGCCATGTTGGCTGCGTGCAAGGCAAACGCCCTACCGCTGTGCTATCGCTCCAGCCCACAAGATATATGAGCAAAAATAAATTAATAAATAAACAAAAAAATCACAAAAAAGAGGTTATGAAAGATTGTACAGATTGTAGGGCATCTTGCCTTGCTTGTGGCCCACCAGGTTCAATCCCTGCATAGCAGAAGGTGCAAGAGGTCAACCAGATATGATTCCAAAGCACAGAGCTAGGACCAAGTCCTGAGACCAACTGAGTGTGATGCTCCCCCATGTCAACCCCACCACCATCACCACCAAAAAACAGATGCATCATTAAACTGAGCGGGAAGATGTAAAATGATGCAGACTCTATGAAAAATAATATTGAGATCCCTTAGAAAAAGGTAAAAGGTAAAGGTAAAGGCCCTCCCGTTGATCGTTGATTTGCTCGAGCGGGCCCAGTAACGTCTCCATTGGAGACTTTGTTGTTACTGTGTCTAGCATATCGAATACTCTCGGTAGCTTGCTGGGCTCTCTAAGAGGGGCGGAGGAATCGAACTCGGGTCGGCCATGTTGGCCGCGTGTAAGGCGAATGCCCTACCAGCTGTGCTATCGCTCCAGCCCTTAGAAAAAAAGAAAGAAAAAAGAAAATGTCTGATCTGATGATACTAGCATTTTTCTAAAGGACATAAAACACTAATTTGAAAAGAAATTTGTACTTTATGTTCATAATACCACTACTCAGAATTGTCAAAAACATGAACATGAAATCAACCTAAAGAAAAGTACAACAAATGAACTTATAAAGTTTCTGTGGTATGTAAACTCAAGGGAATACTATTTGGCCATTAGGAAAGAAGAAATTGTTCCATTTGGGACAATATTAATGGAACTTTGTGTAATTGTGGTAAATGATATGAATAAGGAAGTTAAATAAATATTGAATGGTTTCATTAATACAAGGAATAGAAATAAGTGATGCGAATGAACACATAAAAATGGCAAATCTAGTTTCTAGACTTGAAAATATGAGACTAACACCCCAGAATGGCCGAGATTAGTACCAGGAATTTTGCTCCATGGCTTTGAGTCCAGCCACACATACTAGGGGAAAAGGCAGCTCAGATAGAGAAGAAAGCACCAAATAAAGGGTGTTGGGAGGATCCTCCCAGGATGGGAGAAGCATGCTGAAAGTAGACTATAGACCAAACATGATTGCCACTCAATGCCTCTTTTGCAAACCACAACACCCAAAAGGAGAGAGAGAACAAAGGGGAATGCCCTGCTACAGAGGCAGGGTGGGTTGAGGGGTATGGGGGATGGGAGGGATAATGGGACCTGTGGTGGTGGGAAATGTGCACTGGTCGAGGGATGGGTATTTGAGCATTGTATAATTGAAACACAAGCACAAAATTTGTAAGTCTACAACTGTACCTGTCAGGGATCCAATAGGGACTGGTAGCAAAAGTAATATAATACTATCAAAAATAATACAATACTATCTATTTTTCTCTATTTGTTTGCATACTATCAAATAAAATCTACATTGTTATTTTTCCTTAAGGCAATTAAAAACTGTGACTTGAGTATTTTGTTAAGTAAGTTATTAACATTATTTTACATAATTTTCTGATTCTAAAAAGTTTGGTATAATTTCTGCATATAGGATTTTTTTAAGTTTCTTATTGACTTTACAATACTATTGATAATTATCAATGTGGAAATTTAATAAAATTCAATGTCTATACTTACATGAAGTTAACACATTATTGGTCAACTATAAAAACAATGGAAATATTTTATATCAACAGTATAGTTTTACAGACATTTATCTAAGATAGATTTTATATTCTGATACAAAATATTTGTACATATGTGAATTACTAAATAGAATCTGTTAAATAAATGAAGTAACTGATTTAAGAGCTAAAGGTTAGTCATTTTCTTAAATATAATTATGAAATAACTAACTTCTGAGCAAATTCACAAAATAATTTCATTAATCAAAAAATCAAACTACAATTTAAGATTTTGTTTTTACTTTTTAACTCACCATCTGTTAAATCAATAAATGCTAGAGTTTAATTTCTGTTATAATATATTAATTTCTAAATCAACTTTTCTTGACATTTGTGCCTTTTCCATCTGTCAATATGGCCCTTAAATTTTATTTTTACGTGCTATATATATACACATATGCATATGTATCTGTAAAAAGAGCTCTCTATCTTTCAAAACATGCACAAAAATCATATAACAATATAATTATTTATACATATTAACAAGTAAAACTTAATAAAGGCAAGAGAAAATCAAAACACGTCATGCAAAATCTAAAGATGCAACATGTGTTCTGAGTTAGATTGCTTAAGTTATTTTTTGTGTTCCCAGACCAAAGTGTTTGTGTCTTCTGCTCTGTAAGTGAAGTTAAACTGATTATATATATATATGATATATATATGATATATGTATGCTGTTCCTTTTCTTCTCCATCTTTTTGTTTTTGTTTCATAGATAGAGATCACATATAGTTTTGGTGCTTGCACACTTGGTTGTGGTGCATAGAAATTTGCACATTTCTGTTACTTTAATTTTTTTCTGGTCATGACACTGGAGATCCCAAATGTCGATGCTACCTTGGATTGCACTCAGTACGTGAAATGACAAGTATAAGAAAATTGCTCTACCTAATTATGAATTGCCTAAAGTTACCTAAAGACCCTTTTGGGTCTTTTGAATGATGAGCAATAAGAAAATACATATCATGTTCTTGGAGAAGCACATCTCCCACGTTTTATACTTAAGACCATACATAATATAAAACTGACTCATTTAATCTAATTTTTTCCTGAAATATAAAGGTAATTTGACTTTCTCTAGTTTAAGTTTTTTCATTCATGTGTGCGGAGAGTGGTCTCGGCATGGTGGTGGCTGGTTCTGGAGGTCTTGGGCTGCCGGAGCCCTGGTCGGGGCAGGGAGGAAAGCTCAACCCGCTCCCCTCCAAGGGACCCTGGCGAGGAACAGCCAGGCACAGGGGCAGGAGACTGCACTGGTCTCGTCCGGGAGCTGGATTTTATAGTCTCTGAGTCTTGGCCGCTGAAGGGATTACATGGCGCCAGGGGACCAGGTGGTGGGTGTGACCCCCGCCTACTGGAATTTGGAGGATCTGGATGGAGGATGCTCAACTCCAATCCGAGTAGGCTTTTCATTATGTTTTGTAAAATTTCAAGTAAGTATTTATATCAAATACTTTACTCAAGAATATTTACCATTTCAGGAATGTTTCCTCTATTCCGGGCACTGTTCCAAGACCTTTCTTTAGGTGCTAAGCTATTTGTCCTTCACTGTAAGTCTACACTGAATTTACTAAACTGACACAGATAATTTTGCAGGGCAAGGACTTACACATAAATCTGAACCTGAAATTAACACTCTTTATCATTGTACTGTAGCTGGGCAAACAGGTTTATCCTCTGAATCTGGATTTAAGCACAACACTTGCTTCCTATCCACTAGTAATGTAAAATAGCTTCTACTACTAAAAAGTGACAGATTCTTATTCTGGGGGCTCATTAAGAATTAAACAGTTGAAGAAATTGGTCGGGATGGCAGACGTGTGCCAAAAGTAGATAATGGACCAAACATGGTAATCTCTCAGTATCTGCACTGCAAAACATAATGCCCCAAAGTAGAGAGAGTATGGGGAATATTGTCTGCCATGGAGTCAGTGGGAGTATGGGAAAGGTGGGGGTATACTGTGGATATTGGTGGTGGGGAATGTGCACTGGTGGAGGGATGGGTGTTTGATCATTGTGTGATTGTAATTCAGACATGATAGCTTGTAACTTTATCTCATGGTGAATCAATACAATTTTAAAAAAAGAATTAATTTCAGTCTTTCAGATGTTGGAACTGAACAAAGACATAGAAGGAAAACTTTCAGCATTTAGATCTATTAAACTCTTCCCTTTGGACCTTGGTCCATTGTTTTGGTCAGCACTCCACTTTGGAAATACTTCATGACATATGAATACAAAAGTTCTGAGAAATTCAATGATATAAATTTAAGCAAAAAAGTTTTATCAAAAGCACATATAACTATGCATACCAGCATTCAATTTGATAAAAACAATTTAATGTTTCTTTTGTTCAAGTTTATCTTTAAATTAACCAAGTTTATAGTGATAAACCATATTCATAGAGGAGGAAAATCTATTCAAAGGTGATCATCAATATTATTTGCTAACATAAAACTGAACATATTTTCTACTGCTTTAACTTCATGGCTACAGACTGATCCTACCCAAAGTGGTATCTGAATAGATGCCAGTGATATGTGTAAATTGAGTGACTGTTCCATCTGCTCTAGCTTTTCAGAGGTGGTGTCACCTTTGCTTATTTTAGAGCTCGTTCTATGTTTCCTTCTATCCCTGATATGGATCGTAATGATAATAGTTAATTTATTTGTCTAATGAACATGTTGTGATAGAGAAATATTAATCTCTCTATTATGAGTACATCAAAAACAACCAAAGGACTTTATGTTGAGCAATTTCTTTCTTCATTGATTTTCATATTTTATTGACTTATCTATCTGTTTAAGCCTACTCAATTCACTTATCATCATTCCATGTATGTATTTAGTGAAAGACAGCAAAATTTAAGAGAAGACAAGGATGTTAATTAGCTTATATAGACAGTAATACAAAATGGTCTATACCTAAAACTAACATATTATAATGCAATTATAAAATTTTCTTCAAAAAATTTTCTTCTATTAAGAAAATAAGGAGTAGATAAGAACCTTAACACCATCGTTCAAGCAAACAAACAAAAGTGGTTGTTCAGTAAAATTCATTTCTGGTTATTTTAGACATCATATTCTGATTTTATCCAATAGTCATTTAACATGTTAAAAGAGTAAAATGATTTCATATGATTTTTTTTCTTTGATTTATTATGAACTTGACCCATAGTGAATGAGCAGAGAAAGACAGGGTGGAAAGAAAGAACTGTAACTAATTCCTGCCTTGACAAGTCCTTAAAAATAGCATTTGTCTTTAGTATCTGAAACTGAAATCAAGGTATCAATTACTACCAAACAGGAGGCCTCAAGGCCTCTAAATGATAGTGATTACAAAGGAAGACTTCTGGAGCATTTTTTTTTACTCAACTTTGAAAGGATCAATTTGTTCTTGTTTTTTTTTGGGGGGGTTGGTGTTTATTCACTATCACAATGTTGATAAGAAATCTCTTTTCAGTTAAGTTCTGGTAACTTCATTAAATTTTGCAATTCCACATTATCTTTTCAAAGTTTAACCCCTAACATGACTGTACAAGTCATATAGTTATTAGTTAGCTGAGTTACTGCTTTTTTGAAGAAAGACAAATGTACTGAAGTGTGTGTTCTATCAGATTTGGCAGGAAGAGTCTATTGCTAAAAATATATTTTTTTAAAAATTGGCTTTATCATGTCTTTATAATTTCTTTATCATTTCTTCTATGATTGGATATATTTATTTTCACTAAGACAATCAATATGATATGTTTATGTCAGTTGTGAATCAAGACATTATAAATGGAATTAATAAGGACAGATACGTAACTCAGTTCAGAAAGTTTATAGTCTTCTATAAATCATTCAATATTGCTTTCCTCCTTCCCATAAATCCAAAAGAATTTTGAAAACATGTCCATCTCTGAAGATTTTAATCATTTATCTCTGATATGATTTATCTTAATCAAATTAAGAGGGATATTCCAAATATCACATAAGAAAATGGAAGATTTGTGACTACGGTCATAGTAACATATGTTGAATCAAATGCTGGCATACATGCAGAATCTAATTTAAATTTCTAAGCAACTCTGCAGGAGGTACTATTATTATTGGTAGTCTCCAGGTTATAATATGGAAGTGAAGGGCCAGAGAGGTAGTCTAGTGGATAAGGTGCTTTCTTACTATCTTGTTGACCCAGGTCTGATCCTCAGCATCACATATGGTATCCTGAACTCCACCGAGAGGGATCCCTAAGCACAGGGCCAAGAGCACTGAGTACAGCCAGTTCCCAACTATTCACTCCCCCAAATCAAACAAAGAAATCCAAAAGCTTTAAGATGAAATGTATGTCTCAGTTTACCTTGCTAGTAAGTAGTAGAAGCCATCAGCTGTTCTTTAGAACCCAGAAAGTCTCAGAGAACAATGGAGTAGGCTTAGACCTTGGAGTCAGAATGCAAGGTTTTAAATTCTGACTGAGTCTTTTTACTTGTATTGTTCGGAGCACATTGATCAATCCTTCTGTGCCTCAGTTATACATTTAGTGAATTATAGGAGGAGATGATACAAGATGAGACATATGCATAGAATCTCTCTGTGGATTCTAATTGCATTCCTCTTCGGGATTTTTCCTCTCCCTTCCCAGGATGAGATGCACTCTCTCATTTTTGCAGAGAGGACACTATTACAAAGCTCTTAAAGGGGCCACACTTGGGGACTTTTCCCTACGAGTGTGCACCTCAACACACAGAGCATTTCACATGCATCTTTTTGCATAGTTATTCTTAAACTGTTTATCTGGCACATCGATAGGCAGCTGGTGGAACAAATAGGAAATCCTGGGAAGCACATTCATTTTTAAAGTGTTAATGTGCCCAATCCAAGAGACAGTAATGTGCTTCCATCCGTTAAGATCCCCTTTAATGTTTCGGATTGGAGGGCCATAATTTAAATGAAATGCATTATCCAACCTGGAAGGTATTCCACATCCTAAATATTTAATTGATTTCTCCATCAGGGGAAGAGGAGTCTACACAATAAGCAGATTCTAGCTATATCTAAGTGTCCGATTAATAGTGTCTCTAATTTAGGGTAATTTAGGAGTTTACAACTTATAAAACGGCAATGTCTTCTTCATTCCTCCCAAAGTACCAAGAGTATTGTGTTTGGATTAATTGCAAACAGCAGACAATCCTCCGTGTATAATGAAAACTCAGAGTCAGTGTCAGCCAGCCATGCACCTATAATTTGAGATCTCATCTGAATATTTTTCACGAGGGGTTTCACATCCTAAGTAAATTGAAGTGGTGATGGAAGAAAGTTGTAATTGTTGAATGTCCCTATTAAAAAAGTTGAACAAGTCAAGTTCGTTCCTGCTGATTTTTGCTTAGTTGGGTCTCATCTAACTGAGTGAGGAAGATAAATCAAGCCACTTGCAGATTTTCCTAATGGTGCAAAGTTTGGCACCCTGAGGACTGTGGAAATGTCTATTACTACACTTGTAAAGAAGAGAAGTGGAACAAGACTGTGGGTGGCTGGATCCATATGAGTGATTTATTACCTCTGAATCCACTTAGTCATTTCCGGATAAGCACTTAAGAGCCAAAAGTTTATGGTCATTTTCAGTTTAAAGAAAGAGCAGAGTACTTCTTAACATATATAACAGACATAACATGGAGAAATCAGCATTTTCTGAATTTACCAGAAAATTACCAAATTTATACATGTGAAAGTATGAGTGAATTTTGTTTATATTTCATTTTATAAGTTCCTTTTATTTTTTTTTGAGAAATATATAGATGTTTGACTGTTAGACTTTGCTTTGGGATTTTAAGTTTAGGACTATATAAATGTGAAATAAAGTGGAATGAAAGGTATATAAATGTTTTTGCTAAATTTACATTTTTGGGTGGCAGTTTTTTTCTGTGACAGTTTATTTTCTGCACATAAGTTTAAAGAGCCATTTTGTAGATAGCTTAATTTTCATTCAAATACAAATTAGAATCAATTTTCTGGGGAGAAATAATCAGTATAGCTCCTGTTCTTCACAACAAAGAAAATACATTTGTAGACATATTCTGGAAATTTAAATCCCTCAATGCTCTTTTGAGAAAGTCCAAGGAGATTCGAAGACTGACATTTTATACTTTGCTATTCCCTAGAGGCATGTGTATGATCATCTTTACTGAGGTTTGTTCCTGTCCCTACTGAATTAATATGCATTTTCGTTAACTAATCTTGAAACAACAGGAATAAAGTTTATCCAGGTCTTTTATACCTCAGAGAACAAAACAAATACTACAAATCTTTAGAGAGAAAGAGTATACAAAAGGGCTTGAGGTGAATATTTCAAAGCAAATACTCTTTAAATGATGTGCAAATTATTTCAGCTCTTGAGCATGATTTATGAAAGGGGATTAGCCCAGTGAAATAAGAACCGAGTTTAAACTGTTGGGTTTCAAAGTCAAAGATGAGAAATGGTTACAAGAGAAGGAAGGAGAAAGTGATAATAATTTAAAGGAGGGATTTTTTTTTTTAGTTTTTCTTTTCAACTGACTTCCTTACTTTGTCTTAACGACAGAAAAATTTTGAATTCTTTTCTAATTTTCTATAAAGTTAGGACTTTATCTTTTTTTCTTTAGTTTTTCTTTTCAACTGACTTTGTTTTAACTGCAGAAAAAAAAACATTGAATTCTTTTCTAATTTTCTATAAAGTTAGGACTGTAGTTATTTAGAAGTGATACTGGAATTTATATTTCAGAAATAAGATCTCTACTTGCCATGTGCAAAAATAATTACAAATTGTGTTAAGCAATTAAAAACTATTCAAGTTAAATAGAATAACTTGTAAAGAAATTGAGTCAGAAAATATTTTTTCAATTGACAAGTCACATCTATACACAACATAAATATTGTAATTATCTAGTATCGTCTTCAAATAAAGTTAAAATCTTGTCAAAGAATGATGAAAATGATTGCTTTTATGTAATTGTAGAGATTATTAACTGATTTCAGTTATGATTCTATAATGGCCTTCTATTCTGGAAGGTAAAGGAAATTTTAATGATCCTAGTCACATGTGATTAATATCTAATGCTACTTGACTGAAATTCTGGATTTTATTCAATAAAAATGAGTTAAGCTAAAATTCTTTGGTTTCTCAGCCAAACTCTTCTGTGAAATCAGTTATGCCCAATTTAAAAACGTGGCATGGAATCTCAATAACAAATCCAGGTACTGACTAAGGAGGAAAAACAAAGATTAATTATTCTTACATAAGTTGTTCTGGAGTAAAAAAGCTAAATAAGTGAAGTGAATCCAGGCAATATTAACATTTTGAGGTAACTCTTCCAATCTACCTTATGACCATCAAACAATGTTTTAAAAGATCAGACATCTAAGGACAAATACGTGCAAGTGATTCTTATTTATAAATGTATTATTTGCTCATTTCCATTTCCAAGTATAAATAAAAATGGACCTGAGAAAATGATATGTTTTCTCAGAAATCATCATCAGCTTCTCCCAGTAAGTAAATCTTATGTTATTATACAGTTTAATAGCCTTTATTTATAATTTTTTTATTAGTCTCCCCAGTAATATTTGGGCTAGTGATACAGGCCTGATGGCTCAGGCCAGTGGTGTTGTGGGCAACCAGAGAATATTTGGTAGGGATTGAGATAGTGTGGGCCATGTGGTATTGGGGAAAAGATCTTGGGATGAAAGAGAGAAAATGGGCTGAGCACATGCTTTGCATGCAGGTGGTCCAGATTATATCCCCAGCACCTCACAGTTCTTTGAGTACAGCTAGAAATACCCTGAATACTGAGCCAGAGTATTCTCTGAGTACATCCAGGTGTACCTGAATCCCCAAATAAAATGAGTTTATACATTTTTTGTTACCTTCAGAGCACTATTTCTTATTTTTTTTAAGCCCGAACTGTGAACCTTCTTTTGTTCTTTGCAATTCTACCAAATAAGTTGACTACAGTGAATGATGGTGGTCCTTGATCGTTTTGACAGGCCTGGCAGGTAAAGATTACCCCGTGAGCAAAATAGCTTACCTGTCACACCTGTTAAAATTGGGGGTTGGAGAAATACACACACACACAAACACACACTATGAAGAACAATATAAAGATTTTTACAAAAAAAAATAGGGCTGGAACTCCAGCAATATGACATCTTGGCATTTACCCTCCTCCTCCCTAATCACAAAAAATTAATTCTAAAGGATATAAACACACTTCATTTCTGCACTTAGTACAATACCCACGATGTGGAAACAACCCAAAAGTCCAACTACAGATAAATGCATCAAGAAGTTGTGGTACGTATTCACAATGAAATACTATGCAGCTCTAAGAAAGAACAAAATCATGCAATTTGCAGCAGTAGAGATAGAACTAGAAAATATGCTAAGTGAAGTCTGCATGAATGAAAGGGGCAGATACAGAACGATCTTTCTCATATATGGTACTTAAAGATACATCGCAAGGTAAGAACAAAGATCCAAAAGCAACATAACTGGGGAACAAATTCACACAATCGAATTGGGGGGTGGGAAGTCAAAAGGAGGGGGCTGGATTCCTTGCGGGAGGAAGACAGTGCTGAGTGCGGTGTTGAAATGATGTCCATGAGAAATCATAATTAATGGTGTTGTAAACCAAAACCAAACAAACAAAAACCCACAAACAGCAACCACACAAAATACACCAATATTATGAGAGCTGGAGAGAACGTACAAGTAAGCACTTGCCTTACATGCATGAAAGACCCTGGTTTGATCCTGGCATTGCAGAGGGTACTCTGAAGCAGTGCCAGAATGATCCCTAAGTACCGAGCCAAGAGTAAATCCTGAGAACTGTTGGGGCGTAACCCAACACCTGCCCCCATAAAAAGAATTATGATATCTAATGTGAAAGGTTAATAGGATATAAATGCGAGTACTCCATGATAAAATAAAAGGGCAATTAAACAATTAAATACTGTAATTCTTGCATTTCAAGAAGCAACAAAATTACTACATATAAAATAGTTACTGGAAGAAGGAGAAAATGACAAAGGATAAACAACATTTCAGGTGGATTTGCATATTGCAGTATATAGAGAATAGTGAATTGCTTCTAGGGGATTATTTGGAGCTTGGTTTCCTGGATCTTTGTTCTTATAAGGGAGATTTATTTTTGGTATCATTTATTGTTATTATTGCTTGGCTAGATCTGTTGACTTTTTGAGAAGGGCAATACAGATTTCAGGCTGTGATCAAAAACTATGCAAAGTATATGTCTTATTCTGTCTCTGTCTCAGCAAATATTGGCTGGAAAGGATTGATGAGATTAAATAAATATTTGCCATTCAAAATTGTGCATTGTCATGTCATGTCCAGCGAAATAATAGCAACCATATGCAGGACTATTTTATACAAAGGCAAGTTACAGAGTTCTTCTACATAAATACATCTTGTCAACTTGTCAACGTCTCAAAAACTACTCTCTTTGACTGTCCAAAATCCTACTCAGAAATACTCTGTCCTACGCTAGCATACATATGAATCAGCCTTAATGTCCATATGAATCAAAATGCAGATTCTTTTCAGTGGCTTGGTGTAGGGTTGAGATTCTTTATTCCCTAATAAACTTCCAGAAGACACTGTTGCTCCTCATTCATGAAGCACACTTTGTGTATCAATAATCTAGTAAAATTCTGAAAGAATGAAATATAGGATGCAAGTGCTGTTGCATATTTTTGGCATTCTGACATTTGCATTTCTGGATGGATTATAGTAGACAAAATTAAAAAGCTATGGTTTGTTTTTCTCGGTGTATGCCCATTTGAAGATAATTATATCTAAGCTGGAGCAATAGCACAGCGGTAGGGCGTTTGCCTTGCACGCAGCCAACATGGCCGACCCGAGTTCGATTCCTCCGCCCCTCTCGGAGAGCCCGGCAAGCTACCGAGAGTATTCAATATGCCAGACACAGTAACAACAAAGTCTCCAATGGAGACGTTACTGGGCCCACTCGAGCAAATATTACAATATAAATCTACAAATTTATAGTTATATTTTAGAACATTATATAGTCACTGTCACTGTCCTACCGTTGTTCATTGATTTTCTCGAGCAGGCCCAGTAAAGTCTCCACTGTGACAATTGTTACTGTGTTTGGCATATCAAATATGCCACAGGTAGCTTGCTAGGCTTTGCCGTGCGGGCGAGATACTCTCTGTAGCTTGCCGGGCTCTCCGAGAGGGGTGAGGAATCGAACCCGGGTCGGCCATTTTGGCTGCATGCAAGGCAAACGCCCTACTTGCTGTGCTATCGCTCCAGCCCATTATACAGTCATTAATATAATATACTATATTATAATATATATTATGTCCTAAGATATACAAATTTACAGAGGAAGTATCTATCTGGAAAGATAGCTGGAGCGATAGCACAGCTGGAGCGATAGCACAGCGGTAGGGCGTTTGCCTTGCAAGCAGCCAACATGGCCGACCCGAGTTCGATTCCTCCGCCCCTCTCGGAGAGCCCGGCAAGCTACCGAGAGTATCTCGCCCGCACGGCAGAGCCTGGCAAGCTCTCCATGACGTATTCGATATGCCAAACACAGTATCAACAAAGTCTCCAATGGAGACGTTACTGGGCCCGCTAGAGCAAATCGATGATCAACGGGAGGGCCTTTACATACTTTTATCTCAGAGGTGCACAAATGAGCTGACTTTTAGACCAAATTTTGAATTCAATACCGGATAACATTTTGAAAAGGGCACATAGTTATAATTTTTGCACAAAATTGTATTTTTATGAATAAGAGGATTTTTATTCATAAAATAAAATTCCTAAATCATCAACTTTTTGTACATTACAGTTTTCCTGGTTTTCTTACTTGGAATTGAC
Source organism: Sorex fumeus (assembly GCF_029834395.1). Classification (NCBI taxonomy): domain Eukaryota; kingdom Metazoa; phylum Chordata; class Mammalia; order Eulipotyphla; family Soricidae; genus Sorex; species Sorex fumeus. Next base: position 22,446,510 of record NW_026606092.1, read on the forward strand.
CCTTGAAAATCCTGAGTCAGTTCATAGACATTCTACAGGTTAAGTATACACCAGAGGAATACTCTTAAAATAGGATTTTAGAGTGCTCGCTTCGGCAGCACATATACTAAAATTGGAACGATACAGAGAAGATTAGCATGGCCCCTGCGCAAGGATGACACGCAAATTCGTGAAGCGTTCCATATTTTTCTGTACAACAGGAAGAACTTACAATAATAAATGTATATGCACCTAATGAGAGACCATCAAAGTACTTAAAACAACTACTCATAGATTTGGAAAAAGACATCAATAGCAACACAATACTAGTGGGAGACTTCAACACTGCTTTGTCACCTCTTGATAGATCAACCAGACTCAAGCTTAGCAAGGACATACTTCATTTGAGGGAAACAATGGAAGAAAGGGACTTAGTAGATATATACAGGACACTTCATCCACAAAAAGCTGAATACACATTCTTCTCAAGCGTACATGGAACATTCTCCAAGATAGATCACATGCTGAGCCACAAAACATGCCTCCATAAAATTAAGAAGGTAGAGATTGTATCAACAATCTTCTCAGACCATAATGTGCTGAAATTAGAAGTAAATCACACACAAAAACAGAAAACTAAATCAAACACCTGGAAATTAAACAGTGCACTATTGAACAACGAGTGGATTAGACAGGAAATCAAAGAGGAAATCAAAAGATTCCTAGAAACGAATGAAAATGAGAACACGAGTTACCAAAACTTATGGGACACAGCAAAGGCTGTGTTAAGAGGAAAGTTTATAGCTCTACAAGCATTCCTCAGGAAGGAGCAGCGAGCACACATAAGTAACCTAACCTCACAGCTTAAGAGCTTGGAGAAGGACCAAAAAAAGGAGCACAACCCGAACAGGAGAAAGGAAATAATAAAACTCAGAGCAGAGATTAACGAGATGGAAACCCAAAAAACAATCCGCAAGATCAATGAAACCAAAAGCTGGTTCTTTGAGAAAATTAACAAGATCGATAAGCCTCTAGCAAAACTCACAAAGAAAGGGAGAGAGAAAACCCTAATAAACCGAATCAGAAATGAAAAGGGGGTCATTACAACAGAAACCACAGAAATTCAGAGGATCCTCAGGGAGTACTTTGAGAAGCTTTATGCCACGGAACATCAAAACCTCGAGGAAATGGATAAATTCCTAGACTCCTACAGACTCCCAAGGCTGACCCAAGAAGACCTGGAATACCTGAACAGACCTATCACCATCAAGGAAATTGAAATGGTAATAAAAAGTCTCCCCAAGCACAAAAGTCCTGGCCCGGATGGATTCACTAGTGAATTCTTCCAAATCTTTAAAGAGGACTTACTCCCGATGCTCTTTAAGCTTTTCCACGAAATTGAAATATCAAAAACACTTCCGAACAGTTTCTACGAAGCAAATATCACACTGATACCAAAAGCAGACAGAGATACCACAAAGAAAGAGAATTACAGGCCGATGTCCCTGATGAACACAGATGCAAAGATCCTCAACAAACTACTAGCAAATAGAATCCAACTACTCATCAAAAAGATCATACACCATGACCAAGTAGGATTCATCCCAGGGATGCAAGGATGGTTTAACATTCGGAAATCAATCAACATAATCCACCATATCAACAAAAGAAAAGATAAAAAGCATATGATCATATCAATAGATGCAGAGAAAGCATTTGATAAGATCCAGCACCCCTTTATGATGAAAACCCTAACCAAAATGGGTATAGAGGGGACCTTCCTCAACATAATTAAAGCCATCTACCACAAGCCTACAGCAAGCATCATCCTCAATGGGGAAAAACTGAGAGCCTTCCCTCTAAGATCAGGGACGAGACAGGGATGCCCACTATCTCCACTGCTGTTCAATATAGTACTGGAAGTACTTGCAATAGCGATTAGGCAGGAAAAAGATATTAAGGGCATTCAGGTAGGAAAGGAAGAAATCAAGCTCTCACTATTTGCAGATGATATGATACTCTACTTAGAGAACCCAATAACTTCCACCAAAAAACTCCTAGAAACAATAGACTCGTATAGTAAAGTTACAGGTTATAAAATCAATACCCAAAAGTCCATGTATTTCCTATACGCAAACAGTGAGAGAGAAGAAAGCAACATGAAAAAAACAATCCCGTTCACAATTGTGCCCCAGAAAATCAAGTACCTAGGAATCAGCTTAACTAAGGAAGTAAAGGACCTGTACAAAGAAAACTACAAAACGCTACTTCAGGAAATAAAAGAGGACATGAGGAAATGGAAAGATATCCCCTGCTCATGGGTCGGGAGACTTAACATTGTCAAAATGGCAATACTACCGAAAGCATTGTATAAATTCAATGCAATCCCTATAAGGATACCCATGACATTCTTCAAAGAAATGGAGCAAACACTCCTGAAATTTATATGGAACAATAAGCCCCCACGAATAGCTAAAGCAATTCTTGGGAAAAAGAAAATGGGAGGAATCAATCTCCCGAACTTCAAACTGTACTACAAAGCAGTAATAATTAAAACAGCATGGTACTGGAACAAAGGCAGAACTGCAGACCAATGGAACAGGGTTGAATACACTGACATCTGCCCTCAATCATATGCTCATCTAATCTTTGATAAAGGTGCAAGTAATGTGAAGTGGAGTAAGGAAAGCCTCTTTAATAAATTGTGTTGGCATCACTGGACGGCTACATGCAAAAAAATAGGCTCAGAACTCTGCCTAACACCATGTACAAAAGTAAGATCAAAATGGATTAAAGACCTCAACATCAGACCAGAAACCATAAGGTACATTGAAGATAAAGTTGGCAAAACCCTCCATGACATTGAAGCTAATGGTATCTTCAAAGATGCCACGCCACTGGCCGAGCAAGTGAAAACAGAGATAGATAAATGGGACTATCTTAAACTAAGAAGCTTCTGCACCTCCAAAGAAACAGTGACCAAAATACAAAGACAGTCTACAGAATGGGAAAGGATATTCACCGAATACACATCTGACAAGGGGTTGATATCCAGGATATACAAAATACTGGTTAAACTCCACAAGAAGAAAACATCCAACCCCATCCAAAAATGGGGCAATGAAATGAACAGAAACTTTCTCAAAGAAGAAATCCGAATGGCAAAAAAGCACATGAGAAAATGCTCTACATCATTAATCATCAGGGAGATGCAGATCAAAACCACAATGAGATACCATCTCACACCTCAGAGACTGGCCCACATTCAAAAGAACAAAAGCAACCGATGCTGGTGTGGATGTGGCGAGAAAGGGACACTCCTTCACTGTTGGTGGGAATGTCCACTGGTTCAGCCCTTCTGGAAAACAGTATGGACGATTCTTAAAAAATTAGAAATTGAGCTCCCATTTGACCCAGCAATACCACTCCTGGGAATATATCCCAGAGAGGCAAAAATGTATAGTCGAAGTGACATCTGCACTTGTTTGTTCATTGCAGCACTCTTTACAATAGCCAGAAACTGGAAGAAACCTGAATGCCCAAGAACAGATGACTGGTTAAAGAAACTTTGGTACATCTACACACACAATGGAGTACTATGTAGCTGTTAGAAAAGATGAAGTCATGAAATTTACATACAAGTGGTACAATATGGAAAGTATCATGCTAAGCGAAATGAGTCAGAAAGAGAGGGATAGACATAGAAAGATTGCATTCATCTGGGGGATATAAAGTAACAAAGTATGAGATTAATACCCAAGAATAGCTGAGATCAGCACCAGGAAGATTACTCCATAACTTAGAGGCCAGCCGGGTATCCTAGAGGAAAGGGCAGTTCAGATAGAGAAGGGAGCACCAAATAAAGGATGTTTGGAGGATCCTCCCAGGAGGGGAGATGCATGTCGAAAGTAGACTATGGACTGAACATGTTTGCCACTCAATGCCTCTTTTGCAGACCACAACACCCAAAAGGAGAGAGAGAACACAGGGGATTGCCCTGCCACAGAGACAGGGGGGATGGGGGGATGGGGGTGGGAGGGATATTATCCATGGTGGTGGAAAATGGGCACTGGTGGAGGGATGGGTATCTGATCGTTGTATAATTGAAACCAAAGCACAAAAAATTGTAAATCTACAACTTTAAAAAAAATAAAATAAAATAAAGGGAAAAAATAGGATTTTAGAATGGGTGAAAAATATTTCCTTGCTCAAAAGTTAGTGAAAGGATAGTAACTATCAATAAGGATCTAGAATGCTTCCTCTTCATCAGTATTTTATCATTTGTTGACAATTTTGCAATTTAGCTCCAATTTATGCATTCTTTTGATTGGCACAGCACACATGGCTTGCAATAGATGTAGCAGTGCTAATACAAAATTGTGCAGGACACAAAAATATAGTAATCTTATAATATTAAACTAAAGGGCCAGAGAGATAGTCCAGAGGTTAAGGTGCCTGCCTTGCTTGCAGTTTACCTACCCTGCTGAGATCCCTAGCACCATATGTTCCCCTTAGCATCATACTGCAGGGACTAGAGAAGATTAATCGTCCAGGATCCTGGCATAGACTCACCAGACTGATGACCCCCTGGGTCTCCTGAGCACTGCTTGGAAGACCCAAAATAAATAAATAGAAATAAATTTTAGTAGCAAGGTAATATAAGAAGAAATAATGTGTTACTATTCTTTAAAAAGAGTTTTAAGAATTCCACCCCCCATTTTCAGCACAGATTATATAGCACAGTATATATATATATATATATATATATATATATATATATATATAGCTACTGAGAGTATCTCGCCCACATGGCAGAGCCTGGCAAGCTCCCCGTGAACTATTCGATATGCCAGACACAGTAACAACAAAGTCTCCAATGGAGATGTTACTGGGCCTGCTCGAGCAAAATATGTGTGTGTATATATATATATATATATATATATATATATGTATGTATATATATAATAAGGCTTTTGACTATCTCCCTGACTCCCTTCTCTTCAACTTTGGAGGTCACCATCTCTGACAAATATATATATATATTTTGTCTCCTGCCCCCGCGCCTGACTGTCCTCACTGGGGCTCCTTGGAGGAGGGAAGGTTGAGTTTCTCCCCCACTCCCCCGCCCCGAGCAGAGCCCCAGCAGCTGAGGACCTCCGGAGCCAGCCACAGCCATGCTGGAACCACTCTCCACATGTCTGGACGGGCCTCATGCATGAAAGAACTGGCAGAGGAACCCGGGCTGAGGTCTCTAAGCCAACTCGGATTGGGACTGGGCCTTCTCCAACCAGACCCCCCATCTTCCAGTAGGTAGGCGTCATACCCATCAGCTCCTGCCAGCACCAGGTTGGTCCCATCAATGGCCAAGACGCAGAGACTATAAAACCCAGCTTCCGGAAGCACGCGGCCGCATTTGTGCGACATCTTCTTATTTTTTTCTTTGGAGAAAAGTATCCTGCCCATACGGCAGAGTCTGGCAAACTTCCCGTGTCGAACTCATTATGCCAAATACCAGTAACAATGATGAGTCTCATTCTCCTAATCCTGAAAGAGCATTGAAACGGCTCTTTTAAAATCTCAGGGCTAGGATGAAGGAGACGTTACTGGTGCCTGCTCGAGGAAATCGACGAACAACAGGATGCTTGTGATCTTGTGATATATATATATATATATATATATATATATATATACATATATATATATACACACACACATATATATGTGTGTGTGTGTTTTATTGACCAGAACAGGCTTTATTTATTTATTTATTTATTTATTTAATTTATTTAATATGGAGTGATAGCAGAGTGGGTAGGGCATTTGCCTTGCTTGCGGCCGACTCTGGTTCAATTTCTCCATCCCTCTTGGAGAGCTAGGCAAGCCACCGAGAGTAGGCCGCCTGCATGGCAGAGTCTGGCAAGTTCCCCATGGCATATTCAATATTCCAAAAACAGTAACAACAAGTCTCACAATGGAGACTTTACTGGTGCCCGCTCGAGCAAATCAATAAACACCAGGAGGACAGTGCTACAGTGCTATTTAGTAGGACAGATTTCTGGATACTCTTAAATATAGCATCTAGCCACTGCTCTTCTAATTGCAGATATAAATATAAAGTAGAATATTTTTCAGAGTCTGGAGTCTCTGGATACTTCTTGCAAACTCTGACAATCACAATGTTGAAGTTATGTATTGAATATTAATAGGAAAAGGAGGCATCTTTGACTAACCATGAGCCTGATTATTTTCTGGTAGAGGTGTGCCTGAAGTGAGTCTGGCATTATATCAATGTATCAAAAATATACCTTAACTCGAAGATTAACATCAGCATGAACAATCATAATATAAATTGGAATTTTAGCTGTTTCTCTGGAACCTAAATCATAGGTTAGTGAGTGATGGGCAAAATTGGATAGGGGACACATGTTCTAAAATGTTTGGAGGGAGGAACTTGGAATTGAATTAGCAATTTGATTAAAAGTTTAAATTGGGTTTAAATTGGGTCAGTGATCCTTGCAGTGTTCAGGGTACTCAAACACCACTCCCTGCAATATTTAGCATCTTGCAGTACTTGTAAAGTTAACAGTTTCCTGCTTGGGACCAGTGGTACTTGGGGCCACCAAGACCACATCTAAGGTTCTCAGGGGGAACGTGAGGCACTAAAGATTGACTTGGGACCAAACATGTGCTCGGGGCTTTTGACTATCTCCCTGGCTCCTTTATTAGCCTCTCTCTTCAAGTTTGGAGGTCACCATCTCTGACAAAAATATAAAATAAATCCAAGTGTTACATTTTCAATTTGGTCACTGTAGCTTCTTATTCTCAATATGTATTTTAAGTTAATTAATGTCATCTACAAAAATAATGATTTGTTTTTTTAAATATACACATTATTTAATATGCTTACAGAACAGAATATTTTAATAAGAATAAAATTATGTAATATTCTTAAATAACACATTATTTAATAATTAAGTATATACCTTTGAAATGAAGGGTAGCAGTAGTTCTTGTTTTCGAAAACCTATATAGATCATTAAAGAAAATAAATTGATAGACTTATTTACTTTTCCTAAGTCATCCGTTCGTGAACTATTTCTTGAAGAAAACTGGGAGTTATAATATTATAGATCACAATTTACTGACTTTGGTAAGCTAGCAAAGGTATTTATAGATACATTTCATACATGAGGCAAAAAACTAATAATTGTTTTTTATACATAGTTATGGGCCTTATTAAGAGTAAGAATAAATAAATTTATTTTCTAAAAAGATATAGATTGCATGCTTATATGTATGGTGTGTGTATATATATATAAAACTTATATATATGCATGTATATATATTTTTTTCTTTTCTGAGCAGTACTGAGAAACCTTCTCTAAGGAATTATATACAATTCTTATTAATGGGTCAATGCAAGGACACAGGTATATGGTGCTGTGGGCCCTTTCAGGCCAACCAGATTCATTCATTCATATTGGGTGCATATGTATGTGTTTGCAGGGGGTTCCCAGAACTGCAACCAGAAAGGCTGAAGTACTTGTTGTGCTAGGGATCAAACCATGGTTAGCCATCTGCATGGTATGCCCCTTAACTCCTGTTCTGTCTCTTAGGCCCTCAAATATATTTTTAGGCATATCCTTTGGTAAATTTGGTAACCCAAATATACCCACAAAAATAATTAGAAATAAATTTATTTTCTTTTTAGGATTCTGAAGGAAAGTATCATTATTCTTGTGCTCCAGAAACAAAAAGAAGTAGGCCAAATTAATACTTGATGCCATGAAATGTGGCCAATTATTTGCATGTAAAAGAACATTTTCTCTGCATAGGGATTTACTGCAAGAGTGCCCTAAATATCAAGCATAATGAAGATATTTTAAATATTGCATGATAACAGTGAACAAATACTATGTTTAATTTTGCCACAAAGTATTTTTCATATGAATCCTTTCTGAATTCATGGATATTGAGAAGGCTAACTTACAGATCAAAAAGCATCCCTACACCGTTGTTTATAATTACACTAGTCTATTAATGCTAAAGAAATATTGCTGGAGAATCACAGTGAAGAGCCTGCTGGATTTGGCCTATTATTGAAAGAAAAATGCCATTTGACCTAATGAAATCAGAAATTGATTAAATGCAGTTCATCTAAGGGGAAATATGGTCACAGAGTTACTGCCAGGGTCAGAAGGAGATGGGTGATCTAGTGTTTGAGTGCTGATAGGGTTAGATAGCTTTCAGAGGAGCTGATGCTACAAGACACATGACAATGAAATCCCACATGTCATAGGGCAAGATCAACCCTCTAGATGGGAACAAAGAGATTTATCACAACATTCTTTGCTCAGCTTATAACTAGGTCCTCATATCAAATGATTCATAGAGAACTGAACTAGAATATATATTGGTACCAGGAAAGCTGAGGTTTCTGCTATCATGGAGATACATGTCAGAACACATGTAGTTACACAGGGTCTCAGTGAAGCCCTGGAACCTTCATGACCAAAAATACTGTTTTAGCAAATAACTCAGATGCTTTGTTAAGTCTGCTTCTAACTTTTTTTTCTCACAATCATTAAGTGTTCTAGTTTCATCAATATACATTTTCACTTAAAATACTTTTTTCAACAATTAGAATATTTGAAATAAAAAAAAATCTCTTGGTTGTGGGAAATCAATAAAGAAGAGAATTGATAATTGGTTACCCAGGTGGCAAAAGGGAACAGAGGGGAAAGAAATGAAGTGAATGATATTTAACACTAATGTTAAATAAATAATTAAAAAATAAAAGGTAATACTGTCCCTTAGATAGCCTATAGTAAAATGAAATTATTTTAAGTACTTTCTTTTAGTAGTTTATTTTTTCTCAGGTAAATATTGAATGAAACTAGTGCCAGGTTGGCAATATTGATTTTAGAAGAAAAAAAAGGATTAAGTGGATTGATGATCCTGGCCAAATTAAAAAGCTTATCCCCTTGACAACACAATAACCTACAGTATTCTACAGTATGTTACATAGCTTTTATGACTTTTTGTAACTTTCAGAAAAAATCCTTTTTAGTTCTACAGATAGGATTTATTTTTGCAATTTTAACATTGTCCTAATTTTTTTGGCAGATGGCTTATTCATCTTATTTTCTTCCATTGGCAAGATTAGGTTGTTTTACAGAAAATTCTTAAGATGAAACTTCAAAATATGTATTTGAATCTTTACAACAGGCTTTAAAATATATTTTAAACAGTTGCTAATTGCATATTGATCTAAGAAATAGTATGGATTTTTTAATTTTGTATAATACTAAAGATATTATAAAATTCTCAAGGTTGTAGAGCTACTACAAAAGGGAAGGTACTAGCCTTGAATGAGGCTTTAGGGCCATGAACCTGGTTCAAATCCTTGGCATCATAGATGGTCTTTTGTTGCAGGCAGACACACAAGAGGACCCTGCTAATGAACTTTTGGGATATAGTAGGCAATGCTCAGATTAACTTTTATGTATATGCAGAATTCCAGAGGAAAAATAATTCAGAAAAATTCAAGCTCCTCCTAAAGGCCATCCTAGACTTATTCCTGGAGAAACCCAGGTTCTCTCACATATATTTCTCTTTTGACTCCTCTTCCCCACATCTTTCTAAATAAATTTTGCTTAATAAAATCTACTTTGCGGCTAGAGAGATAGTACAACAGCAGGTGGGAAACTTTTCTTACACTTGGCTGGTCCAGGTTTCATCCCTGGCATCCCATATGGTTCTCTGAATACTTACAGGAGTAATTATGAGTGCAGATCCAGAAGTAATCCCTGTGCACTGTCACGTGTGGATCCCAAACAACAACATCTAAACCTATCTTGCTTTACTATTTCACCTTCTTCTGGGATTCTTTTTTTTTTTAAATAGTCATTATTATTTTCTTTTTTGCTTTACAGTTAGTAAAATACTATTTTTACTACCATACGTCATAACTTTTAATTTGGGCTGAAGCGATAGCAAAGCAGATAGGGCATTTATCTTTCACTCAGCTGACCCGGATTCTACTCCTCTGTCCCTCTCGGAGAGCCCGGCAAGCTACCGAGAGTATCCACTTCGCATTGCAGAGCCTGGCAACCTCCCCATGGCGTATTCGATATGTCAAAAACAGTAACGACAAGTCTCACAATGGAGACATTACTGGTGCCCGCTTGAGTAAATTGATGAACAATAGGAGGACAGTGCTACAGTGCGGTGCTACTATTAATGGTTTCTCATGGTCATGAGTCCAACACCACACCTATCACTAGTGTATCCATCTTCTTCTCACCACCACCTCCTAACGCAATTGTGTAGGTCATCTACCCCGTTATGTTGTCTTTGGGTACTTGTTGCTATCTCACTATACATCTCTAAGTCCCACATATGAGAACAAAAATATGGATATTCCTCAAAACAATAGGAATACAATTCCCATATGATGTAGCAATAGCACTTATTGGCTTCTATCCTCCTTAAATTCTTTTTCTGTGAAGGAAGGTGACAGACCTAGACTGTCATGACAAGATTGGATTGACTTTCCTTTCCTGTGAAGAGAAATTCTTTGTTCTAGCCTGAGTCCAAGGATTCCTGAGAAACCAAATGGCAGGATCACCTCTCACATCTGCAGAACAAGTGGACTCCTGGCACAGCATGGCTTCTTCTTGATGAAACGGGTGTGCCATTGAGTGTCTGTGCCCTGCGAGTGGTCACCGCAGACTTTACCAGTCCTGACCCAGGCCAGGCATTTCCTGAGGATAGGTGGCAGAGGTGGATTGAAAAGAGGAGAGAACAGTCATTTCTCAAATCTAGCTCCCTTGCTCCCTGCTTAAAGGACCACCTACAATACTGTGAATGTCACTGGGGTGACTCTTGAGTGAACAGCCAAGATAGCCGTTGAGCACAGAGAACAGCTGTGGCCCCAACCCTCCCTCCACCCTTGTCACCAAAAAAAAAAAAAAAAATCCACAACATTTTTTTTTCCTTCAGTGTAGCACTGTAGCACTGTCCTCCCGTTGTTCATCGATTTGCTCAAATGGACACCAGTAATGTCTCCATTGTGAGACTTGTTGTTATTACTGGTTTTGGCATATCGAATATGCCACGGGAAGCTTGCCAGGCTCTGCTGTGGAGACAGGATACTCTCATTAGCTTGCCGGGCTCTTTGAGAGGGACAGAGGAATCAAACCCCGGTCGGCTGTGCAAGGCAAACTCCTTACCGGCTGTGTTAACGCTCCAACCCTCCTTCAGTGTAAGAGAATAAATATCTGTCAATGCAAAACATGCCTTTGGCAAAAGTTTTTTTCACTAATAAAAATTTTTTAAAAATGAGAGCTCAGTTTCTAATTTTTGGAGAATCGTCCATACTGTTTTCCAAAAGGGCTGAACCAGTCAGCATTCCCAACCAACAGTGAAGGAGGGTCCCTTTCTCACCACATCAGCACCAGCACTGGTTACTTTTGTTCTTGTGGATGTGGGCCAGTTTCTGTGGTGTGAAATGATATCTCATTGTGGTTTTTATCTGCATCTCCCTGATAATTAATGATGTGGAGCATTTTCTCATGTGCCTTTTAGCCATTGGATTTCTTCTTTGAGAAAGTAGGGTGGGATGGGGGGATGGGGGTGGGAGGGATACTGGGATCCATTGTGGTGGTAAATGGGCTCTGGTTGAGGGATGGGCATTTGATCATTGTATAATTGAAACCCAAGCACAAAATTTGTAAATCTACAACTATACCTCATGGTGCCTCACTAATAAAAATAAATAAATAAATATTTTGTACTAAAAAAAATTAAAAAATAAAACAAAAAAAACAAGGAGGTTTATAACTGCAAAAAGAAAAAAGTTTCTTTTGTGGGAGGGGTTTGGAAGGTGAAAAGGAGAAAAGAAAGAGCTTTGTCTTTTTTTGTTATTTTGAAAGAGATATGTCTCATTGTAACACCCTACCCCCAATTTTTGAAAGATCTAATACTCTTTCAAGAAGAGATGAAATTAAAATCTATTTATTCTGATTCTATTTCAACTTATTCTGCCTTAAAAAAGTCTTAACTGTCACAATCTAACTGCCTTAAGGGTCAAACTCCAACAATCTTTGTTTTAAAGATTTTGTTTGTTTGTTTGTTTTCCTTCTTCAGTGCTTTCTAGTACTGTTGTGGAATTTATGCCCTGGGGTATTGGGTGGGGAAAAGGGCAATTCTGAGCAGAGATTAAGGCTATATCCTGAGGGCTCAGGATTGCCACCCAGACCTAGAGGTATTGGGGATTGTAAATAGAACCATAATTAAACCAGGCTAACTCTCTACACTTGAGCAACACCCCAGGCCCTACCTTTTGTTGTGTATCTGAAAACCAAAATGGCCTCTGACATCTCAGAGAAATCTAGCATAATTTCCCTTGCATCCTAATAATAGTACTGGGAAGCAATATCAAGAAACAGGCACAAAGAAATTAGGAGCAGCAAATTCCTAAACAAGAACACTTTTGAAAAGTTCTAAATTTTGTCTTTAAATTTGTAAAAAGGCAATTGTGCTTCAGAAGACCAGTTAAGGAAGGAAATAATTCTGTAGCCCACCGGTCTACAGCCCACACTTACCTAGCTCATCCTTTCTTAGGAAAAACCCTGCATGCTCTTGATAAAGGCAAAGGGAATGGGTAGGCAAAATGAAGGACAGAAATCTTAGTATGAAATGTCAAAGGGTGGCCTCACGATGCTCTGGATAACTTGAATGACCTAGATAACCCGACTTCAGAAGAAAATCACCTCAGCAGAGGATACCAGTGTGCCAGGAAGTGGAAGAGAACCATCCTTCTAGTAAAGTCATTATTTCATTGGAAGGTCATCACTTGCTTTGCTGCTGCACCTAGAAATGTTTTCAGTTTAGAACCATTCCTGGGTTTCAGGAAGAGACCTTGCCTCAGGCCTTGCCTGTCCTTCTGTGGGTCATCCCCCAGGACAAAGGAGTCCCCTTCCCTTCCTGGAGCCACCACTGATGTTCAGAGAAAAGTCATGTGGTGAGGGGCCCGTTGCTGTCGAGACTGACTAAGATTGGAGTAGAAAGTTTCCGATTTTAGTCACTATGAACTATTATCTCACTGACCTTATTTTATTATAATAAAATTTTAATCTTAAAAGAAAAAAAATCATCTGGACACCCTATACCTCATTTTACTGACTGCCTACTTTAAATTCCATGAATAGGATTTACCCACCCCCCAGTATAAACAAGATGTAAAAGCGATAATGCCTGGACTTTTGTCTGGAATCTTGCTTAAGGAGACCCTGCCCAAATCTGGAGGATAACTTGCTTCCTTTCCCTTCCTTTGCCTTCTCTTAAATCTTATCTAAATCCATGCATTTCTTCTTCAGATCTTTAGCCATAGTGAAGTGAAAGGGAGGCAAGACAGTTGACTCAACTGGTCATTTTAAATCTCACCTATTAAAAAGGTTTCCAGTCAAATCATGTAATGGGATGGCTGGGTGTGGGAAATAGGAGATTAAAGAAAACTTCCAGCCAGGCAACACTCTTTGTCACCTGCACAATGCAGATGGCAGGACAGTAGAGATCTCACTCACAACATGTGACTGTGGCTGGAGCCTTATAAAAGTGAGGGGACATGGAGTTACTAGCGGAGAGTCCTAGAGAAGCTCAGTGACAGGTTGGTTGCAGAGCTACAAACAAGTTGACAGGCATTTAGCTACAGATGTCAAACCAGGAAAGCACACATGAGACCGAAAACAGGGTTGGGACAAAACCTGGCCATTGTATTCTGGAGGTAAGCAGAGTTAGGTGAGGGATAGTGTGAGTAACAATGCACATGGGTAAAAGAAGAGGCCTGGCTATTAGGGAGAGACCTGGACACCTTTTCTTAAACTATACAACATACTAATTTCTTTTTCTTTCTTTCTTTTTTTTTTTTATTTTGCGTTCTGGGTCACACCGGCGATGCTCAGTGGTTATTCCTGGTGTGCTCGGAAGACCATATGGGATGCTAGGAATTGAACCTGGGTCAGCCGCATGCAAGGCAAATGCTCTATCTGCTGTGCTATCACTCCCGCTCCAACAATATGCTAATTTCTTAAGCATCTGAGTTTTGCACGCAAGTCTCTCCTACAATTCTCAAGAATTGTAGAGACCCTAGGTGGTCAAGGAAATTTCAGGCCAACACTTTGCTTTCAGACTGCTGAAAAACCAGAAGCTGAGAGTGCTCCTACTATGTCACTTTCTCCAGACCTGTCACTGAGTCTCTGCTTTGATTGGTCTTAGAGCAACAGTGACACTGAACCTTCGTGGTTAGTCACAATGAGAAAGCATAATAATGAGCTATCAACATTTTATCCTTAAAATGATAAAATTACATTTATCCTTAATAAAATTCATTCAAAAACCTTGTTTATTCTGTGAAATAATTTTAAATCACAATTAGAAAACATGGGCTTCACTGACCATATGTTGGTGCCATTGAATCCCAGTCAGTCACATGCAAGGTACACACCTTACCACTCCACTACTTCTCTGGCCCCAACAAACTAAAATTTTAATTTTCTAATACCCTTACATTATAAGACATGTCCCAAATGTGTGTGATTAAAAATCCACATGTGTCTGTGTCACATTAAGAAAACAAATGCCTGATGAAGGTGAGAATTAGATTTTCAGTATGCTTCAATTTGAAATTTTGAAAAATTTCAAATACATAAACCAATTATCACTATATAGATATTGCCAATATTCATTAATTGTGTTAATACATGAGATAGGACAAGACAATATTTCATTAGAAACATTTCTTTTTCTTTCTTTCTTTCTTTCTTTCTTTCTTTCTTTCTTTCTTTCTTCTGTTTTTCATTCTTTTCTTTTCTTTTTTTTCCTTAGGAGTAGGGTTACAACTATAGTGGTTAGGGCTTATTCCTATAAGCACAGGTTAGGGGTCTATGCTTATAGACACTTCTGGTAGCACTCAGGGGACGGTACATAGTGTTTGGATCGAACTGGGGTTGTTGGCATGCACGGCTAGTGCCAAAACAATTGAACTTTCTCTCCTATCCCTTATTACAAACATTTCTTACAAAGAACATTGTCCTTCATGGGAGCTCACCTCCCTGCCATGTTGCAACAAATTGCTTCTCATCCTGCCCTCCATTCATTCCTTTTCCTGTTATTTTCTCCAGGTTGGAGGGTCTTTATTCTCTTCCTGCCACCAGTGGACATTTTCTAGAACCATCCTAGTAAAAGATGCTCGACTCCAGTCCGAGTAGGAGTCGAGCATCTTCCACCCAGATCCTCCAAATCCCAGTAGGCGGGGGTCACACCCACCACCTGGCCCCCTGGCACCGTGTAATCCTATCAACGGCCAAGACTCAGAGACTATAAAATCCAGCTCCTGGAACCGCGCGGCCACATTCGCGGCTGCGCGACATCTTATCAGGACATCTTTTTATGACATCTTATTATCTCATTCCTACTTTGGACAAACTTGCAGGCTATCAAATGTAGCCTGCCCACAGGGCAGAGTCTGGCAAACTCCCCGTGGCATACCAAATATGCCAAATACCAGTAACAATGATGGGTCTCATTGTCCTAAAGAGCCTTGAATATAATCTCAGGGCTAGGATGAAAGAGACGTTACTGGGGCCTGCTCGAGGCAATCGACGAATAACAGGATGATGAAATGAAAATGATGAAATCCTAGTAAAAACTATTCTGAGAATCAAAATTACTTATTATGCACAGGATTAGGAAGCAGAGAAACAGAAACAAGATGAAAAAAATACTACTGAGAAATCTAGGTCCCAGAGTAGAGTTGCCTCAAACAGTAATAAATTTTCACTAAAAACAGCATTCTAAATTGCTTAAGTTTCTGGGTTTCCAGTCTACTTTTTTTGCTTTTTTGTGACCTGGAACCATGATCTCTCTCTCTCTCTCTCTCTCTCTCTCTCTCTCTCTCTCTCTCTCTCTCTCCTTTTTTAGATTTATTTTTCATAAAGAGCTTTGAGTTCATTGACCCTGTACTCAGTTACTGCTCACAGCAAGCATCTTTATACATATATACACACAGATATGCATATTGCCTTTTGTTTCTTTTTCAAATTTCAATACTTCCTTCCTTCCTTCCTTCCTTCCTTCCTTCCTTCCTTCCTTCCTTCCTTCCTTCCTCTCTCTCTCTCTCTCTCTCTCTCTCTCTCTCTCTCTCTCTCTCTTCTTTCTTTCTTTCTTTCTTGCTTTTTGGGGCTGGAGTGATAGCACAGTGGTAGGGTGTTTGCCTTGCACACAGCCAACCCGGCAGACCCTAGTTCAATTCCTCCACCTCTCTCATAGAGCCTGGCAAGCTACCGAGAGTATCTCACCTGCATGGCAAAGTCTGGCAAGCTACCGTGACGTACTTGATATGCCAAACATGGTAACAACAAGTCTCACAATGGAGCCTTTACTGGATCCATTCAAGCAAATCCATGAACAAAGGGAGGACAGTGCTACAGTGCTATAGTGCTTTTTGGTCACACTCGGCAATTCACAGGGATCATTCCTGGCTCATGCATTCAGGAATTGCCCCTAGCAGTGCTCGGGGGACCATATGGGATGCTGGGAATCGAACCTGGGTTACCGCATGCAAGGCAAACGCCCTACCTGCTGTGCTATTGCTCCAGCTCCTCGAAACTAAGTTTTATTCTTCATTTTTAGGGGGTATTTGGGTCACATTAGGCTGTGCTCAGGGCTTAACTCTGGCATTGTGCTCATGGATCAGACCTGGAGATCTCAGAAGACATTATGTGGTTCAGGGATCTAGGCTATGTTCTTGTGCAAGGCAAGGACTTCAACTGTTGTACTATCTTTTCTGTATTATTAGGCAGAACTTAAAAAAAATTAAAGAACCGTTATTTGCAAAATTATTAGGTGAATTTTAGATATAATATTCAGGACCAGTTCCATCACCAGTGTCAACTTCCCATCACCAGTGATCCCAGGTTCCCTCCTACTCTTGCTAGGCATGTTATAAAGTTTGGAAGTTTTAGCTAGGATCTCATGTTTACAATGTTGTTGAGTCTGATCTTTGGATATAATGCTACACTATTCCTCCATGCTCGAGCGGGCCCAGTAACGTCTCCATTGGAGACTTTGTTGTTACTGTGTCTGGCATATTGAATACTCTCGGTAGCTTGCCGGGCTCTCCGAGAGGGGCGGAGGAATCGAACTCGGGTCGGCCATTTTGGCCGCTTGTAAGGCGAATGCCCTACCACTGTGCTATCGCTCCAGCCGGGCTGGAGCGATAGCACAGCGGGTAGGGCGTTTGCCTTACAAGCGGCCAACATGGTCGACCCGAGTTCGATTTCTCCTCCCCTCTCGTATAGCCCGGCAAGCTACCGAGAGTATTCGATATGTCAGACACAGTAACAACAAAGTCTCCAATGGAGACGTTACTGGGCCCGCTCGAGCAAATCGACGATCAACGGGAGGGCCTTTACCTTTACCTTTACCTATTCCTCCATATTACCAGTGTACCTGAGGTCCCAGGGACCCGTTCTCCTATTATTTCACTTTCTCATCTTCTTCCTTCACACCTTGATTCATTTCCTTCTGTGTCCTTCTTCCTATTCTATAAGATCAAGGGTTATCTAAGAGCACCCCTTTAAAAATTTGCATTCTCTTGTCCAATTATTTTATATACCACAGATAAGTGAAATAATTCTGTTTGCTGAGACCATAGTTTCTAATGAAAATGTGTCGATCTTAAGCAATCAGTTTACAGTTGGATTTTGAGAATACTTAGAGTTGTGAATGACCAGTATTATAATTATTTAGATTAGTATAAAAAATTAACGGCTTTCTCTATCAAAATTTTTTTAACTTGGCATGCTCTACTTTGCAAGCAAATTTTTTAAAAAAATAACATTGAAGACTCACAAACATTTTTATTGTCTAAATTGTATACATATCTCAGACCAATTTTTCCGTTCCTATTTTATCCCTGCAACTTACTCTACACACTCTTATTCACACAATATTGAAAGGTTACGAAGTTGGGAAAACCATATCAACACATTTTTAAGGATTTTATCCAGATCATATTTTCCTTTTGTGATAAATTAATTAAAATATAACATAAAAGAAATACATATCCTTGTAGTCATTCTGCATTTTGATATTAATATTCTAATATTTATTTGGGAATTGCTTATTTATATTTCTAAATGCTATTTATTTTATATAAAAGTTTTCCAAGGTCACCACACACATGTATGTTATACCTTATGAATTGATTAGTATGATATACTTTACTGTCCACTGTCCTCCCACTGTTCATCGATTTGCTCGAGCGGGCCCAGTAACATCTCCATTGGAGACTTTGTTGTTACTGTGTTTGGCATATCGAATACATCACGGGGAGCTTGCCAGGCTCTGCCGTGTGGGCAAGATACTCTTGGTAGCTTGTTGGGCTCTCTGAGAGAGGTGGAAGAATCGAACTCAGGTCGGTCATGTTGGCTGCATGCAAGGCAAACACCCTACCGCTGTGCTATCGATTTAAGCATAATATAAATACAAAATTGTAACTCTATAAAATTGAAAATAGGTGAGTGGAGTCAAGAAATTTAGTAGTATACCTCTAGTTATATCTGTTACTGAAAAAGTCTGAATGCATGGATTATGAATAAGTTAGAGCTATGTCTAAAGGACTACTAACTAGATGCTGAATACTCTCCAACAAACAGAACTACTTAATGACATGCTCTTCTGGGCATAGAAGAATCAAGAGTATCTCTTGGCTTCTTTCTACTATTCCCTGGTATGCTGCTCCCAAGAATGCCCTGGCTGCCATTTTCACCTGGGGAGTCGCCAGGGGAAAGACCAGCTGCTCAGATTTAGTGTTATTCAGCTATGACTCTCCCATCCAATTCTGGCACCTTTCCCCATTTTTTTCAACACTCGTAGGATTTCAAGTATATATGCCCTGCTCCTATCTTTCATCAGATACCACCTTGGTTTATCCTCTATTTTGTTGCCATCTGCTTGGGGACATAGAAGATCATAATAAGACTCCTACTTATTGAGTGCCTGGTATGCACTAAGTATTTACATATGTAATTTCAATTTTATACAATCTTGAGAAGTATTAGAACCATTTTTATTGTTCTGGATAGTAACATACTTGAAACAATCAAAATTTCCCCCAAAAAACTCTCTTTAAGGTTATCTGTGATGGATTTACTTGTGAATTTTTCTTCTTTGGAAGATACTTCTCCTTCCTTGGAAACATGTCAGTATTGTCTTTGATTGACTCCCCACTTGCCATAACAACTCTCCCTGGAGAGCTGCTCTCCTATTCTCATTCCATGCTGGTGTCCTGAATTTCCCACAGAGAGTTGGCCCTTACATTGAATTTCCTGGCTTCTTGTCTGTTAGATTCTACTGATATCTTAAAATATCTGATTAGTACTTAATAGTATTGGCAGGTTAGAATCATATTTTAAAAAGGGAAGTATACTTAAGTACTAAGCTTTTTGGATTCAGTCATGGAGATCACATATTTTTCCCATGTTATACAGAGAAACTGGACAATGAAATGACCACCTGTTAGCTGCTAATGATGTTCACATGCCTTAAAAAAAGAGTCATTTTGGCTTTATCTTCTACAATCTTGGCGACAAAACTTGTGGGAACATCAAGGGCACAGGAAGCCAAAGGCAGCAAACTGACAATAAAGTTTGTGCTTAGACTACTAATAAGGAAGGAGATTCTGTGAATCTCTAATTTAACATAATTGTTTAATCTCAGGAGGGTGACATAAAACCAAATTCATCTCTTAAAAATCTAAAACAGCACTAGGGAAGAACTATTGATAGAGCACATGTTTTGCATGTATGAGTTCTTGGATTTGATTCTGATCACACACACACACACACACACACACACACACACACACACAGACACGGACACAGACACAGGCACGCACTTTATTAAAAGCCACCACTAAGAGAAGAAAAGTAAAAACTGGAATAAATATTTATGACAAATGCACATAATAAGAAATTGAATTATAACATAAGCATGCATTTATGTATGTCAGTTTATACCTAAGTTTTGATGTTCAGTTGTGGGACAGAGATAGACAGTGTACTTGTTACTTTAAACATGTTTAAATCAACAAATATAAAATATACAATCATTATTTTCCATCCAGAGTCTAATTTCATTGTGTAAATTATTTGAGTAGGAGACCAATTGTTATGTTTTTTGAATGGATACAAAAGCACAAATATTGAATGAATTGAGATCAGTGTAATAATGATTATTAACCATATCCTCTATTGCAAAAAAAAAGACCCTAAAAGTCTTAAAACTATAAATATCTATCCAAATAAGAAAGAAGAATTTTCTAAAATTAGAGCTAGCATGAAAGATTATATTACCTTTCACTTAACAATGAAAACAAAATCCAAATAAAACATCTGTTCTCAATTCCTTTGCTAATGATTTTGGGTCTCTGTATATTTACTGATTTCTATGAACCTATTTTTAAATATAATATTTATATTCAATTCCAATGTTGATAGTAAGTTCACTTAATGTGACCTGTGATGTAATGGTTAAAAGCAGAGATTTTTAAATCAGATTGCTAAGGTTAGAAAGTGTAACTTGTCATTGTATAGGTTGATTCAATTCACTGTGCCTCAGTTTCCTAATCTATAAATAGAGTTATAACAGTATCTGTCCATTAAGCTAATGGGAGGATTAAGTAATTCAATATAAATTATTTAGAGCAACACCTGTGAAAAATAGGTGATGCATATTTGCTAGTTATTATTTTAAGTTGCAAAGTTAAAGGTGGATATGAGTTCATTATTTGATTAGTAGCATATGGAAAGAAGTAGATTAAATCTCATATCTATTTGTCTTTAGGGAGGACTGAAATAAAGGTAAAGTTACAAATCATCGTTTTTCTCAATGGAGAACAAAATCTACAAACTTGTATTCTACCTACAAAAATTCTTTCCCCAACTCTCCCCCATCATACTAACTCTCCCTGTTTTCCTAACTTTCTCCTAAGACAGTTCAAGTCATCTTTGTTGAACAGAAATCTATTTTCTCCTTGGTTTCTGGCTTTTAGAAGCATGGGAAGATCTCCTAGAAACCAACAATTATCTTCGAGATTATAGATGTAATAATTATTGCCACAACAGTCCTTTTATATGTACTACGAAATGTCTATAAAATCAACACTGGTTATATATTCATACATATGCATCAATATATACGTGTGTATATGTGCACACACACATACATATATATGTCTGATTCCATATGAAGTAAAAGGGTAGTATTCAGGAATTTATTGGAAATGTTTATCTGATATGATACCAAACAGTACCATTATATGAAAAAATATATTTTTTTAATTTTTAAAAGATTTGCTTTTTGGGGGGACCATACCCAATGGTGCTCAGAACTTGGGCCTCAATCCCTGCATTCAGGTATCACTCCTGCCAGAGCTTGGTGAACCATATTGAGTGATGGAAATCGAATCCAGGTTGGTTATATGCAGGCCAGTATCCCTATTCACTGTACTATATCTCTGGTCTCAGGAAAAAAATCCTTTTAAGTGGAATTGCTAATCCACAAACAATTTAATTGCAAAACACCATGTGATTCAAGGCATCATTTTGGGCTTGAGCTATAGCACAGTGGGTAGGGCGTTTGCCTTGCTTGAGGCCAACCGGGTTCAATTCCCAAAATCCCATATGGTGCCCCAAGCACCGCCAGGAGTAATTCCTGAGTGCAGAGCCAGGAGTAACCCCTGAGCATTGCGAGGTGTGACTGAAAAAGCAAAAAAAAAAAAAAAACAACAACCCTGATCATTTTAAATTCCTACTTTTGTTAGCACAATTGACTAAATATGTATCTAGAAACTTTGAAATTATGGTATATTTGAGTATGACCTATTTTTATAAAGGGTGCGTCTCCTCTAAGATGTCATGCTATTTATAGATTTTTAGGCTTCTAATAACTCACCCTTTGAAGACATATTATCAATACATTAATAATATTTATTTTTTAAAGAAAGTATACATGTGTTTTATATATATATACAGTTTTTCCCTAATGCATATAGACATATGGCATATAGTCATCTAGCTCAGTATTTCTTATATGGTCCCCAGTGGGCTCAAGAATTTTCCAAGGGACCACATATCAAAATTGCATCAATGGGTGTTCATAGCACAAGACTAAGGACCGCTTGGCAGGGGTGAGAATGGGTGTAGGAAGAAAACAAGAACAAATTGGGGCCATGATTACAAAAAAAAATTAAGAAACACTGGTCTAACATATGAATTTATGTATGTATGTAGATGTTCTCTTAGTCATCTTAATTTGCTGGTTCCTCCTAAAATTTCAAAATCTAAGGCTTAATCACATCTTGCACCTTTTGTCATAAGAAAATAACATTAAAATATGGTTCAGAAGATTAGGGGTAACAAGAAAGATGACTTGGGTGGCATGAGGGATATTGTAATTTTTGAGACATGGGGAATTTATTTTTCTATGATTACACATATATTGTTCTTTCAAGAGTTTGAGAATCAAATAAAGTCCATGAGAAATATGTAACATGTTAATACAATATCAAGATCATTATATAACTGGAAAACCTGGTTCTTTATAATTCAACTTTTTTAACACATTAGAATATTTATTATATTAGAACTAAATGTGACCATAGAGATGATCTACTTTGCATATCACATTTCTGAATATTTCTGGTGGTCTGAAATTGTGGGGAGTGGAGAAACTGCGGAGAGCTCTTTGGTGTAAGTTAGGCCAACTGTGGTGGTCACTCATATCTCGTAATGTATGAAAGTAAAATAGCATACCAAGATTTGGAGAGGCTTGACATTTCCCACTTTCAAAATCAATCACCAATCTGAACGCCACGGCTATTACTCAGAGATTCAGGGGTTTGCTGTAAGCAGAGCCCATGACCTCGGAACAATTATTTTCTCAAAAGGCATTACCAACAATGACGTGAGCAAAGCTCTCAGGCTGCCCTCCAGTGCATGAATTCCAGGCCAGGAAATGGCTGCGAATCTTCCATGAGTAGTATGAGTTTGGCTCAAATCTCATTTCAATGCATTTATATTTCATAAGCACTGCATTTAGAAAAAGTTATGAAGAGCAAGTAAAAACAAATACTTACTTAAAGATTTTCTGTGCTCTGGTTTCTGTTCTTTTATACCACTATCACAGTGATTTAGCAATTCAGTACTAGAGGATCTCTGGATTTTGAATAATTTCAGGCTTCTTGATAGATTACTTGGATCTTTTGGCTGGAAATAACAAATAATTAGACTGAATAATTTTACAAGAAAGGATTCAATAAATAGATTTGTGATCGATTTTGATGTCAAATTGAAGGGAGAGCTTGATAAAAGATACGTATTTTGAGAGAGGTATCTATCATCTGTACTTAACTCAGTATTCAAATTTAATAGCAATGCTTATATATATCTCTATTTATCTATATCTATCTATCTATCTATCTATCTATCTATCTATCTATCTATCATCTATCTCTATAAATATCTAAGTTATTAATCTTAAAATGTGAATATTACTGTTATTCTCTGTATTCTCCATACTTTCTAGACATGGAGACAGATGCCAAAAGAGATAAGCAATTTGTCTAAGACCACACAGCTAGTAAATAAGAGAGTAAGGATTCAAACTCAGACAGTCTGGTTCCAGAGTCATCACTCTTAGTGCTACTAAGAACATGTGTGTGTGTGTGTGTGTGTGTGTGTGTGTGCGCGCGCGGGCTCTGTGTGTGTGTGTGTGTGTGTGTATATACGTGTGAGTGGGTGGGCGGCATAATAAAATAGCAGATTATGTTCACTAGATAACAGTAAAAGCATAGAAAAATGGCCTGTTTTCCTTGTCTACTCTTTTAAAAAAACTTCAAGACAATTCTTTCCTCCAAATTTTTCAAATATTTGAGTTATCATAATTTGTGTCGCATGTAAAATAACAAATTAAAACAAGTTACTTTAAATCATTTGAATAAAAACATTCAATATATAATTTAGGATCATTCTATAGAGATCTAGATACATGATTTTATGAGAACACGTTAGCTGGGAGGGCAATATTAAACAGTATAAAAGGTTATTGTTTACTGATATAACAGTATAAACCTAAATACATTGATTTTTGTTTTTAAAAAGAACATACATTATAGAGTATACAAACATAAAAGTGTTAAAATTTGGTAGTTATAAAATGCAAATATGATTTTTAACAGATTCCATTCACAAATAAATGTCATATTTTGTAGGAAAAAAAGACAGTAATTTTGAAAGAAAAAACAAGTGAAATTTAATTCTACAAAACCTGTCCAATGAAAAGGTTTTGGTATATTTTACGTAAGCTTAAAATAACTTAATATCTTTCAGTTCATAGGATCCTTTTTGGTGTGCAATATATGCCTAAAACGTAAGATTTTTAGATGAGTATATTTTAATTGGTAAAGTAAGAGCCAACACAAATACATACCAATCTGTCAATTGCATTTTTGATTGCATGAAACCAATCCAATATGATGAAGTCGATATCTGACTGTAAAAGAAACTCACTTCCTGATATTGTTGTGATCTGATGAAAAAAAAAAAAGACTGGTAAGAAAACCATATGAAACAGATTTCTTATATATGTACTATAGCTTTTTAAACACACTTGAAAACACACACTTTAATACATTGAAATGTTTTCTTGTATTCTAGTAATTGTCTTTCTGGGAACTGAGCAACTAGGATCATTTTGAACTGCTCTCTATAAACTGTTTTTTTCTGTCATAACAAATGGATTATTGTTTTAATAATAGAATGATTAACTCTTAAGTCAGAGTAGGGCTAAAGCTGAATTACTCCACTAAAGGAGAAGCAAGCCAGGAAGTTCAGAATAATGCAGACAGTACCCACTTAAATCAGAATCTCAGAAAAATGCATGTGGCTGTGTCAGAATTCATTCTGTACTTTTGGCTCTTTCCTGTTTGTCTTTTTCAAATCTAATAGTAATTCTATATTTGATTTTCTTTTATGGAGGGTTTTAAAACATTATTTACTAAGGACACTGAAGGAGACTTTTCTAAAAGTTCATTCAAATAAATAACATTGAACTTTTCCTGCTTTTGTATCATAAAGATCTATAGAAAGTTATAAAGGATCAATTTCTCTAACAAAGGAACTAATTAGAATGAAAGCTTATTTATATATCTGAACCTCTCATGAGAGTATTTATCAAAAGAACATTCCTGACCCAGATTCTCAGAACTGTTAAGTAGATGGGAACAGTTAACATCTACATGTGTGCCTTTTCGTTACTGTGGATCTTTTTCTCTCCAGAACGTGAGAGAAAGATGTCACCCTAAGAACCAGTGATACTCTTGAATTCAAATATGAGTGTTACTTAGAAGGTAATTTGATTACAGTGGATATGGACACATGTTTTGTACTAGATATCTATCTGGACTGTGAAGATGTTCTCTTTGTATTGTTGACTTCTTGTTTCAACTAAAAGAGGGATATTTCCTGACTACATTTGCACATCAAGTAATACTTTAGAGCATTGGAGGATTGATATATCAAATAGCCAATCAGAAGCAAGTAAACTTTCTCAAGCTTATTTGCTTTAAAAAGAAGTCACACGGTAAAATGTGACACAGATTTGAAATCACAGAACAGCCTTTAAGATGTCTTTAGAATCACTTCATTAAATGATGGAACTCAAAATATTCTGAATATTTCAATGATTTTTTAAACAGGAACATTAATAATAATGCTGGAATTTTAAAGAAATATTCAAATATACACATACATCTATCTTCATTTGTCATTTATTATTAGAAAAAATATTTAGAGATGCAATACCACTCAATTTTACAATGCAAATATATGTAAGTGACAAGTATCCCAGCTATGCTACTGTAAGAGCTACCCAAAGTATAGAAAATTAAGAAAACTGAATGGTTAAAAGAATAAAAGGAATTTAATTACTCATACTGGAATTTGACTGATTACCAGGGGCAATCACTCTTTTTCAAAGTAATGTCGCACACAAGATAATCACTCTTTTTAAAAGTAAAATCTCACACAAGATTGGGATGGCTCAAAATAGTTTCAAAATAATCCTGTTTTATATTTCCAGTTAAAGACAGTAACGTTGATGCTTGCCTAATTATCTGGGAATGCTTGCAATGTTCTTTACTTAAAAGAAGTTCCAAATATTTACTTTGTAAAGTGTTGCCACAGAAATAATAGTCCAAAAATATAAGGTTACTTCTAACTATCTCATCAAAATCAGTGATGTCCTTGACCTCTACCTTCATTCTAATCTACATTTAAATATTTTGATTATGATTGTATTATATAATGTCACAATTTGTGAACATACACAAAGAAAAATGAATTAACACAAACAGAATGTATAATCTCTCAGCTATTATAAACTATTATGAAAATTATAAAAAGAAACAGCATTTTAAAGTATAAGAAATAAACATAATTAGATTTATTATATTCTGAGGGTTTCTAAAAAAGCCCACATAGCTCACTTTTCAGTTTAGTAAATTCAAACAGTGATAAAATATAAGTACTTCCATTTGCATTTTTGGTGCAAGCTCTGCAAGCAAAAGAGATATTTTACTTTTAATGCAACCAAAAGCAAAATGAATTTTGTAAGTTTTTGGCTAAATATATGGCTGCATTAATCGTAGATAATCAGTGATTTATGAATTCATTTTGGAAGGCTGGATCAAGTAAACTGTAAGAATGCAATTCATTCAAAACATACTGAGAGATACAGTTCAAATTCCTTCCTCTGTCTTCCCACTAATCTTTTGAGTTAGTAAGGCAGTCTGGAGAAGTCTGCTACTGCTCTCTACAGTTTAAATGCATCCACTTCTTAATTACAGTCAGTAATTGACTTTGTTCTGCTCCATTCCAGTCACTCACAGAAAGGCGGTTTCAGAATCTGACTGGTAAAGCCCATTTAATTTAGGTTTCTCAATCTACTTGTTTATATCACCTCTTTGGATTTTCTGATAAATAATTTCTTGAATAAGATGTGCACTTTAAGCAACAGAATTTTCTACATTTAGTGCAAAAAACATCAGTTAAAAATGTTACATCAGTAAAAAAAATGTTAGCTTTGATCAAAAATTTTGATTTAACAATGCAACATTCTAAAGGAAATGGGAAATAATAAAAGAAACAAATAGCTGGACATTAAGCTTTGTTAATATATTCTTTCTATATTATGTTTTGCCCAAGTGACAGATGCTGGGATGCAGTGGATGAAGGATGAAGTTCAAGAAAAGATGTTTCGTTAAAACAAGAACTACTTGTCTCCATTTTGTTGAAAACACTAGACAAATGTTTCTTGGAACATTTGACAAATGTTTCTTAAAATGTTTCTCCTCTCCACCAAGTCTTTTTTCCCAAGGGCTTTATCCTGGCACAAAGGCAATCTTAATGAAATTAAAACTAGAGTCTACAACAATGAGATTTCTTTCCATTTGACTTTTGGACCACACCCAGTGGTACTCAAAAGCCACTCCTGTCTCTGTGTTCAGGGATCACTCATGCGTGCTTACAGGCCCATGCAGAACCAGGATCAAATTTTGGCCTTCTACATGCAAAGCACGCACTCCAACCTGTTCTACTATCTCTCTGGCCCAAAATTTATATTTTGAATTACTTCTCCTAAAAACATTCATCTCATATTTTTTTCACACTAAATAAGGTTTTGTCTGAATTCTTACTGGTAATTTATGTTTAGCAAGTCATATAAATGTATTCAATGAAAAACCCAAATAAATGCATTGTTTGGGTATTAATTTAACAATAATTTTCCCTTGGTCTAGGAATCACATACTTTAACCTTGCTGTGTACTTTTCTGATGGTAGAAGCATGTATGATCTAGCTTAAAACTCTGTTGATACTATATGAAGAGAGAAGAAATTTATATTTTTAATTTAATTCAAAGTGAAGTTCTGTTTTATAAACTTAAGATACCTTAAAAGAATATTTGTAAGTAGTATTTATGTTTATTTATTACATAAATATAGTATATAAACATGCAGTGCTTAAAGTTACTCCTGACTTTGTGCTCAAGAGCCACTCTGGTGCTGCTTGGGGAGCATAGGTAGTGCTCAAGAGGAACCAGAGCCAGCCACATTAAAGACAAGTGACTAAATCCCTGTATTAGCTTTCTAGCCCCTAAATATTGTCTTTTTCAATATCCTCAATGAAATAGCATACTTATCAGTGCCTTCTGGATAGGTTTTAATTTAAATTAGAAATTTATACATAAGTTGACCTTTAAACTATGAAAGGTTTTAATACTTTGGCTTACCAGAATAGAAACAAAAACTTAATAAAGTCAGCATACATTTTTTCTAATTACACGGATAGTTGAATTCATTGTGGAGGTTTTAAAAAGATAAAAAATAATATTGAAACTATTCATAGATCTACAGAGCAAACATTGTCAATTATTTTATTATGTAGTTATTGCCAGTCTTTGATAAATAATAACCAAATGAATATGAGAATGATCAATGAATAACTTCATGTTATACAGAGATACACCATCAGTGAAGCATATTTAATGATGAAACATTATCAGCTACTTCTATTTCATTTGACCTCAAATGCATGCTGGGAGGTTATCAAAGGTACAAGTGATAATGAGTGACATGTTTTCCCCACTTTGATAGTTGTGCCCTTGAAATTGTAGAATAAATCCCATAAATAATTCTTTGTTCAGAAGACTGAGAGGAGTCTGAGCATTCCCCTAATCATCAACAAGAACTGATTAAGCATCCATGAAGTGTAGGGCACATTGCTTAATGAGAGGGATACAGAACCCCCCATTCTCAAGAGCTCACAATATGTTTAGATAAAAAGGACATATGCATATAAAGATAAATAACAATGGAAAATGACTTATATCAAGTCCCAATGTGAGTGGCACAAACAATGCATAAGTCAAGATTGAAGAGGGGGGAGTAATTACTGCAAAGACATTTACATCATAGAATTATGCACAAATTGTTGGTCATAATATGTTATTTTTTTAAAGGTTGATTGTATCAGAACTTTAGTATATTAAGAATATGAACACTACCACTTGGTATGCAAAGTGATATCAGCTTTAATGATCTCAAAGCACATAATAAACATTTCTCAGATGCAGCTTTTCTCCACTATCATAAAGTAATTTTGCAAATGAAGAAAATGAAGCAAATGAGGAAAATGAGAATGCCATTCTATCAAATTGGCATCATTTTAAATGATAGAATTAACAGATTACAAAGATCTTGATTTCTAGTTCACTAGTCCCCGGCAATATTACATACAAAGAGTGTGTATATGTGGAGAAGTCCAAGATGATTGATTCCATTTGTGAAATTTGGAATATACTCCTTAGACAAAGGTTGCTTGTTTCTTTGCTATCATGCAAAGGCTAGAAAAAATTAGTTTATTTATAGATAATGTTGGTTTACAACACTGTATATGTCTTAGGAGTACAGTTGAATATCCTAACAAATATGCTTTACCATAACACGTGTTCCACCAAAGTAATAACATCTCTCCATAGTAATTCATTGTATTCCGATCGTCAGTTTATCTTTACTTCCCGTTGTGCTTTTGCCTCTGATAACTTTAGTTCTGTCGTATTTCTCCCATTGTGCTTTTGTCTTGAATAACTTTAGTTCTGTAGGGATTTGTTTTGGTTTGGCAGAACAGACAAGTTCTCTTGCTTTGTTCTTTATATACACATATGAATAAACTAATCTGGTATTTGTTAAGATAGGAGAATTTTCAAAGATCATCCAGTATACTTACTAGATGTTTTCTTTTTCCTTAAAATTAGCATTATCCTGCTATGTAAAAATATATATTTAAACAATTGCAGTATTAAAAAACCTCAGTAGGTTCTAGAAATAAATTTGTGAATTAAATAGATTTTACATTTTTTCTTGCAATCAATTCTGATTAACAATCTACTTCATCTGAACAAAGATAAAATATACATGGAAAATGTGTAATAAAATTGTAAATATCCAAATAACCTTTCAAAAATGTTAAATTCTGTGACTAGAGTTATTAGACAAACAAATGGATTATCCATTTAAGAATAATGGAATTTGGTTGGGACTGGAGCAATAGCAGAGCAGGTAGGGTGTTTGCCTTGCACACGGCCAACCCGGGTTTGATTCCCAGCGTCCCTTATGGTCCCCTGAGCACTGCCAGGGGTGATTCCTGAGTGCAGAGCCAGGAGTAACCCCTGTGCATTAACAGGTGTGACCCAAAAAGCAAAAAAAAAAAAAAGAATAATGGAATTTGGTTAGCATTTTGTTTGAGATACTTAAGACTTCATAATGAAATCATTTTATTTGAATTAATTTAGTAGCTATAAATATTTTTTTCAAAATATAATAAAATTATTTGAAGTAAATATGAAATATTTTGCAATATTAATTTGATCATCTTTATTGATTTCAAACAGCATGAAGCACAACTATATGTTTTAGCTACATCATGATGAGATAGCATAACATAATATCAAAGTAATAGTGCTTTAAAAACCTAAGTAGATTTACATTTTTTTTACTTTGCATCACACTTAACATTTGATATAGCTGATCATGATGGCTGTCATGATTTTATTATAGTTAAATTTGTTGGTCTCTAAGGTGTTTATGGCCCCCAGAGAAATTACATTATCAAGTTGAATGTCTATCTCCAATTACAATCTGGTTTGATTAACTCCTAAGATTTTTTTTAACATGCTGAGACAGTTAACATAAATGTAAGGGTAAAATACAGGCTAGAAGTAAAAGGTCTTCAGGATTTCATTCCAAAAATGTTACTTGTTAAAATATTTTGTGAGAAAGTATTTGTCTTGTGTTCCCAATGTTGCTAGATGTTAAGTAAATATATGCTGATTATTAAAAAATAAAGTTGCTTTGGCAACTCTCATATTAAAATGCATTTGTAGCCCCATCTGTCATGAAAGTTTTGAAAAGTTTGTTTACTTTGGAGAGCAGCCTTATCCAGGGTTACCCTAGCAAACAATGATACCAGTCTTCAGAAGTTGTGTGAGCAACAAGCCACTAGGGATCCATTTTTGTTTTAATTGGCACACACAAACACTTTTCTGGTCTGTCAAGAAGATCAAGATAATATGCATGGAGGGTGTTATATTCTCAGCTTTAGGGAGCAGTAAAGCTCCCTTTATTTAAGTAATTTAAATGATAGACTGCAAAAACTTTGCAAGTCAGAAAAATGTTTTATATTTTCTTTGGGAATATTTGTTTTAAGCAACAGAAAACGTTCTACATATCTAAAGATGTTGAACCTTATGTTATAATTACCCTGTTTCTTCTGGTTCTTTGAAATGTTTTAAAATCCACATCCTAGTAAATACGCCTGGCTACCACTGGTTCTTTCATTTCCACACACCCTCCCTGTGTTAACAAATGTGCGTTCATTAGTTTCCAGATGTTTATTGGATATGTTCTCAATGTGTTTGAGGTTGATTGATTTGCTTGTACATTTATTGGAGCCCTCAATGGTGTCATCATATCAAAATAACCTGCCCATGTAAGCAATTTCCTCTTTAATGGAAAGTAAGCAAACGTTGGGATATTTGTACAACAGATCTCAAGTACATTTTGAAATCTAAGGTATAAGCTCTGCTATTCTAGACACAGTGCTTTTAACTGAGAGTGAACTATATCTTTGACAAACAAATAATTCTGTCATTTCAATTCTTTTATTTTAGATTTTCTTTGAATAATACAATTAGTTCTGTAGTTAACATTCACACATCCATACCATTTACCCACTTTACCTTTCTGTTTATCGAAACTACCCAAACCAGAAACACAAAAAAAACTCATGTTCATTCTTTTACTGTAGTAAAATATTTTAAGTAGTCAGAGAAACAGTCTTCTCAATATTCATGAAAGAATACTATCCAAGTAATTAGTAGATAGTTTAGCAGTTTCCACAGTTTTGCAGTCAGCTACACCAAAACTTTTGCCTGTGGTGCTCATATGAAAAACGACTGAAAAAAAAGTGACTAATTGAAGCAGTTGGTGTATAAAAATATCAGCTCAGTGTTTTATTGCTGTTAATTTTTTAGATTTAAAGTTAGTAATCACCCCTAAGTAAAGAAACCATTCTAGAATTCCTATCGCAATGGTACTTACATTCAATCAGTCACTGCCAATCACAGATCTGCTTCTAGCATTAACTAAGCCACCATGTAAAATAATTTATCTAATCATACAATTTTTGGAAATCTACTGTTTCCACTATTTTTAAATTATAATGATTTTCTATTTTGGTCGTAATAAAAATAAATATAAATTTTTAAAGATGCTTACAAAATTTCCCTTACTCTTGGATATAACAGTTTACAGCAGTTTTCATTTCCTTTTGCATAATTAAACGTTATGTGTATTTTTATATTTTAATGAAAATATATATAAATTAGAATGGATTTTTAATGAAATTAATTATCGACACTGCAATACTCTCTTATATAACTTTCAAAAGAGTGTCTTTTGATTTCTCTACTATCTAAAATATATTTTTCTAACTTAAACCTCATATTTCAGCCAAAGTGATGTTCTGAAATTTCAACCTGATAATCTCAGTCATCTGCTTGAGATTATTCTGAGATTACCGATACCATTGTACTGAAAGGAAAACTTCTAAATCTATATATTTGATCCCATGCGTCAATTTCCATTTTGACACTCTATATTTCCTTCTGTCTTTCTATGATATAGTAATCCATATACCTATTTGTCTATCTATATATACACATGCAAACTCATATATGCACACATATTTTTTCTCCAACAGTGTGATATTCTGTTACTCTTTTGTGCAAACTGTTCCCACTGCTAAACATTCTGGTTTATTTTATTATATTCAGATATTTGGATATTGTCCTTTTTAAAAAAAGAGCTTTCTGAAATAGATCTCTCTTCTCAGTGGTCCTATATTATCCTGCTTCTTCTTCATCATAGCAGTTATTGGTTCTACATTGTAGTGCCACTTAAAGTCTCTGCTCCTCCTCTAAGATATAACTACTCTCACTCCAAGGGCAGTCATATACTGAATGTGTGGATATAAAAATCAGACCCGAAAACCACTAAATACATAATAAATATAGAAATCTTATTTACCTTTTACATGTCAGTAAACACGTTAAGTTTTACTGTTTGATATGTTTAAGTCATCCTCCACTGAAATATAATTTGATGGTTCTGGTGCCATCGAGTTATTTCAACCAACAAAAGTGAGTTGTTTCACATCTATTTGTAACACTCAATCGGTGCAGAAAAGATAACCCATTTTCTACTTTAGGAAGACAGTTTAAGATAAAATTTTTCCACCAGTCAGCAAACTCTACACTTCAGACAGTAGGATTAAATTTGTAGAAGTTAGGAAATATCAAGTGTAGATCTGCATACCAATACTTTTGCCAGAACAGAATGTTTCTTAATCATATATTCCAAAACAATCATGTGTTTTTAAGGGATAATCCACACTAGATCATCCAAGAATCTCACTATTATGTATGAAATTTATAATTTGAGAACTGACAAAATGGAAATTATTCACAAATTTAAGATTTTTGTTTTTAAGGTTACATCTGACATTGTTTGATTCTGTGCTCAGGGATCACTCCTGGTTGGCACAAGGGGTATTAGGGATTATATCTGGGTCTGTGGTATGCAAGGCAAGCGTGTTATACACTGTACTATCTCTTGACCCCCAAGTTTAAAATTTTAAAATGATCCTTTAAGATGGTAATCTTTAAATATGCTCAGTCATGCAGAAGTACTCCTTTCTGGTTTACCAATTTGATAACTAATATTTTCACTAAAATACCATTAACATTAATAATCAAATAAATTGTGGGAGAAGAGATGGCAGTAGTTATGTTAACAATAATATTTTTTATTTAGAAGTATTAACTAATAGAAGGTATAGAACAAAAAGAAACATTAATGCCACTAATACATTACGGACATAATACATTCTAATAAATGCTGAGATTGCACTATAATAAGACATTCCAAATAACATTTCTAACTATTATAACATATTTGGCCATGATTATGAGTGTTTATAAAACATTCAAGAGTTGTTCCATGTCTACTTACATTAATGAGAACACCTGTTAAGTTTAGTGCTGTACAGGCTTACTTGCATTATACTAGGTTTTTGCATACTGTACATCACTTTTGAAACGATGCTTATAGAGAAATATAGTTAAGGAAAAAAAAAACAGCAGCTTGAATGCCTTCCGGCTCAAAACAATTCAACTCCAGGTTTCAGTGAAAAATAGAAATCTGCTAAATTACAATACTGCCAGTTAGAGATGAATGTAGGTGTATTTTATATTTCTTACATTCAGAGAACAGAAGATACATACAAAAATCTGTGCTTTTAATCTTCAAGCAAAATTTTAGCCAACTTAAACAGTTTTCAGATGAGGATGCCAACCAGTAAAAGATAACTATTCTCCCACAACATAGATTTTCCATAATCTTAGGACCCTCCTCTCAGATGATGCCTTATATCAGAAAGCTGGATGACTGCACAGGTCTTTTTACTGAATGAGAAAAAGCTTCACTGCCTGTTGTTGACAACACTTTGCCACAGAGCCCTTTCTATGTGATGACAGAATGAAATGAGTTGAAGCAGCTGTGGATCCTCCCTGACCCAGTCACCTTTCAGCTGTTGGTCACAGCATAACCCAGACACAAGTATTTTAAAACAAGCACCAGTGGGGCTGGAGCGATAACACAGTGGGTAGAACCTTTGCCTTGCATGCAGCCAGCCCAGGTTCGATTCCCAGAACCCCATATGGTCCCCTGAGCATCACTAGGGGTAATTCCTGAGTCAGAGCCAGCAGTGATCCCTCTGCATCAACAGGTGTGACCCAAAAAGCAAACAAAACAAAACAAAACAAAAAACCCAAGCACCAGTATTGCCTTCTAGCTCCTAGTGAGTTTACCTTATTCATTACCAAGAGAAAACAGTCAAAACTTGTGTAGGGCCCACTTGATTGTCATGTTTGACTGCCTCCCCAATCAGATGTTAATGCTTATGTGTTTAAATATTTTCAATTATTGAAAAGGGAACACTTGTAGAAATCTGGATATTCACAGCCTCTATTATCATCATCATATTGAAGAGGTGCAATATTTACATAAAATGACTCAGTTGGTGATATATTCTAAAGATAAATGTGTATTTATGATCTGGAGAAGTGTGATTTATAACTCCTTTGTTAGACATAAACAGAGTGCCTCTGTGCTGTTCTAGTAAACACAGATTAGCTGGGCATGGATGAACTATTCTTACAGGATCAATGGCACTATGACTTGGGAAGAGAGAGAAGTGAGAACTGCGCTTGGAGTGTGTGGATCTATTTTACTCTCTGCTGTATCACTAGATATCTTGGGCAGAACAACACATATTCGATGAATATCCGTGTATTGGCTAGAGATATTTTATTGTATGAATACAAATTTTATAAGTAGTTCATATTGGTCTCTATTTCAGTGCCCTATTGACCTCTGTTCCCTCCAAGTCATTATTGCATTAATACTAAAATCTAAATTTTAGTTGCTGAAAATTTAAAAATTGTATGGAGTTAAGAGGAATATAATCTGATATATTAGTATAATCTAGATGTTGTCCTCTGTAAAACAGCATCACCGATGAATAAGAATGGCAGACTAAGCATTACATGCAATAGAAACTTTATGAATGAGGTAAAATTAATCTATTTGCATGAATTATAACCTGAGATTAAAAAATTTATATTAAATGACGTGGGGCCAGAGAGGTAGTATAGTGGGCAGAGCACTTGCCTAGCACGTGACCTGTCCTGAGTTTGGTCCCAGAACCTTACATGGACCTCCAAATCCCACTAAGAGTCATCTCTAAATGCAGAGTCAGAATTAAACCCTAAGCACAGCCTGGCATGCCTGTCCCCAACTTTTTTTAAAAATAAAAATTAAAAAAAATAAAAATTCTAAAAATATTAAAAATGCTACTTGTGTCTATTGGCTCATAATCCCTATTTATTCAAAGGATTATCATTAAAAACATAAAAAGTATCAGGGATTTCTAAAACTGCAAGTTAGTGCCACACAATGCTGCATAATATACATTCTTATATATACTCACATAACTAATTTTAAAAAGCTACTGTAGCTTTAGACTATTTAACAATGACATACAGCTATCACTTGAGCAATAGGCTACCCAGAGTAATATAGACATCTGATGTACTAAATGTCTACAGAGTAATGTAGATATCTGACGTACTAAATGTCAAGGAATAATCTTGTATTAAAGAGAGTACCATTGAAAAATGCTAGTCTTAAAATAACTTTCAATACATTGCGTTATCAGTAGGATTACCATATAACTTATGAAAATGTGACAAATTTAGAGGCAAAGAGTAACTATTAATAATCACACTAGAACAACAGATGGACAAGTTTTATGTATATTGTGACATAGATGACTATGCATTATACAAAACACTGAGGAGTGATGCAGCAACAACTAATCTTTATGTGTCTGAAAAAATACCTACCTGAGACTAAATCCAGGAACTGTGAAATAATTCCTCAAATGTCAGCAGTGACTCTTTCTCTTAATAAGATAAATATGTTAAGTAAATCTAACATGGAAGAGCAATATAAAATTTATCATGATTTGAGATGAAATGTATATGTTGGTTATTATAGGACAACCAACATTTCTGAGGGTAGACGAAAGTAATCGAGAAGGAACATGGTACTGAGCCTGAGAGTTTTAATGAGAACAGATGAGATCCAGTAGAAGAAAAGAAGGGAGAATTGTATAATATAGGTCACAAAAAATGCTTGTGGAATAACTCAGAGAAAGGAAAGAATGTGGCATCTATCGGGTAGATTAAAAATATGTGGCATTTAAAGAACTAAAGATGTTTGACAATTCGAAGATGTTTTGCAATCTCCGAGATACTATCAGTTGTACTGTGATCTGAGAGTTCTGGGGTTAGGGATGTGGTGGAAGATGGGAGAAATAGAAGAAAGCTGTCAGAAAGGAGACCTCTTCCATGATTTTGTGGACTTTTTAAGGCTTTTCCAGGAATGTGGTCCTCTCAAGCTTCTTTTCAGAGATTAAGTAGCTTACTTTCTACTGCTTGTTTTATATTCTAGGCTTTTTAGATTGTATTCGTATTCAGAACTTTAACTCTCCTCTAGGTAGTTTGATATGGTTGGGGACCCCATTATTTAAAAATGCACTTAGTTCGCAATCTCATGTCCTTGCTCAAGTTTGATTTTGAGATGCACCATATTTCTTGACATATGATTTGTTAGAATACCTCTCAGCTGACAGTAACTTTTTCATCAGTATCCTTTTGAGGGTCTGGAGTGATAGCACAGCGGGTAGGGTGTTTGCCTTGCATGCGGTAGACCCGGGTTTGATTCCTCTGCCTCTCTTAGCCAATTTTTGCCCGGCAAGCTACTGAAAGTATCTTGCCCGCATGGTAAAGCCTGGCAAGGTATCTGTGACATATTCAGTATGCCAAAAACAGTAACAAGAAGTCTCAAAATTTGTTGTGAGACATTACTGGTGCCTGCTCAAGCAAATCGATGAACGAGAGGAGATCAGTGCCACAGTGCTATCCCTTTGAGAATCTTAACTGCCTTCCTCTTCTTTAAACCCATCTTCCATTTGTAGCCACATAATTTGCTATACAGGTAATCAAACAATAACTGACTGCCTGCACTGATGTCAGATGGTCATATGACTATGCTAAATGAGCCACTTTTGTGAATTCATTAATTATACAATTCATCAGTTAAATATTCTTATTTTAGATTGAACACGATAGTCTGCAACATGCATTGTCAACTGGATTCTTGGTTGTTATTCTGTCAGGCAGATACAATTCTTTTCATATTAGATCAACAAAAGTCCCTAATACGTCCTGGCTATAATTTTCCTGATTATTTGTCAAGATCATTATTAGAATGCTCTTGATATAAAGAAAAAAATCTAAATAAACAAAATTAATATTTAAGATCACCAATACCATAAGCTGCTTTTACAATTAATGAGGCTCACTATAAATAACTATAATATTTTTTAAATTAAATCACTGAGATACACAGTTACAAAGCTGTTCATGATTGGGTTTCAGTCATACAATGTTTTAACACCCATCCCTCCACCAGTGTACATTTCCTACCGCCAATGACCCTAGTTTTTCTCCTGCCTCTCCCTCCACTCTGCAGTCTGTCTTTATTGCAAACAGGCACTTTACTTCTCTCTCTCTCTCTCTCTCTTACTCTCTCTCTCTCTTATTCTTCTTTTGGGCATTATGGTCTGCAATACAGATGTTGAGAGGTAATTATGTTTGTTCCTTTACCTACATTCAGCATCCAATTCTTATCCAGAGTGATTTTTTTCCAACTAGCATTGTCATAATGGTTCCTTCTCTATCCCAACTGCATTCTCTGCCAGCACCTAAATTAAGCTTCGAACCATGGACCAATCCTCCTTACCTGTGTTTCTACTGTCCTTTGGTATTGATCTCATACAATGTTTTTATGTACCACAACTTAGTTCAATCAATCTATGTCTGTCTCTCTCTTTCCATCACTCAGCATGACCCTTTCCATGCCCCATTTATAAGCAATTTTTGTGTTTGCTTTTTGAGTCACACCCGCCTGTACGCAGGGGATACTCCAGGCTCATGCACTCAGGAATTACTCCTGGCAGTGCTGGGGAAATCATATGTGATGCTGGGAATCGAACTCTGGTCAGCCACATACAAGACAAATGCCCTAACTGCTGTGCTATTGCTCCAGCCCCTACAAGCAAATTTTATGACTTCATTTTTCCTAACAGCTGCAGAGTCTTCTATTGTGTAGATGTACCACAGTTTCTGTATCCAATTGTCTGTTCTTGGGCACATGGGTTGTTTCCAGATTCTGGCAATTGTGATTAGTGCTGCAATGAACATAGAAGTGCAGATGGCATTTATGTTGTGTGTGTTTTGTCCCTAAGGTATATTTCAAGCTGTGGTATTGCTGGGTCATATGTAAGATCAATTTCTACTTTTTTGAGGAATGCCCATATTGTTTTCTAAAAGGCTGGACTAGTTGGCATTCCAGCAACAATAAATGAATGGCCCTTATCACTGAGATACACAGTTACAAAGCTGTTCATGATTGGGTTTCAGTCATACAATGTTTTAACACCCATCCCTCCACCAATGTATATTTCCTACCGCCAATGACCAGCACCAGCACTGGTTGCTCTTATACTTTTTGATGTGTTCAAGACTGCGGTGTGAGGTGGTATTTCATAGTTTTTAATTTACATCTCCCTGACTAGTGATGTAAATCAATTTTTTGTGTGCCCTTCAACATTTGTATTTATTCTTTGAGCAAGTTTCTGTTCATTTCTTCTCCCCATTTTTGTATGGGGTGGGAT
The DNA here is from genome assembly GCF_029834395.1 of Sorex fumeus. Lineage (NCBI taxonomy): Eukaryota > Metazoa > Chordata > Mammalia > Eulipotyphla > Soricidae > Sorex > Sorex fumeus. The sequence goes on from NW_026606092.1 coordinate 22,486,092, forward strand.
GCTTTTTTCTTGTGAAGTTTTACCAGTGACTTGTATATCTTTTATGTTAACTTCTTATCAGATGTATATTGGGTAAATAATTTTTCCCATTCCATGGGCTGTCTTTGTATCTTGGTCACTGTTTCTTTTGAGGTGCAGAAGCTTCTTAGTTTCATGTAGTCCAATTTGTTTATCTTTGCTTCTACTTGTTTGATCAGTGGTGTTTCATCTTTAAAGATGCCCTTAGCCTACGTTTTGCTCCATGTACCTTATGAATCCAGATCTGATAATGAGGTCTTCAATCTATTTTTATCTTATTTTTGTGCCTGGCAATAGAGAGATATCAGAGTTCATTGTTTTTGCATGTAGCTGTCCAGTTTTCCCAGAAACACTTGTTGAAGAAGATTTCCTTGTTTTATTTCACATTTCTTGGTCATTTATTTGAGATTAAGTGGCCATAGATTTGAAAGTTCATGTCAGGATATTTAACTTTGATTCTAATACCATACCGATTTAATTACTACTGCTTTGTAGTACAATATGAAGTTGGAGAAGGTGATGCCTCTCATCTTCTATCCAATAATTTCTTTGGCTATTCATAGGGATTTATTATTCTATATGAGTTTAAAGAGTGTTTTATCTATTTCTTTTAAAACTATCATGGGTATCTTTATAGGCACCACATTGAATCTGTATAATGCTTTGGGGAGTATTGTCATTTTTACAATGTTAATCCTGCTGATCCATGAGCAGGGGTAGTATTTTCATTTACTTCATTCTCTTTAATTTTTGAAGCACCTGCTAAGATTGAAGTCCCAGTACCTATACAAAAGGGAAGCCTGGTGGCTGTATTCTACAGTACTTCACCACTGGAACCGTCGCTCATGAAATCCCTCTAGAATCTAACCCCAATTAGCGCAGATGTTAGTGCATCCATGTGAAAAAGTTACTTCATATATATCCAATATTAGAGGTACAGTAATATTTTTTCACCTCTCCATAACTCACTCTAAACATACAAAGACATCATAATTTTAGGTTCCTAGCCATGAAACAACACACAACAAAGAACTCCAAACTGCAAAGGTCGCAATGGTGAAACAACAGAGGACCCCATCAAGCTTTATGAGTGAAAGGTCACAATGGTGAAACAACATAGGACCCTACCAAGCTTTATGAGTGAATTTGCTAGCCTAGATTGCACAAACAGTAATAATCAGCCATATAAACTCTCTGATGGTTAATTTAGAATGGAAATGCTAAAGATGAATAACGAACTCAAAGAAACAATGAAATGCACTGCCAATAAAATACAAGAGGATGTGAGAGAGCAGAAACAAGGAAAACAAAAACAATATACAAGCAAAAATGACAGATCTAAAAAATTTGTAGGTGAAATTAAAAACTTACTGTAAGGTCTCAGCAGCAGAGTGACAGTTTCTGAAGACAGAGTCAGTGAGCTCTAAGATGAGGTATAGAGAATCACCAAGACAACAGCAGAAGATGGAAAAGAGCCTCTAAACAAACCAACAGATGACAAAATTTGGTTGAATTCAAGAAGTATGACATAAGCATCATGGTACCAGAGAGGCAGGAATCAAATCCTGATGAAAAAGACACTCTCAAAGTCGTCATTGCTGAGAAGTTCCCAGAACTGAAGAGTGCAAGCACTTAGACCCAGGAGGCCCGAAGGGTACCAGCTAAAAGAAATCCAAATAAAAATACTTCAACATCCTAATCAGAATGATAAAAACAATAGATATAGATTGATTACTGAAAGCAGAATGATCAAAGAAGGAAATTATTTACAAAGAAATATCTTTAAGATTTACAGCAGACTTATCAGATGAAACCCTCTAAACCCAAAGACAGTGGTGAAAAAAAAATTTTTGAAATGAATGTTTTATACAGACAGACTCTCATACAAATTTGAAGGAGCAATACACAATTTCACAGATAAATAGCAACTCAGGTAATTATAGACTAAAAACATTTTTACTAAACAGACTACTTTAAGATAAGACAAGTCCCACAAATACACCAAACTCCTGCAGAAAAAGGACATAAAACTACATAACAATAATCTCGCTCAACTTCAATGAGCTAAATGCATCATTAAGAGACACAGAGTGGCAGGATGGATTAGAAAATTGAAACCAAAACACTATTGCCTACAAGAGACATATTTGAATGCCAGAGCAGAGAGGTTTAAATTAAAGGCTGGAAAACAATTCTTCAAGCAAACAGGCCCCTTCAAAAAAAGCTGAGGTGGCCATACTAATATTGGACTACATAGATTTCAGGCTGAAGAAGGTTATGAGAAAAAATGAAAGTCATTTCTTAAATGATCAAGAGATCTTTATATCAGGAAGATCTCACAATCTGAAATTTATATGCACCAAATGCTTTTTTTTGGGGGGGGGATCACACCCAGTGATGCACAGGGGTTATTCCTGGCTCTGCTCCCAGGAATTACTTCTGGCAGTGCTCAGGGGACCATATAGGATCCTGGGGATCGAACTCAGGTTGGCCACGTGCAAAGCAAACACCTTCCCCCTGTACTATCACTTCAGCCCCAGTATATGCACCAAATGAGGGACCAGCAAAATCCTTTAAACAACTGCTAATAGACTTGAACAAAGATGTAGATAACAATAGTAATTAGAGACTTCAACACAGTTTTGTCACCTCTTAAATAGATCATCAAGACAAAGCTCAGAAAAGAAACGCTTTATTTGAGGTAAAAAATGGAATATATATATAATATATATATATAATATATATCTTTGCATGTCCCAAAAGCCAAATACCAGTGCACGTGGGATATTCTCCAAGAGGCACTACATATGCTGGAGTACAAAACATCCCTCCATAAAATTAAGAGGATAAATACTGTATCAACTATCTTTTCAGAGTATGATGTGCTGAAAATAGAAATTAATCACACACAGAAAGATAATCAAATCAAACACCTGGATATTAAACAACTCCCTACTGAAAAACCACTGGGTTATAGAGGAAATCACAAGGTTTATTGAAACAAGTAAGTATGAAGATGAACTACAAGAATTTGTGGGGAACAGAAAAAGCAGTGCTAAGAGGAATGTTTATAGCTCTGCAAGTATTCATCATGAAAGAACAAAGTACCCACATGAATAACCTAACTTCACAGTTTAAAATCTTGGAAAAGAGCCAACAAAAGGAGCCAAAACCAGGCAGAGGAAGGAAATAATAAAACTTAGAGTAGAAATAAATGAGCTGGAATCCCAAAATACAATAAAAAAGATCAATCCAAGAGCTGGTTCTTTAAGAAAATAAACAAGATTGATAAACCCCTAACAAGACTCACCAAGAAAGACAGAGAGAATACTAAAAAACCAAATCAGAAATGAAGGGGGTAGGGACAACACAACAGAAAGCACAGAAATTCAAAGGACCATCAAAGATTACTTTGAGAAACTTTACACCACAAAATGAGAGAAAATTGAAGAAATGGGTGATTTCTAGATTCCTAATAACCTCCCAAGGCTGAATTGAAAAGGTATGGAATACCTGACTAGATCTATCACTATCGAAGAAATTGAAATGATAATCAGAAGTGTCCCCCCAGCAAAAAGTCCTGGCCCAGAAAGATTAATTAGAAAATTCTTTGAAAGCTGTAAAGAGACCCATACATGAAAGTTTGTAACCATCTCATGGTGATTCAATAAAATTTAAAAAAAAATAAAAAGAAAGCTGTAAAGAGGACTCCCAATCCTGTTCAAGCTTTTCAAGGAAACTGAAGAGACATAAATACTCCCAAACTCTCACGGATATTTTCTATGAGGCAAATATCACCCTGATGCCAAAGGCAGACAGACACCATAACAAAAGAGAATTATAGGCCAATATTCCTGATAAACACAGATGCAAATATTCCCCCCAAAAAATACTAGCAAAAAGATTATTCACCACGACCAAGTAAAATTGATCCCTGGAGTGCAAGGATGGTTTAATATTTGCAAGTGTTAATACACTTAGTACACTATAATGCACATAATACACCATATCAATAAAAAGAAGAAAAACATGAACATAAATAGATGCAGAGAAAACTATTATATTATTTATCTTTTTCTAGAATCACAAGGAACAGTACATAAAGTAGAATGTTTTTCCATCAGTAGAACTAGTGTCTGGCTTGTAATGTACTACTCTTGATGAATGATCATTGCATTAAACTCACATGTTACTAACTTAAATGTAAACTTTTTTCTAAACCATTATTTTATTTAAGTTTCTGTGTTGCTTGTGAATTTATTTGAAACAATTAGGAATGGTTTATTTAAAAATAAAGAGGTACCTACCTTGACAGTAGTTTGGTAGTCAAAAGTTTATTTTTCTTATTATCTCTGGAAAATATTACATTTCCAGTAACACCTTTTCCTCCACTCACTATGTCTCTCTTTCTCAGGCATCAATCTCCTATTCTATCTCCAGTTGTTTTATAAATGCCCATCTAACTATACATCAAATGTCCATACATTCATCTCATACCTACATACAACATTCAATATATAGTCTGTCTCTCTCTATATATTCTACGTATATATAGAATATTTATGTGTATATATATCACGTGATGGGAATAAGATTCTTCAAATAATACTTCCTTTTACTAAATGTAACATACCCTCAGATTTTATTCTTGTCTTTTTTTTTAAATTAGTTTTATTAAAAATCTGTTTCCAAATGTCTAAATTGATTTCATGGCCAGTAACATATTTTGAACAAAGTTTGAAAATCACAGAACTAGTGAGTAATGAAAAGTGCAATCTTCAGAATAGTTCCAATGTTCCCATATATAACTTAACAACTGCAAATGTAACTCTATGGTAAGGTTCCTGACGAAAATACATTTGTCATATTTCTGCTGACTAGCCCAGGGTGATCAATAACCTTGTGCAGAGGACTGTGCTCTGATAAGTCATTTCCTGTCATCTGAAAGTAGAATGAGGATGTGGTTCTTTGGAATTTGGCTTCCATCCTCACTTTTCTAAATGTACCTTAAAGCAAAAGTTTCTTTATAGAAGAAGAAACAAAGACTTGGAGTAATGTACTGTTTGGAATACATTTGCGATACCTCACTAGGATCTGAAGAAGGAAAATCCAAAGAAGTTAAAAGCCTGGCAAAGTATCAGAGGCAGAGAGGGCAGCTATTTGTTTTTAAGTCCCCTCTATTGAAGCAATGAGTGCTCTCCACATTGTATCCTACAGTTCAATGATACCATGTCTGGGAGTAGTTATTAGCATGTGTCTGTGTGATGGGAGAGCAAAAGCTAAACATTTTAATAGTGTTATGGCCTCTCCTTCTGAAGTTCCCATTAATGCAAACACAGCACATGTGGTTTAAGTCCCAAGAGCCTTGTAGGACACAAATCACAGATGTGAAATAAACATTATCAGAGAATATGACTCCATGGTCTTCTCTTGCCATCAACAGATGCCCTTATGCTTCCATGATGTCAGGCAGATACCTGATACACTATCTTGAAAATCACACAAAGTGTTCTCAAAGAACCTATGGCAAGATTTGGAAATAGACTCCAAGACCTTTTTGATAAACTTCAGTGTGGAGACTTTGAGTGCGCTAATGCTTTTATTTTAAAGAAAACTTGCCATCATGATAGCTAACTACTGTGAAAACTCATTCTTCATGGTCAAAATACCAAGTACTTCAGTTCATACAGAGTGCTTTTATAATTGCCCAGAAAATACTATGGCAGAAGATTGAGTTAATGAAACTTGCATATTTCAAATATTCAGTATATTCTTCTCCAGATATCTTGATTCCTTTATACTATTTACCACAAGCCTACAATTCAGGATATTGCTGCTCAGTGATTGATTGCAATGTCTTCTTTTTTCTGTATCCCATTTTCTTCCAAATTTCCTAAAAAGAGGTGACTCTCTGCTCTACCTCCTTCTACTACATTTGGAAAACATGAATAATCTCATATATCAATGAACTACTCTGCCCATAAACTTCAGTACCCATATGCTGACTTGTCCGTAAAACTTGGCAATATTGGCAACCATGTTGTATGACATAGGTCAGTTAAGAAATCTCTTAGTAACAAATTAATTCCTTAAACTTGTGTGTAATTACAGAAACTTCACTAATCAAATTTTCTTTAGATTAAGACTTTTAGAAAATTAAAAGAAGGGATAATCTTTTTTCTATAAGTACGTATGCAGCTATTGCTACATTACTTTTGTGTGAAAGATACATTAAAATGTGATTGTAAATATTGCATATAAAAAGTTAAAACAAGAACTATTAGAAACATAAAAGTTAAAAAAATCCTATATACTCAAATGTCCCTTTTAATATTTAAACTTCTTTCTTGATTCTCAGTGCATGCAGTATGTATCACACATATATAGCCATATTGTTTGGATCAAATTACATATGAATTCTGCACTTTTTTGGGGGGTTGGGGAATGAAGTGCACAGGGCTTTCTCCTGTGCTTAGGGATCACTCCTGGTGTGCTTAGAAGACTATATGTGGGACCAGGGATAGAACCCAGATCAGTGACATGTAAGGCAAGCACCCTACCCACTACCCATTGCTCTCTCTCCATCCCAATGTTTTTATTTTTTTCACATTATATTATTGAAATTTTATGACATTTATAACATCAATGTAATGACTTTATACTATTCTGATGTAATTATTTTATCACTGTATATATCACTGTCCTCCCGTTGTTCATCAATTTGCTCGAGCAGGCCCAGTAACGTCTCCATTGGAGACTTTGTTGTTACTGTGTCTGGCATATCGAATACCTCACGGGTAGCTTGCCAGGCTCTGCCCTGCGGGCGAGATACTCTTGGTAGCTTGCCAGGCTCTCCGAGAGGGACGGAGGAATCGAGGAATCGAACTCGTGTCAGCCATGTTGGCTGCATGCAAGGCAAACGCCCTACCGCTGTGCTATAGGATTACTTAATCAAATCATACAAATTTGGAAGATGATTAAATGTAATTTTAATTTTATTTCATTTCTTAGAGTTCTCTACCGAGAGTATTCGATATGCCAGACACAGTAACAACAAAGTCTCCAATGGAGACGTTACTGGGCCCGCTCGAGCAAATCGACGATCAACGGGAGGGCCTTTACCTTTACCTTTTCTTAGAGTTCTCTAAGCTGTATTCTATCACTAAAATATAGGAACTGTCTAATAGTGTTTCATATTATTTTCACCTTAGAACCAGTTTCTAATATTAATTTATATATTTACAGTATAGTCTTTAAATATTTATTGGAAAGAGAATTTCAATGTATTAAATTGTGCTCATAATTACTATAAAATAATTTAATTTGAATGTCACTATCAAGGAATTATATGCGAAACTACTGAACTACTGTCTTTAGATTTATATTGCAAAATATATCCATTATTCTATTTACTTTGTTTAATTAATATTTTAATACCTGGAAATCTCTTGCCCAAAGATTTGATTATTTTGGGGACGATTTACCATTCATAATCAATGTTTAGGGGCCATTCTGGAGTTATTCTGCATAGCAGTGCAGTGCAATGCAGTCCAGATGCAGCCCAGAAGTCAACAGTGGCAATGCTTTAGGGTCTATGCTTTCCTCGGAATTAAACATGAAATTTCTTGCACTCATGACATAGTAGGGTACTACCCCTTTGAGCAATTTTCCCACCCTGCATTATTAGATTTTTTATTTTTTTCATTATTAGCCATAAATTATTAAACAGTATATTTATTTTCTCTTAGATTTGTTTGTTCTTATTGATACATCGAATCTACACTTAAAAATAAGTTCCCAAATAATTTAGCACCATCGATTTGAATTTTTTTCTCACCCTACTGTATTGTGTTTCTTTTATTACTACACTAGTAACATGGTTTTGTTTTAGGCTGTTTTTGTGAAAATATTATTTCTTCTTGATTAATGGATTTTCAAACTATTTTTGGTGGATATCACCCTTTGTCTCGGAGGGCATTTATCCCCTTTGTTACTTCTTTGTAAGGTAAAGGTAAAGGCCCTCCCGTTGATCGTCGATTTGCTCGAGCGGGCCCAGTAACGTCTCCATTGGAGACTTTATTGTTACTGTGTCTGGCATATCAAATACTCTCGGTAGCTTGCCGGGCTTTGGGAGATATATGCTTGGTTCTATTTCTGTTGGTGATGGTGACACTGGGGTTCCAACACACTGCCTCACACTTGCAAGGAAGGCTCTCTACCACTGCACTGCATGCACACAGTCCCAGGATTCTTCTGGAATTCTATTCTTTATGCTCAATCTCTCAAAAGACTTTTCAATTCTTTTTTTCTTCCCCCAAAATATCCCAGTGGGATTTTGACAAGAATGCATATTAAATTTGGAAAAATGAAATATTTGTAAACAGTAAGCCTTCTTCAGAAACAAAATATGTTTCCCTATTTTAAGGTTTTGTTTATATATCTTAGTAAATTTTTACAGTTTGACTCATATAGACACACTTAGTCCTAAGTATTTGAAATAGAATTCTGATGGGGGGGTTGGAGAGATATAAGCACATATGTATGTTAGAACACAAGAAAAAATGATAACTTTGTAGAAAGAAAATTCTCAGATAAAGTGTCTACTGAACACTTTTCTACTTCAGCTCTTAGCACAAGGTCAATCTGTCTACAGATGACCCCAAGGAGCGCACTCTACTCATTCCCATGCTTATCATCAGTGCTGCCACAAGTATTTCTCATGGGGCCTAGTTTCTATCAATGACTCTAAACTAACAGATGCTAACAGAGTAATTTAATCCAAAGCCATGTTAATTTTTTGATAATTAAAAATAGAATAATTAATAACTCAAATGTTCACTTCTATTGGTCTTAGTTTCTAGATCTTAAGATCATGATAAAATCTGCTCCATTATATGTTTCAAGAACATTCATCTGATCTTGGATCCTTGTCTTTATCTTTCTGTAAAAATCCATTTCCCGAGTTCCCAAACTCATCAAGAGTACCCTATCTCTTTTTTTTTTTAAGTCTTTGGAGTATGGCTTTAGTTTCTATCTTGATAATGTTTAGTAAAATAAAAGCCATTTGATTAAGGAGCAAATGTGAAACACAAATAAAGAGAATCATTTAGCATATTATCTGAAAAAATCATTAGCATAGCTCAAATTGGAAAAATGAAATAGGTGTGCTATACATAACCCTGTTTAGTTACATTCAGGTCTGAATTTTACAAAGTCCTACATAAGTTACTTTACCACACTGGGTTCAATGTCACCTGAAAAAGATTCAAATTAGTTATTGGGGTGGAAAGTGTGGGATAGACATATAGTAGAGCAAGCAAGGCTCTTTCCTTGCATGAGACCAACCCAGGTTCATCCCTGGCATATGGGAATATGGTCCCTTGAGCCCACCAGGAGCGACCCCTGAGTGCAGAACCAGAAGCAAGCCCTAAGCATAACTGCGTGTGCACCCCTCTCCCCAGTGTAGTTGTTGGGGTTGGGGAGAAAGTACTTGCTTTGCATGAGGCCAATTCACATTTTATCTCTGGCCAATTGGCTCCACATGTTATTCCTTAGGCCCAAAGTTGGTAATTCCTGAATGTAGAACCACAAGAAAGTCCTGAACACCACTGTGTGGGCCCTCAAAGCAACAACAAAAGTAGCTACCTCCTTGATTTATGCTAACAAACATAATGAGTGAAAAAAAAACCTTTACAAGTACCTGCTAAAAATTAACTTATTGTACGTAGGCATGTTAAGTAAAAACAGCAAAGAATAAGCAATCTTCACAAGCCTTCCTCTTCGCTTCCCTAAATGCTCTTAACTTATTCAGCGGCACGATTTAAATGTGCTTCAAATTAATTGGGAGGAGACAAACAAATATCTGTGAATGTTTATAGATATGCACACCTATGTATGAAACATTCCACATCCTCGTGTATGACTGCAATAGACTGATAAATTCCAAAATGCAATGGAGCAATTACAGAATGATCTGAACAATTTGGGCTGCAAGAAGTGATTTCTTTTGGGGCATGATAAAAAGACCTGAGCAGACTTTGGAGTCTCAGATTCTATTTCTTATGTATACTCAACCCTTGCATTCTGCATTATCTCTTAGATGTTAAATTTTTACAGAAAAGTGTCACAATAGCAACAACTTCAAATCAGCAAAGTGAAATGGACATCTCAGTCCTGGAGATTCTGCAGAAACACTCTGGGAGTGAAGCAAGCCTTTGAGATTTCTGAGGAGGGATCAAGTGGTCCAGTTTCCTGTCCAAATGGGTGAGAGCTTCGGGTAGCAGCCCTTGACTAGAGAAAAGGAAACCCTTGACTAGAGTGAGGTTTCAGATTTGTGTTGGTTTTTGTTGGGGTGCAGTGAGGAATAGCAGGTGAGGCATCAGGGGTTTGGTGGCAGTGTTTTTTATTGGGCCTGAATGTCTCTCCTCATCTCCATGGCCTATACTTAACTTGAAGTGGTGGCGTGTGTGGTGGGGGTAGGGGGGATTCTTCTGTATCTCTGTTGCCAAGGGCAAACATCCCTAAATACTCCAATCTGAGACCAGGCAAAAGAAGATGAGCAAAAGAGTCACCTTATAGTTGTTAAGACAGAAATTACAAACACTGATTGTGGCAACAGCTGGTGCCACTCAGAAAACAAACCAACACAAATAAAACAACCCATACATGACAGAGGGTAGAGAACACAAAGTGAAGAACAAAGCAATGGTAATGGAGAAGGACCCTCCTCTGGTCTTTGCTGAATGATGTCTTTAGACACAGAAGTTTTATATTTTTCTCTATATAACCACAAATCTTAATCTCCTATTCTTTGTGATAAAGACATTTATTTCTGGGGCTTGAGAGATATTCAGCAGGTAAGGCACTTGTCTTGCATGCTGCTGATCTGGATTCGATCCCTGGCACTGAATACAGTCACCTAAGCAGTACCAGGAGTGATCCCTGAGAGCAGAGCCAGGAGTAAGCCCTAAGTACATCCAGGTGTGACACGAATTATCCTTCTACTTCGCAAAAGAAATATATTTCTAACTCTGGAACACTGTTTTTTTTTTCCAGAAGTATTTAATCTTATTGAAAGCTTTTTTTTAAGTATCTAATATGATAATGCAATTTTTCTAAATTTCTAAATTTTGTAAAGGTAAAGGCCCTCCCGTTGATCATCAATTTGCTCGAGCGGGCCCAGTAACGTCTCCATTAGAGACTTTGTTGTTACTGTGTCTGGCATATCGAATACTCTCGGTAGCTTGCCAGGCTCTCCGAGAGGGGCGGAGGAATCGAACTCGGGTCGGCCATGTTGGCTGCGTGCAAGGCAGACGCCCTACCCGCTGTGCTATCGCTCCAGCCCTGTTACTAATTTATATTTGGCAGCTTTATTCATGATTTTTATTGGCCTGCAGTTATTTATTTTTTGGGCTCTCTCTGTTTTATTTTTGACTTTAGGTTGTGTCATTCTCACAAAATTATTGGGAATTATTGGGAAACTTCCACATTTTATGGGAAAGACAACTTCTTTGGGAGACTAATCTATGGTTTACTATATTTAAAGCACTTGTTTCTGATGTCTCTTCACTGTAAATACCCATTGAAAAAAAATTTTCTATTTGGTTTTCTAATTCTTGAAATAACTTTATAAAAACTTTATAGCTGTTTGAGAAAATTCCACCTAAGTTTTCTATTTTAAGAAAATTTTCTAGTTTATTTTTTTTTAATAAGAATCACACCTAGCTTAGTGAGCTGGTGAGGCTAGGACATGTCATATTGGGAATTAAACTCAGAATTTTGTACAAGCTTGGAATATCCTCTAGCACTTGAGCTATAACCTTAAACTTGTGAGTTGTTTTAATTTTATTTCAAGCACAATATTGTATCTCTTTTAGCTTACAGTAGTATTTTTTTCAAAAATACTGTTTCTTATAAGAACACAATTTGCTTCCTTATTGTTGTCTACATCATTATTTCATACTTTTATCATTATAATGTTCTTAATTATATTTTTGGAGTTCATTTAAAATTTTTATAACCTTACTACATTTACTATACTCACTATATTTTAAATCTTTGTTAAATTATTCACTTTTTTACTTTAAATGAGTGCATTAATATGATAGATATTCCTGCAATAATTCCACTGTTTCTTCTAGTACTTTTCAATATTAAACAAAGTATTTAAGACCGCCATATCAATTAACCATTATAACCACTGTAGACTGACTGGTTTCAGATCGATGTCTCTCTCTCTCTCTCTCTCTCTCACACACACACACACACACTCACACATACACACATACACACACACACACACATACACCCCACCTCTCTGAAGAAACTGAAATAGCCAATAAGATTCAGAAAACTGATGAGCATGGTCTAGAACAGAATAGAAGTGAGATGAGAATTTTATCTTTTTCTCTTTTTGGACATTCAGCATCTGAAAGCTATAAGTAACAGAGAAGGTCCTTCAAGTAGATGGCAGTCTTAACAAGGTTTGAGGAAAAACAATAGAATTTAAGATTCTTTATTCAGATGTTTTGGAGGGAGAAGGGTGTGTGTGTGTGGCGGGGGGGTGGGGGTGGGGGGGTTTGTCTCGCTAGTACTCAGTAGTACTCAGGAGACCTGGAGGCAGCTCTAGGAGATTCTCTGTCAACTGAGCCTGACAGTTCAATGCTAGGACCAGAGGAAGCATCCCACCTCAGTTGTGCATGCTGGGGATGACTGGGGCTATCTGAACAATCCTCTGGGGGGGCTGCAATGCTCCATCTGGCAATGTTTGGGGAATCATGTGGTGCTGGGCACTAAACTGAGGCTGGTTATGTGAAAAATCATGTGCTTGAGTCCTATATTATTTCTCTAGCCCCCACACTAAAATGCAAATTCTATCAAAATAGACCTTTAAGCTTTCAGAAGCAACCCTAAAGTATTGTGTCCTAAGCATAAAAAATAAACCAAGAAATACACCAGCCTTCACACATTCAAAAGCCCTGCTTAACAGAAAAATTATTGCCCTGGGGCCTGTTTCAAGTTTGTCCAGACATCAGGTAGGGTCCCTTGAGTATCTCAGGAGTGATCCCTGAGTGCAGAGCTAGGTTGTAAGCTCTGAGCACAGTCAGGAGTGGCACTCCCACCAAAAATAAAACAAAACCAAAAACCAACCAAGCAAATAAAAGCAAACAAGAAAAAGAAGATGGGGGCTGGAACAATAGTACAGCAGGTAGGACATCTGCTTTGCATGCGGCCAATCCAGGTTCGATTCTCAGCATCCCATATGGCCCCCTGAGCATCACCAAGAGTAATTACTGAGTGAAAAGTCAGGAGTACCCCCTATGCATCTCCAGGTGTAATCCAAACGAGCAAAACTAGTAAAAAGAAGATGTGTTGCTTCTAGCCTAAAACACCTGCCATAAATAAAACGTAAATCCCTTCTAAAAGAGAATATAATCTAAATTATTTATTTTCTAAGAATTTTCATGAGCAATATTTTTCACCTGACTTAAAACATCTGAAATCAATAAAGCATACCAAAAATAGTGATGAAAATGGACTCGTTTCAATCTAGATAATCAATTATGAAACATCATAAATTAAAACATCATATATTAAAAGATAAATGATAAGATTGAAAGCTTGACCATCGTGAAAACTAGAAACTATCAGTGGAATAAAAAGGATTTTGAAGTGAAAACATAGTAAATGAAATTAAGATAAATTTCCAGTAGGTTAAATACTGAAAGAGAAATGAAATAAGGTCAGAATAAAATATACAGATTGAAGCACAGAAAAAAAGTACAGGATATACTAAAAAGATTGTGTAATATAAGAAAAAACCTGAGAGCTATATAAATGGAGTACCATGATAGAAGATAAAAAGGAAAAATGTTATATTGCACGCTAATGACAAATTTTCAAAGCTTCCTTAAATATCAAATCAGATTCAAGAACAACTAACTCAGAGTTGAATGCAAAGAAACTGTCCTTGTAATATCAAAATTAAACATTAAGCACTGCACTGTAGCACTGTCCTCCCATCGTTGATCAATTTACTCAAGCGGGCACCAGTAATGTCTCCATCATGAGACTTATTACTGTTTTTGGCATATCGAATATTCCACAGGGAGCTTTCCAGGCTCTGCCATGCGGGCGGGATACTCTCAGTAGCTTGCAGGGCTCTCCAAGAATAAACATTAAATAAAAGAAAATGTTGGACATACTCAGAAAAATATGATGTTAATTTAAATAAAAATAATTTACAATTAATTCTACTAGGTATAATTTATTCCCATAAAACTTACTAAAGACATAGGGTGTATACTCAACAACCATTCATTGAAATACTTTTAAATAAAGATTTTACTTTCATGTGTAGAATTTTTCAACCCTTCCTTTTTCAACTCGTCTTGCTATTAAAATTTAAGTGTTAATTTACACTAGTCATAATTTAACCTAGTTTATACTATGTTGTTTGTGGGATTTATATTTTTGGTTTTGGTTTGTGGTCATACTAGATATTAGCTAAGGTTTACATCTGGTGTTAGCTCAGGGATCACTCCTGGAAGGGCTCTGAGGATCACATGTGCTGTGGAGATTTGAACACACGTTAGTCTTATGCAAGACAAACACCTTACCCATTGCACTATCTCTCCAGTTCTAGAAATCAACTTTTGTCTATCCAAAGATCCAACTAAGCTCTCTCTTTGTTTCCATTCCTAACTCTTTGAACCCAATTTTACTGTATAGTTAATAAAACAGTTACAGTCACAGTCACAGTCCTCCCGTTGTTCATCGATTTGCTCGAGCGGGCCCAGTAACGTCTCCATCGTGAGACTTGATATTACTGTGTTTGGCATATCGAATACGTCATGGGGAGCTTGCCAGGCTTTGCCATGCGGGCGACATACTCTTGGTAGCTTGCCGGGCTCTCTGAGAGGGGCGGAGGAATCGAACTCGGGTCAGTCATGCCCTATCGCTGTGCTATCGCTCCAGCCCATGAGAAAAAACAAAACAGGTTCTTCCAGTTGCCTGCTTGAAATACCCTAATGGCTGAAACTAAATCACAGTCTGCAAAGTTTGTAAGATCTGAAAAATTGCTTACCATATTAACCTCCTAAATTTCAAGTTTCGTCTTCACACTTTGATTCAACTATGTTATTTTTTTAGCAGTCGCCATCGAGTCTTAGAACTTCTTGTTCAATATTCCAAAAATATTTTTCATTTAGAGGGTCCACTCATTTGTGATTCCATTTCAATACCACTAAATCAGAATTCTCTTTAATCACTATTGCCAAAGGAGAAAACCATACCACTTTCTGTCACCATTTATATTCTTTCCCTACATCATTTTCCCAACATATTTTGGCATTGCATTTCAAACAGTGATTTTATTATTGCTTATTTGACATGTAAAATCCGTGAGCACAGAATTTATTATTTTTTTCGCCACTGGTACGTTTTCACTTCTTAAAATAATAATTTAAATAAGCATTTGTTGAACGAATCAGTGTTTTTTATGGTTATATCATATGAGTGTCAGGCATAACTCTTGCTTTTGTACAAAGAGAAAAACTCTTGCTTTTGTACAGTCAATACATCTAAAGGAGAAGAATACACAAGTAATTTTTACTCACAGTAATAATGGGACATAAAGTCCATACAAAGTCATGTGAAATCACCTTTTTGTGAAAAAGAAATTAATTTATTGTCCTCACAGTTAAAAATTATCCTGGACCTTTTATTTAGACAATCATTTGCCATTAAATATAAAAATTAAACTATATTTAAAAATATGAATAATATGACTCTCTCTAAAATATGCAATCTTTAATTTTACCTTAATTAACCCTTATCTCTTGCAGATTTTATCCAAGTGTCACCTTTATAAAATGTTCATTGATCATACTATTAAAATTACTAACTGTAGTCCTCTGCTTTATTTTATGATTGCGGTGGCAACATCAAATTGCTATTGGTTTTGTTCTTATGTCACTATATTGTCTAATTCTAGCCTACCAAGTTTGAATGTAGACTTTATGAGTAGAATTATTTTCTGATTGCTAATTTTATTATCCCACTAACTATTCTAATATTTGGCCACTTTTTGGCACAAAGATTATGCTCAATTAAGTATTAGTTGAATAAATGATAACACAGTTCACATGCCTCTTCACATTAAGATGAGTATAAATAGTCTATCCAAAATACTAGATCTGTTGACATAGCAGAGAAAGTGTAAGAGGAAATCCCATAAATTACTGTCCTTCAACGATTAAATTTACATTAATTCTGAAGCAAGATATTTTACTATGTTTATGTGTCCCTGTTGGCAGTTGATGAGATCATCATATGAATCTTCAGGTTTACCACCACCACAACAAAAAGGTTGAAGATTTTCATATTGCTAAGAATAATCTTATTTTTATAAGAGAATTAAATAGCACTCCAGCACTGTCCTCCCATTGTTCATCGATTTGCTTGAGTGGGCACCAGTAACGTCTCTATTGTGAGACTTGTTGTTACTGTTTTTGGCATATGGAATACCCCACGGGGAACTTGCCAGGCTCTGCCATGTGGGCTGGATTCTCTCGGTAGCTTGCAGCGGTCTCTGAGAGCAATGGAGGAATTAAACCCAGGTCGGCTGCGTGCAAGGCAAACGTCCTACCTGCTGTGCTAAGAGAACTCCAGCACAGTGGAGTTGTCACTCCAGCCGCCAAGAAAACTCAATATGGCATTTAAATAAATGGCAGGTTTCTATAATGCATCATGCTGGGAATTGTACCAGAGTCAGTCGCATACAAGGCACACATCTAAACTCTGGTACTATCTGGTCATTCCTTTATATTCTAGCATTACATAAAGCAATACCATTTTCAAAAATATATTGTTGAAATTAAATAATATATTGATTTATTTTTAAGTATAAAAACAAAATGAAATGATTTATTGACCAAGAAAGAATGCTCTTATTCAGAGAGGCTATATGTATTATTTCATTTGGATCAGGAGATATATACATGTGCATTCTATATAAAATATGTATTAAATTATAATATTTGCATATTTAACATAGACAAAATAATGATTTATAGACATTAATAATTTACAGGTATAATGTAGACATAAATAAAATATCAATACATATATAGTATATGGAAGGATATCTGTATAATCATAAATATAATGTGCTATAGGAATGATCTTAATTTTATGTAACATTAATATAAATCTCTAAGTTTGATAAAATAAGTAGTTAAGCCCAGCTAAATGGCTACTGGAGATATTCCCTTGTGGAATTAACACTTCTAATATGACTGTGTCTCCACTTCTGTTTCTGACATAAATTAATAAGATTCTATTTGGTTAAAAAAAAGATCCTCTCATTAGTGTCCCATCAAAAATAGCACCGTTTGCCTCATTAAATTTAATGAGGTTGTTGTTGTTGTTGTTGTTTTTCCATTGGTAGGTGTGGGTGTGTGATATATGTGTCAATGTGTTAGACTTGTATCTTCAAAGCACATGCTTTACATAGGGTAGCTATTCTCTGTAGCTAAGGTTGCTTTACACTAAGCTATTTCTAGAATGTAGTGGCACCTTCGTAGACTGAGTAACCAGGTAATGTATCTTTCACTTTACTCTAAAAAATCATGGCAGAGATAAATCTATTTTTAGGGAAACTATAATTAATCAAGGCCTTTTAAAGATACACACTCAAAATCAAGATTTAAGTGAAAAAACATTTTTCTCTTTTATCCACTGTCCTAAACAAAAAATCTCAAACAACAAAGGGGAGTGATTTAAGTCACTGTTATTTCTCATGATTTTTCTCCCTAAAGAAGTAAGATATTATTTCAATCTTATACTGAACAAACGTTTCATTTTTAAAAACAACATGATTTTGATACATATATATTCTAATTAAATTCTGCAAACAACATATGAATTTAAAGATGGTAATTATTTTTTCTAATGATTTATTTTATAGACTCATAAACATATACAAAGTTGGTATAGTTTAAAAACATATGTGATGTCTTTTTAAATTTTTTTTAATTTTAGACACCATAAATTATTTGAAGTTATTGTTGGAAAAAATGGAATTAAAATTATTAACATGATCTAAGGAAAAGTTTCTGAGGAATCTCAATTTTAGACATAATGAAATTACTACTAAGAGATAAGATATTCTCAGCAAAAGTTGCAGACTGAAGTACAAGTAGCCTAAAGTTGTATCTTTAAGAGTTTTCAGAGTACCCAAAAGGAGCAAAAAACAAGCAAAAGTCTATAAACAGAAAATTCTTTAACTTGGAATATAAATTGATAATGAAGAGGAGGAAAAGATATGTCAAAGAAAACTTTTATAGACTTAAGTTTTAATAAGTATATGCGGTGCTGGTGGGTTTGAACCAATGTCAGCTGGATACAAGGGAAGTGCCTTGCCTCCTGTACTATCTCTCCAGCCCTCAAGTTTTGGGTTTTATAAATAAAGGGGAATGAGACCCATTATTGTTAGTGTTTTTTTGATATACTGGATACCAATATGAATACAAATATTCATTTCCCTGATCCTGAAAGAGCCCCCAATATGCCATTGGGCTACACTATCACATGACAGGGATGAATGGAGATGTTACTGGAACCCACTCGAGCAAATCGATGAACAACAGAATGACAAGTGATATACATATATGCATATCACGATCACGACCACCCTGTTGTTCGTCGATTGCCTCGAGCAGGTGCCAGTAACGTCTTCTTCGTCCTAGCCCTGAGATTTTTTTTTTTTAAAGTGCCATATTCAAGGCTTTTTCAGGGTTAGGAGAATGAGACCCATCATTGTTACTGGTATTTGGCATATTGGGTATACCACGGGGAGTTTGCCAGACTCTGCCGTGTGGGCATGTTACATTTGGTAGCCTGCCAGTTTGACCAAATTAGGAATGAGATGATAAGATGTCGCGCTGGGAATTGTACCAGATATATATATATATATATTTATATATATAAGATGTATATATATATTTTTCTGTTTGGGGGCCACAATCATCCATGTTTCAGGCACTGTCCTCATGGATCACTCTGGGCAGTGCTCTTCCAGGGATCAAACCTAGTTCAGCTATGTACAATGCCAGCACCTCCCCTGTACTAGCTCCCTGGCTATTATCTTTAATTCAGCATGAGAAGAAAAAGCTTTTTAAGAATCATGACTTATTCAATAGATGATATAAACATTGAATAACTAAATGAAATACATAATTTAAATGACAATGTTAAAGTATAGAATTAATCGCAGCTATACATAGAACTTTAATTTTAAATTACAGAGTGGACAGAAATAGTAATTTAATTTCCTAAGGACATAATGAAGTGAGGAAAAATATTAACAACCTGTAGATTTATAAAAACAGCTTTATATAAATTCACAGAATATAAAAACTAATATTTATCTTAAATATAGAAATGGTTATTTACTTTATAACTCAATGAAAGGAACATATGAGGTTGCGAATTTTTATAAAGGAAATATATCGAAATGATATTCTTGAGACAAAACTAAAAAGGACATTATTATTTAATATGCATGCAAATTTATACCAATGAAATTCTACCAACACAAATTTGGCAATTTTTGATGTGTACTCTTTATCTTTTCCCTGGATTTCTTCCTACTCCTCCACAGCTTTATTGGTACATAATTGACAAATAACAATGTGCAAGTTTTAACGGTTGAGCATGATGATTTGATATACATACATATGCTACAACTATTATGCCCAATAAGTTTGGTTAACACATCACAGTTACTATTCTTCTGTGTATGATTAAAATACTTAAAATTTATTCTTTAAAACCTTACAATTTATACAATACAAAATTGGCTCTAGCTAGTTTTTTGTACACTAATCCCTCAAAGCTTATCCAATTTTTTTCCTTAAATTTTTATTAGTGAAACACCATGAGGTACAGTTGTAGACTTACAAATTTTTGCGCTTGGGTTTCAGTTATACAATGATCGAATACCCATCCCTCCACCAGTGCCCATTTTCCACCACTATGGATTCCAGTATCCCTCCCAACCCCCATCGCCCCCCATTCCACCCTACCTCTGTGGCAGGGCATTCCCTTTTGTTCTCTCTCACCTTTTGAGTGCTGTGGTTTGCAAAAGAGGAATTGAGTGGCAATCATGTTCGGTTTACAGTCTACTCTCATCACGCATCTCCCATCATAAGAGGAACTTCCCAACACCCTTTATTTTGTGCTCCCTTTTCTATCTGAGCTGCCTTCTCCCCTAGCGTGTGCAGCTGGCCTCAAAACCATGGAGTAATCCTTCTGGTATTTATCTCAGCTATTCTTGGATGCTAGTCTCCTATTTTGTTGCTTTATGTTCATAGCTTATTCAATTTTAACTGAATTCTTTTTTGTTTGTTTTGTGTTTTGGGTCATACTCAACAATACTCAGGGTTTACTCCTGGCTCTGTGCTGAGGGCTAACTCCTAGTGGGAAGCAGTGGAAAATATATGGTACCAGGCATTGAACATGGGACAGCTGCTTGCAAGGCAATTTCCTTGCCTTCATTACCATCTCTACAGCCCCTAACTTTAAATTTTTATACTTTGATTAGCATTTATCTATTTCTTCCTCTCCTGGGGCCATGCCCGGCTCTAATCTACTCTATTTCTATGAGTTTAGCTTTTAAAAAATATGTGGAGATTTTATATAGATATATAAGGCATATATATACTGTTATATACATTATAATTTAAATTCACAATACAAATAATAATAATTATTATTAGTTGAGTGCCACACCCATTGGTATTCATAGGGTCTTCCTTGCCCTTGCTCTGCTAAGGATGTTACCCCATGTGCAATGATGGGAATCAAATCACTTTAACCACATGCAATGCAAGCACCATAACCCTGGTACCATCTCTCCAGTTAGCCCCACACTGTAAACTATAAATAAATTAAAGTACACTGAACTAGTTACATACACGCACGCGTGTGCGTGCTCACATACACACACACATGTCTATCCATTCACTGATAGATGTTTCAATTTCTTATATACTGTGAAAAAGTCACACCGAATATGAGTATGTAACTACTAAAGGTGGTCATTTTGTTTTCTTCATATAAGTACATACATTTATATCCATGTGTATATATATATGTACATAGATATAAGTCTATGTATTTATATATTTAGAATTAAGTTTTCTTGATCACATAGTAGCTGTTTAAAAAATTTATCAAAGACTATGTTTCTTAAACATAATTTTGTAATTAGAAATTAAAATCAAACAGAATAGTCAAAAAATCCATTTCGTTGTAAGCAATAATTTAGACAACTAAAATATACTTCTGAAATATATGGCTTAAAAGGAGAAAAAATATGAATTCAAAGTTTATCATGAAAGTTTCATTAAAAAAACAAGTAATTAGAAAACGTTAATTGAGGATTCATTTTATAGCACAAAACATATGACAAAACAATAAAGATGTAACTTCTTAACAAAGGATAGCTGAAAACCTAAACTTAGCAGAAAACCCAGATATTGAACACATAAAAAATTTACCTAAATATAAATAAATTTGGATAAATAAGTTGATAAAAACACAAGTGTTCCCGCTACTATTTGTTATAGAATTTAAATACTGCTCTGCCCTCTCTCACAGAATCAAAGATTTTTTGAATTAAAAAAAATATTGCAAACGACTATCAAAAACATGAAATGACTTATTTCATTAAATGAAAGGAATGACTGATTCCTGAAAATCAGATTAGCTTAAGATTTCCTCAAGTCTTGATAAAAATGTATGTGCTATGTTAATACTTTGTACCGAGACAAATTTATATCCACTGCAAAGACAAAGTATGTCCTTGGGCAATATAGTGTCAACTACACTTGCTTCTAACTAACCAAAAATTATCAATCAAAATAGTTCAAAGAAAATAATTTCAAATAAGAATTTTTTCTATAAAATTAAGGAAAAGATCTATAAAATTCTCTATTAAGCTAAAACTAAAAACAGCCAAATGGCAGAATAATATCTATTGTGAATCTGACAATAAAAAAAATTTAGTTATCAAATCTGTGGTGCTTTATATCAAAGTGGAACACAGTATAAGTATGTATCTCATTTCTAATAATGTTAATTCTGCTTAAGTTAATGTACTAATTATTAAACTTACAAGGGTAATTTCAGGATAACTTATCCCCACAAACAAGATAATAAAAAATGATAAAATATGAAGATCGATAATGTAAGAAATGGAGGAGCATTTTCTCTTGGGCACTGTATATTCATTTTGTTATAGGGGTGTCTATCTTATAACATCAAATTTATTAAACACAATTAATAAAGTATATTCTCTCAGAGAATTTTACATTGTTAGAAAAAATATTGAAAAACATCTTGCTTCAAATTACTTCTCCAGAGGTAATTTTTCTTTTCTAGATATATATTGACTTTCTAGAATGGTCTCTAAACTTCTGAGTCATTTCAAAGAGTAGTCATTTCAAACAACATACTCTTTGTTTTCAAGTAGAAGTTTTAACTTAGGCAATATTTGAGAAAACTCATACTGTGTGTTTATCACAACAGATTTGCCTTTTTTAAGGCATGCATTCTTATCAGTACTTAATTAATAATAATTTTATTTATTTAATAAAGCATATCATAAGTTCCCTTGGTTTTTAAGTTCATTTCAATTCAACAACTTTGATTAAAACTGTTACCCAAGGAGACATCAACTTATCTTGGCTGATGTATGCCAGAGCCCCTCTATGACTATTCCAAGCTGGTGCTGCCCAATGCACTGTAGGAAGTTATCAGAGTTTGCCGACTGATGAATAAATAAGACAGTCATGATTTCATGACTTATGTCTTATTAAACTGAGAAAAGATGGGTTGGAAAGAGAGAACAGGATTTAAGGCACTCATCCTGCATGAAGCCAACTCGAGTTTGATCCCAGGCATTACTAAATTCTCAGCAATTTGTTTACAATTTATATTGGGCGTTTTTCTTGCTTCTTGCTTTCTCCCTAGATCAACATATAGCTTTTTGAGACAACAGCTGTTTTGTGCCATCTTAAAATATTCACAAGTTAGCATTTTATGTGGTGATTAATAAGTGAAAACTGAGTTGACAGAGTTTGAAAATTATAAGAAATAATCCATGAAAGTGAGGCATATGAACCATAAGAACTCAAAAGTAAATAGACTTGGGGATTTAAGGAAGACTGATCTTAGCAAATGCAATGTTGAGAGAGAATTAGTCTCCACAAGAAATCACTCAATGATTTTAAGACTAAGAAATAGAAATAATTATATTCTTTATAAAAGACATATTTGAAAAGTATAAGAGCCATGTTGATTTACTTTAGAATATGCCACATTTATTTTCATTATCAAGGTATCTTTATTTCATTCACCTAATTTTCAAGTAAATTTACGAATTGATCATCTTTTGTTCCACAAAGCTCTACTTGAATGATTTGGTATTTTGCTTATCTTTGATTGTGCTTTTTAACTCCCTTTTTTATCTTTGAGAAGACAACTTTAATATTTTAATTATATTAACTAAGTTAGGTAACATTAGAATATATTCTTCTGTAAGAAAACAATGCTAATTATGGTTCTTTTCCAGAAATGTCTTTTAGCCAGGTAGATAGTTAAGAGAAAGTTGGTAACATTCTTTCAGGGAGGTCTAAAATTGGCCTTCAATTAGAAAAAAAAAACAATAGACTGTTAGTTATTTCTCTACTTGATGGCAGGAATCTCTGTGCAGTGTTTCTAGAGTTTTTCCTTCAATCAGCCCAACATGAGGTTGTGCTGCAAGCTGTGATTTTGTAAATCTTTTTTTAGTACCTACTGTGGCATCCTGGGAATTGTGGTCTCTTCATATCTGCATCATGGGGAAATGCACACAGACCAGAAATGATCAGACAATTTCACATCTCAAATATCCTTACCACCCTGCTTCCAGTTTTGAAAATAAAATTAGCTGTGAGTTTTTATTCTGGGATACCACATATTTTGGAACTATCAGAGTTTTCAAGTTCTTATGAAGGATAATTCTTTTGTTTTCCCTGTCATTAATAAGCCATTTCCTTTTCATGAATTTAAAGCTAAAAGCCTCCCTAATAAGTTAGCTATTCTCTATTTTTCCAACTTTGGTTTGATCTGCAATAAAACAACAGAATCCCTGTACTTTTCTTCCCCCTCCTCCCTCTCCTTATCTGAATCTGTCTCTCTTATCTCTCGTTCACTGTCTCTCTTACACACACACACACACACACACACACACACACACACACAAACATACACACACATTCTACATTTCCGAATTAGTAAGTCAGTCCTTTTGTTGGAACCTTATTCCTTTTTTTATATCATTGTAATAATATTATATGGCAGGCAAAAATATAATGATAAATGATAATTTGCCAAAAAGATTAAAAAAACACCGAGGTGTTACCTATCAAAAGTTCTCCTTCTGTCTGTGATGCAGCACAGATTGTGATCGTGACAGTAAATCTGGTGCTATTGTTAATGCCATGGCACTTGGGTTTTTGGCTTGCTTTAGTCCAATCTGTGACATGCTTGTGAATATCTTTCTTCTGTTCTGTCTGTATGGCATATGGATTTCTGGGATACAACGTCAGACCTATCCACATAACAAGTGTTCAGAGCACCTTATCATTTTAAAAAGCCAATTACTCAAAAAGACAAATGTGAAATGTTTCACATTTAATGATGAGCAAATCTGCAAAACAAATGCAATTTTGCTCCTTCTAAAAAGTTTAGTTTAACTGTAAATATTTCAATGGAGTCTTGCATGACACACAGCACCAATAGAGAAAAGCTCATTTCATACATATTGTATATCATCACTGTCAATTACATCTGCACAGTATTTTAAACGAGGGTGGTATAAGTAATTAGAAATAAAGCAAATAGAATATTCTAAACTACAAGGCTCTGAAATCACTGTAAAAATGTCACTGCTAACATTGAACACTCTAAAAAAATATTTTGAAAGTCTCACCCAAAAAACTGAAAACTGCATATGTCTACAGAGGTAAAGGTCATTCATGAAACACTCAACAACAAAAAAATACCAATTCATTTTTTAGAAATATTTGTCAATATGTAAAGAATGTTTTGTACATAAGTTCTCAGTTACTGTTGAATCAGTGGCTGTATGTAATATTCCCACATGGAATGATGTCCTTTCAAATACTTTAAAACAAAGGTTTGGTGAAAGATTTTATGGGGACATCTTGAGAGCTGAGATATTATGCATGGGAAGTGCAACGAACAAAATACGATAGCATTGGTTTTGCTACTGACTTATATGTTTTAACTTTTATATTTATTTCTGATTGAAATAGTAGCTATACTATCTACCCTTATCACCTGCCTCACCTAACAAAACAAAAGCATTACTAAAAGAAAAAAATCCTCCTCCTACTCTTTGGCATCTTTCATGTAGGCTGTTTAGATACAGTTGTCACATTTAAATGTCTTTACTCTTTCCTTTTTCTTTTGTCTACACATTCTTTAAACCTTCTTTTAAACTGTGAACATAGTAACAGAATATTATATGACATGAGAAATGGAATGCACCTGGCACTAGTAATTTTAGAAGAAACTAATCTCGATATTTATAACATCATTTAGCAAGCGGAACAGTTTTACCAGACTTGGAATGTTGAGATATGAAAAAGTTCACTCGGTTCTTGGACTTTCATTTTACATTGGAATTGAAATGCATTAAAAAAATCAGAAAGAATCAATCAGCTGCTACAAAGCCTAATATAAAAGTTTAGTGGACTCTTATTTTAGTCCTGGAGACTAGGAAATACCTCAAATCCTCCTTGAGTTTCATATTAAATAAATATTGTCCAATATAGAAACTAAATAAGTGCTGAAAACCAGAAGTCCGTATATTGAAAACAGAGACAGAAAATATAACCTATTATACTTTAAAGGTATTTTATGAAATGAAAAGTTTCACTTAGCATTGTTCATGTATTCAGTGTGGTTTCATTTTAGCGGAATAATGTATTTTTTAGTTTGAGGTAAATAATAATAATGTGCACACTACTAATGCGAACAATGATAAATGTTCATCTGGTTATTTCAGAGCACTTAATTTGAAATTAAATTAAATTGTTAGTGGGATCGTTCCCAGTAGTGCTTACCATTGGCTCTGTGCTCAGAGATCATTTCTATTCATGCTAAGAGTGTCATACGTGGTGCCAGCATGGAACCTGGGATGGAACCCGGGTCAGTCACAAGGCAAAGGCCTTAACTGCTGTAGCTTTTCTCTCTCTCTGGCCCCTCAACTAAAGTTTCAAGTAATGTTATGAACCACCTCAAAACTGTATATAGATAAAGGGTCTATGTAAACAAACAAGAAACAGATTATCCCCTTCAGCAACTCTAAATGGGTTATGATCTTGTTTACAAATAGAATAATAAATGGAGCGGGCTCCTCCTGGTGGGCTGCCACCTTAACTTCCCATTTTTCATTTGTGACTAATTTATTACTTTTCTTTCCTTTTGCTGAAACCTAACTCCTTAAAATGTGATGGAAGATACAATTCATCCAAAATACCAGACTAATTAGTCATTTTCATCAGTTAGGACTTTGAGCATATAACACTGATGTTCTGATCCTCATCTGAGCAAGCCCCATCACCAACTTGCATAGAAGTATTTGTGCAGGAAAAATGCTACTACTAATGTAACTTTCTCAAGAAGAAACGACCAACAGTACCTCCCAGTCAAACCAACTAGA
The DNA here is from genome assembly GCF_029834395.1 of Sorex fumeus. Lineage (NCBI taxonomy): Eukaryota > Metazoa > Chordata > Mammalia > Eulipotyphla > Soricidae > Sorex > Sorex fumeus. The sequence continues at coordinate 22,512,907 of NW_026606092.1, forward strand.
CCTGAGTGTGCCACAGGTAACTCTCAGGGCACAGACAGATCACCCTTGCTGGAGTCAACATATTCTTGACAAATCAGTTATTTGTGTTTTGTGACAAATCAGTCAACATATTCTTTAAAAATCAGTTGATTTATAATAAAATTTACGAATAGCATTTTGAAACTGAAAGGAGGCTTAAAGGTCCTTTTGGCATCTATGACCTCATTTGAGAAAGGAAAATAGTTAAACCCACAGAAGAATTTGGGGGCTTTCCAGGGGGCACATTTCTAGAAAAGCCGCAGGCAAACCTGGAGTCATTTGGTCTGGGTTGATGTCCTCATTGCCCAATTTACTCTGAGTTACTTTAGGAAATCTCTTAACATTTTTAAGAGGCAATTTTCCCAGCTGTAAAAATCTGGTGTCACCTATTTCACAGAGATAATATGAATGAGATAATATATGTGAAAGCCCTAGAAACATAATATACTCTACAAATACATTGGAGAGCTTTTCTATAATTCACCAGTAACTTAGGCCCTAGTTCTTTTGTTATTATTATTATTTATTTATTTTCTGTCTTGCTTATCTTACCAGATATAAACTATTAAAGAGAAAAAGAAACATTAGGGGATAAAATCCCAGCTTTTATAGTGAGAGGCAGAGCTGCCAAGAAGGGCATTTTTTTTTCATCTCAATGTTTTTTGAAACTATCTGAAATGGTTTCCTTACATCTTGTACCAATGTTCTTCCAATTTTTTTCCTAGAAGGAAAGAGAAAAGTAATAATGGCATAAGGAATAATTATAACAGCTGCAAGCCTCCATAGTCAGTATCCACATGATATTATTATGTGAAATGCTATCTGGGCAGTACCTGAGTCCATAAAGTCTCAGGTGGCCATTTGGCAAGAGAAAAAGAAAGGAATCAGATCAACATTTCATAAGTGGCTTGCATTTTTTTTGCACCTGTTATTCTACAATTTCTTTCAGTTATATTTCAAAACACTACAGTTGGGATCTCCTTGCCAACCTGAGATGGCATAAGCCTGGATAACAGAACAAAATGTGAGAAGGTCCTTCTGTCTTTAACGCCTGTTCACCAGTGAATCAGCCTCCAATTAATCTGTTTCTTCAGTAGGAGTTTAATAAAAGTCAAGTGCACACATGTTCATACTTGTTTAGTATTGAAGCTGTATTAACATTGTCTGTCTAGCCAGGTCAAAAATCCTGTGTAATTAGATGACAGAAACCATTTGGGAAAAAAATCAGTTCTTTTTTTCATTTATTAAAAGCAATTGATTAGCTGAGCTTGGGAAGTTTAAATCTAAAGTGGAAGTACAATTCAAGGGATGCTTCTCATTAAATGTTGCAAAGGGGCGGAGGGGGGGAATTTGTCTCATGGCCAAACTGCACATAAAACTCAACATATTAGGTTTGTTATTTTCTATTTGTTTATGAACCAGAAAATTCAGGATCATTCAGTAACTCTTATTTCCATTCCACTGTGTGGGTGATGATCAGAGTTGGTCGTTTACATTCAATCATATACAGAATTATGCTTGGAGGAAGTTCTTAACCCAGTCATCTGTGCCTATGAACTGAGTGTGCCTCAGTGCTTTCTGGAGAAAATCAACAACACTGCAGATGGAAATACAGGTTGGATGCATTTGCAACAAGCTGAGTTAGCAACTCCAAAAATCTCAGAACTGAATGCTTCCCAAACCCCAGTGAGGCTGCTTAGGCAATTGGTAGAGACAATAAAATCCCAGGAAAGTTCAATTCTCTCAGAGATTTTTGGTGACATTTAACCTATATCAAGGGGTACATTAATTTTTCATAAATCACAAAAGTGTTTCATCCTAATCAGCATCTCTTGAGTCCACAGTGGAGACTAGCTGCTCAAACTGAAGACTGATTTGGGCTATAAAGTCTGCAGTCTAGAAAGAGGAAATAAAGATGACTCAAACATATATTACTTTCCATACAATCTGACAGTTTTTAAAGGCAGACTTCTTAAGAACTCCTGATCATGAAAGAAAACAGACTTTCAAGGAAGAGAAGTTTTAATAACAGACAACTCAGTTTTCAACTTTCATCTGCCTTCCCGGAGAGTAATTCATAGATTTCTCTTGCTTTAGATATTTTTCTAATCAATTAATTGAAAGTATTCATTGATTTCTATACATTTTGAGTAATGGCAGACAAAGAGATATTCCAAATGAAATAACATAGTGTGAGACAGACCTCCATAATGGCATAATTTCAAATTCATGTAAATTTATAATTATGGTGGGTTCTAGCAAAATGGCAAATAATGCATTATAGAAACCAGTTTTGATCAAATGATCATAATTTATGACATTCTTAGTTTTCTCACAGCTAAATATCCAATCGAAAAGCAAAATAAGAAGGCTCTAAATGAACATTCTAGGATCATATTTACTCTTTCTTTCCTTTTAGGCAATAATCAATAGATGTAAGCTACTTATATAGTTAGGTGCCTATGGATAACTTCTTAGTTTGAGTGACTATTAAATTTTACCAACTATAATTGTTTTTATTGTCAAATGTGAGACATTTTGATATAATTTATATAAATAATATTTAAAAACTTCAAAAAGTTCTATTTGTAAAAGAAACTACCATAACAAAATATTTCAGGCTCCTTTTAGAATATTGGGATGTTTCTTCTTCACTAAATATGTTACAACTTTTTAGACTTTGGCCCACATCTAGCCAAGTCACACATAAAATGTAGATTGGTTTTGCTTAATGATAGTCTTATTAACTTAATAAAAGGCTCATGAGGTGCCAGAAAGATAGTACAAGAATTAAAGAACTTGGCTTGCCAACCTTGACTCCATTCTCCCCTAAAATGCATGTGATCTCCCAGACACCACTAGGAATGATCACTGACCGCAGAAACAGGGATAGGCCCTGACCATAAGTTACTGGTTATACTCCAACCTTTCCTGCTCCATTCCCCACTCCTCAAAAAGCCCATCATACAGGAAAATTGAGGTGCCAATTTTGATTAAAAAGAGAACCATGCAGTTTGCTGCAATTTTGATGGAATTGGAAGACATCATGCTGAACAAAATTAGCCAGAGAGAGAGAAACAGGGAGGGATGATCTCACTCATTTGTGGCGTATAAGAAAACAAACAAGAGAATAGATAGTACCAATTGATAACAAACTGATATTGGAATATGGATAACAAACTGATACTGGAAACTGAAAACACCAGGTTAGAGAGACAGTAAGGTGACAGGATGTGACAGGAGTATGAGTGAATCAGTGTCTTGGGCAATTTAGAGGTAGTTATGTGAGGTAACTGTGTACATCAAACGCATGGTGTGTCAACATTTTAAAAGCAGAAACTTAACTGTAATACATTCAAAACTATAATAAAATGAAATAATTCATCACATTTTCTTTAGGCTATTTACAAGGAATTTACTCTGAAAAAGAGAGTTCCTTTGATTAAATTAGGTCCCTTTATGTGCGACCTGTCTTGAAATAATTAAATTATGCAACTTTAGTCACTAGGAACTATTCAGTGGAGGGGCCTCACTGATTATGAAAACCAATAATAACAAATGTTGCATTTCTGATTCATGCTGACCACCAGTTACTATTTCCTTGTATGCTATTGAAAATGTAGTTATGAGCCAGAAAAGCGCCAATGATTTGGCTCATGAACTTCTGTTGATATTTCTGATAACATTTCTAGTTTGTTAAAGTGGAAGAATTTTTTGATAGCACACATAATGATAACATGCATCTTTATGTTGTCCTCAAACATATCTGTGTAAAATAAACTTAGAAAATCAAAACTAGATATGTGAAAAAATTTATTCTACTTCAGATGAAATTCTAAGTGAAATATCTTTGATCTATTAAGAAGTTTTAGGTTAATAAGCTCTCAGAAGTTGAATTATCTATGATGAAGTGATAAAGAATAATAGTTTTACAGTTGTAATCAATGTGCCCTGAACAAGTGAATATGTCTCTTAAAATTTATATTCTGATTAAGATTTTGATTAATTATGTTCTTTATCCTCATGGCATTCTGTGCCTTGAATCTTATCTATACTTGGTAAATCCAATAATGGCATTCTATTGTCCAAGATAAAAATCAACTGTGCTTAGCATGGTTGTTGTTGTCTACTTTCTATCTATAATCAATCCTTATGTTTTATTTTGCTTATTAATTTTTTAAATACTTCTTGATACTTCAAAAGCCATGATTGTTCCTGCAACAGGTTTTTTGTCAAGATGCTGCTTTGTTTGCAATTTTCTTGTCTCTTTCTTCACTCCTGTATGCCCATTTATTCACTTGTCTTCAAAACTAAATATGCCCTTTGTTCTATATACAGAAAGAAAATTTTCTCCAGTCAAACGCTCTACAACTGAGGACAAATTTCTGGAGATAATTAATGGGGTGTACATATTATTTTCTCTACTTATTTTTCTGAATAGTAGTCAGCAAATGTGAATATATTTAATCATTTGCATATTATTTGTTTCAATTTAGACCACAGGCACTATAACAGCAGTGACTGTGCTTTACTAGTCAATAGATTATTGGTTCTATTTTGGTCTTGAAACATGAGAGGGTAAAAAAGTTTTGACCAACTTCAGTGATTAACGAACTCTCACTTGAAAGCTCTTTATCCTCCCTGCCTGTTGAATATGTACTCAGTTCTTTAGGGTCAAGCTGAAATGCAATTTTCTTATTGACTTTTTCCTCCATTAATATCATACATATATTAATTCCTCTCTGATATTCTGGCATGGAAATAAATATTCCTCATTAAATTTTAGCCCCTATGTTTCAAGAACTAGTTTTTGTTGTTGTTGTTCTTCACAGCAATTTTATATTCTTTATCTATTACATTCTGCCTTTTTCAGTTTTATTACTAAAATATGGTGGTAAATGGTTCTAAAGTAAATGATTCTTTCTTGAATGGTCTCAATCCCTCCTTGTATTCATCTTTCAATTCTCATGAATTCTCATTTTGACCATATTCACACTTTATTATATTATTCTTGAGATACAATACAGGATGGATTTTTGGAATGCTCTCTTTTCTCTGTGTCACAATATGTAGCAAGAAAAACACATTAAAAACTGCCTTACCTTTCAGTTAGAAAATACATTTTATCACATAATCTGGAACATTATCCAAGTATAATAACAAGCATTTCAAAATGTAAAACAAAATTTATATTGGAATGTATTTGAAGATTCAGTGCACTTTATAAAGTCCATAATCAAGAGGAAAAAAAGATGTGTATTCCTAAACTGTATTTCTTGTCCAGGAATCTTCTTTCTTATTTTTATTTCTATAGCTTTCCGTATACAGAAGACAGCATTAATTTTTAGAGGCTATCATTTGGAATATGGAAAGCCTGAAGAAAATGGTTTATCATTATCACAAATAAAAGTAAATCTGAAGTTGACGAATTATAGAGCATTCCAGATATAACTAATATTTAATCCAGAGATCTTGAAATCCACATTTTGGTTGTGATCATGTTTTTCTGTTCATGTTCTTTATTGGTATCCCAAATTATAATTTAGTATTTTTGTTTTTCAGTTCCCCCCAACACTTCAACAATGGTGAAAATTACATTTTTTTTCTGTTCTTGGCTGTCACTAGCTTTTGATTCACCTTGGACATCTCCTCAAGCTTCAGAGACTAGTATATTTATGCCTACTTTTATCTCTAATAGTCTATTAGTTTATAGAGAATGATAATGAGATTTTTAACTTAAGGTTGTAGGGAAGTTAAGTGTTTGTCATACTGGATGAGCAAAGAAGTCCATTTGAAAAGCTTTAATTAAGTTGTCAGAGTATGTTCTGTGTGCTTATTTAGTGATCACTGTACATAAGCATCAACAGTTAATAGTCTTGCTTTATAAAAGGATGTCGTTATTAGAAAACTTGTTAATTTTTCTATGTCCTAACCCACAAAAGCAGTTTGGATATGAACCTAGTGGATTCTACCTTATGATCCATAAGAATGGGAATGCTGACAAGATTGTAAGAAGTAGAGCTGACTCTAGCCTTATTATGTGTATTTCTTCAGTCAGTCTTACTTTACAGAGATAGAAATTTGAAGTGTTCCATTCAGTTTCAACTACATTTTGACTAGAAAGAAAGGCCTGAGATGGACATCTTCCTAAATTATCTGCTCCCTTCATTTCTCTTTCTTTCTTTCTTTCTTTCTTTCTTTCTTTCTTTCTTTCTTTCTTTCTTTCTTTCTTTCTTTCTCTCTCTCTCTCTTTCTTTCCTTCCTTCCTTCCTTCATTCCTTTTTTTTTGTTTGTTGTTGTTGTTTTTGCTTTTTGGGTCACACCCGGCAATGCACAGGACTTACTCCTGGCACTGCACTCAGGTTTACTCCTGGCAGTGCTTGGGGACCTTATGGGATGCTGGGAATCGAACCCAGGTCTGCCACGTGCAAACCTTACCTGCTATGCTATTGCCCCAGCACCACTCTTTGTATTTCTTAAAAATCAATTAAGTAAAAGCATGATTTCATATAAGTGATCAGACTCTTTTCAAAGGAAAAATGAGGAATAGGAGTGATAGCACAGCAGGTAGGGCGTTTGCTTTGCACATGGCCCAATAGGCTGACCTGAGTTTGATTCCTCTGCCCCTCTCGAAGAGTGAGGCAAGTTACCCAGAGTATCTCACTGGCACAGCAAAGCCTGGCAAGTTACCCGTGACGTATTCGATATGCCAAAAACAGTAACAAGTCTCACAATGGAGATGTTACTGGTGCCTGCTTGAGCAAATCAATGAGCAGCGGGAGGACACTGCTACAGTGCTATAGTAATATTAATGATAATGCCTGCCTCATCAATCATAGTTACTGATTATGTAAGTTCTAGCTCTTCATGTATATATATATATATATATAATTTGAACCCCAAAATATTGATAACCAAATGTCAAAATCTTTTAACTTAGTAAAATCAGAAAGAAGGTTAGCACAGGGATAGGGCATTTGCCTTGCGCGGCAAGGCCAACCAACCAGAGTTCAATTCCTCCGCCCCTCTCAGAGAGCCCGGCAAGCTACTGAGAGTATCTCGCCCACAGGGCAAAGCCTGGCAAGGTACCCATGACGTATTCGATATGCCAAACACAGTAACAACAAGTCTCACAATGGAGACGTTACTGGGCCCACTCGAGCAAATCGATGAACAATGGGAGGACAGTGCTGGAGTGCTACAAATCTTCTGGACTATCTAAGACCAACTCCCCCTGCATCAGCCCCTCACCAAACCGATAACTGAAAACACGAACAAAGTTTTTCTATATAAAGCTATTTTAAATAATATCACTGGTGTATATATAATAATCACCTGGCAATCATTTTGTAAATTAAGGAGAAAAAAGGTTAAAGAATCTGAAATTTCTCATGATTTTTTTTGTCTTCCTCAACATATATATTTAACACATTCTCTGTTTTCAAACCTGACTATGAACTTTTACAAACATTTATATGTTGTGATTTCAATCTTGGAAAATGCATCTGCAAGTGAATTGACTTCATTATATGAGAGTTTATTACTGATTACCTAATAATGCTCAAATAATAATGACTTGTTGAAAACTAGATCAGTTACCCAGAGATCAAGATCATATCAAGAAACCATACATACTATACAGACATTTCTCTTCTACACCAAATTATCAAAATAACAACTCAAAAATCTCCTTAGCCTTCTCATTAGTTTTATACTAATATTTATTTCAAACCTTCTTTATCTCTACTCTTCTATTTTATTTCATAGTTTACCTAAAGTTGAAACAACCACTTTTATGCAGTTATTCAAAATCAATCTCATTTGTCTATTCTAAGTTAAGCATATATCTATGCATATATATATATATATATATGTGTGTGTGTGTATATATATGCATAGATATATGTTTCTGGAAACTCAAGGATATATATTTATAAATACATATTCACACAATATAGGTGAGATCTAACTTCAATGAGATGTAAAATGATTTAAATAGAACAGTTATATAGCTATTAAAATATGCACAAGAACCCTTCCTGAAAAATTAATGCAGTATTATTCTTGAAAAATAAATTTAAAGGTGTGAGTCAATAGACAAAATCCCATGAGGAAAATAGTTCTGCTCTAGAAAATTTATATCTATAGCAGAGGATCATTAATGTTTCAATTTTGTTTGGAATCATTGGAAAATGATAGCTTCAGGTAACCCTATTCCACTTCAGAAAAAAGTGGTACAAATTTGGGAAAGTATACTAGTGACTATTGGTACTTTTCCTGTATGCTCTCATGAACTACATAATGTAATGAATAGGAATTACTTTGTAAACTCCACTCTGATCCTGGTAACTTTCTGTGGGCCCCTGTTACCTAATTCATTCCTGTCACCTCTTTTCGAAGCCAACGGACCTCTATTTTTCCCTCAGGAGTCTCTTGGATAGCATGCACGTTAGTTTCTAATAATGTGTTCTTGTTTGTGACCTGAAGTACCACAAGAATAACCTTTCCCAGGTTCCAATGACAACATGATAAATGTCTTGGATCTGTAGTAATTATTTTTGAAATGTGAATTAAAGTAATGTTTTCTCATGATTTCTCTAGAAAAAAAAAGGAAAAGAAAAATACAATATCAATTTACTGTTGTGCTGGAGGAAAAACCCTTGGGTCTTCTTTAGCTGTTCCAAATCTTCCTTCTTCAGGGAGAAGGATACCCTGCTCCGAAAATGAGGGTGGGAGAGAAATTCTGTAACCTCTCACAGCCGTGTGGTCAGGGCTAATTCCTGGCCCAGAGTTTAAATTCATTCATAAGGTGTCAAAAAAGAGGCCGAGTTGTATTGTTTTCTTTCATAATTTTATAATTAGGAGTAAATTTAGTTAAGTGCTTGCTTAATAATTGTCTTCCAGGCCTTCAGACTTTTCCAACTCCAGGCAACAATAGCTTTTATTTATACTATGTTGTTTTAGAAGAGGGTGGAAATCAGATCTCAGCTTGCTGAATGGTTTAAACATGTCTCTGGGGGGTGGCATCTAACAAAGGTATCACATGGGCACAGATCACAAATCTAACTTATTTCTCTACAGTTAATTATTCTGATTTATCCCAAGAAACTAGGTTTTATTCTGTAATCTGTGAGGAAATCTGGTGTTCTAGCCCTAAATCCTTTCCTTAGTCAGGTGATTACTGACTACATTTTTGTACAGGAGGGAATTAACGCCACATACTGCCTAAGAAGCTTTGAAGGCAAAAAGGCCTGGACCTGTAATAACTTTTCTGCAGAGTATTGATTCAGAGAACATGAGGGAGTCCACGGTTCCAGGGGTTTCCAGGGGCTCTCTCTGCCCTTCCTTACCTTTTGTATTCTACCACACGCCACAGTGCCACTGTGAACTCTCGCATTAACTCTCCACAGGAGACCCCAGGTAACTCTGTGCTGGCGTTACCACAGACTGAGTAAAACTGTAGGTAAAAAGCTGGTCCCACAATGAAATCTGATTTTCAAGCCAGCAACAATCAATACGGCTTTAAAATTTGATAACAAGGAACTTTGGCAGAAAATAATCAGGTTTGTTGTGAAAGCCCTGGCATATTTATTCCCAAGTGTATGGTTTATTCTTTCTCTTTAGGTGGATACTTCAGCTGACATACTTAGGGGTGTGTGTGTGTGTGTGTGTGTGTGTGTGTGTGTGTGTGTGTGTACGTGTGTGTGTGTCCGTGCATGAGTGTGTGCGTTTTCTCAGGAAGCACTTGATTCTAGAGTCCTCTTAGGGCGACTCTGAATAATTTTGTTGGACATTGTCTTTATACTAATCTGTGAGTTGGGGATAAAGAGAAAGCAAATGAGGAAGAGGCACACAGAGAGAAGGGCCCAGCATATCATATTCCATGAATTTATTCAAAAGCATTTCAATCTGTGTGCACATCTTCATCACTCCAGCGATAATTAAATCTCAGCATCACAGGTGATGTCCTCACACAGTCTCTTTCCCGGGTTCCCACTGGGCCAATGAAGCAGGCCTCCCTGTGAGGCCTGTTAGCACAGATCAGGTGGTAATGTGGAGGGACAGATGAGCTTTAGCTGACAGATGGCAGGATGACCTGGAAAACCTGCCCCCTTTTCTAGGATCAGGCAGCAGCTGACAGGTATTATTTCATAAAATAACGTCTAAAAGGAATCGCCAGGGTCCTCGCATTAATCTGAGGCTGCAACCAGCCATGTAACGTTTATGTCAGAACAAATCTGTCTCTATGCAGGAGAGGGAAAGTGGTTTTTGATGAAGTTGTTCATAAATTTTAATATAATATGCCTGATGGTGTCAGATATAGTCTCATATCTCTTTTATATTTAAAGGCTCTAGTGAAACATAGAAATATTCAATCTTCAACAAGCTACTTTTAAATAACTAAAAAGTTAACCAAGGATACCTTACTGCCTTTTCCCCCCTTTTTTTGTATTTTCAATAAAGAACTGGTTCATCTGAGCTCCTTTTTTTTTTTTTAAATGAAAATGATTCCAATGCCATGAAAGGCTTTTTTTTTTTTTTTGCCTAGGGTACCAAACAACAGGAGTGAAGCTGTTGCAAAGTTGCTTTTATGGAAAACTTGCTTTCTGGAAAGAAGGAAACTTGCCCAAACCCACAAGTAAACAACAATGGCAGGAAGCCTCTGTCTTCTACGTACATAAATAATATTTCACAACTTCTGGTGAAAAATATCAACTACCGACTAGCTGGCAGAGATAACCCCTTTCATTAAATGAGCTCTCCAAGCATCTGACATTTGAAAGTTTAGCCCAAATGAATATGTGGGGAATTAGACCACCTGGAAGGGGTTTGGCTTTGTCTGTCCTATGTGGTGCTCCCAAAAGAATGATGCAGCAAGGAATAGCCTATGAATCAATTTACCTACCGAATAACACTCTTATTTAGGCTTTATTGTACTTGTACAATCCAATAATTCAGCATCAAATTTCTAAACTTGCCAGGGGAAAATGCTGACATCTTTCTATTTATATGATTGTTATAAAACAAGGGAACCACTTATTGATACTGAGAAAAAGGGGAACTTTTTCTCTTCTGGAGACCTTTGTGGTGTGTGATTGTCTCTTTTTGTATCTAAGGATAATCACAAAGTGATTTCATTAACATAACAGACGCACAAGTAACCTGGAGAGTCATGTATTAGAGAAATGAAACCATCTCCACACACCTCATAATCACATTTTCACCTGCCCATCTGGTGCAGACCTGACTTATTAGTAAATGTACTAGATGCAAAATAGTCATTTTTTTTATTTCAAAAGCATACATTAAACATAATTTGCAGAGACAAGCAATACCTTAGTAAAAGAAAGACAAGAAAGTCACAAACTTCAAGATGTTCCTTTTAAAAATAGAAATCAGTGAGGCATATGGGAAAAGTTCTGTTTACTTACTTTTAAAGGACTACATAGCTCTAACCTTTCTAAACCACTAGCTTACAAAATATTTAAAAAAATGTAAATTATCCATTTGGGATATCATAAAATGAACTTAAAGGTTTAAAAGTACAGATGTTTGTATTTCATTATGACAATCAAATCATACCTTTAAAAATTCCAAATGGCACTGACTTTTGTGAAAATTCTGATTATTCTTACACTACATTGAAAGAACACTGAATAAAATTGCTAATGAACAGCAGTCATTTACAAATTAAATATAATCACCATAAAACATCCTCATATGAAGCAGTTAGAACCAATTAATGAGTAGTTTACAAGATGAAGTGAATGATTGTTATAGACTTAATTTATATACAACACCTTCCTAAAACTATCAAATCAATTTAAAGAGCACACATATAGATCGCATATTTGCCAATTTTTATATAGAGTGAAAACTATTCTTTGCATGACGGTAAAAATTTGGGTTTTATATCACATAGAATTTTTACTTTTATGTGTATTAATTTTTAGAAGTCCAAGTTTTACAGAATGACAATTCAGCAATACACACAAAGTGAACTGAGTAACCTTCTAATAGATTTATAAGCTCTTCTTATCAACTTATTCACGCTACCTTGCTCATAATTTTGAGTAACATATATATACACACATATATATATTAACAATCTATTAAGTCTTTCAAAACAGTTTTGTCTTCATACACACAGAAGCTTTCTTTTTTTGGAATAAACATATTTATCAGGTCATGTAATAGTGAATTAAATGATGTAATCTTTACTCAATTGTTTGGTACAAAATAGCGGGCTGTGAACATTCAGTTAGTGTTGACATCACTTCACCATTTTAGAAAGAAAAAGAAAAAGTGGTAGTTTAATTTTCAAACAATATTGGAGGTGGGAAATGTATACTGGTAACGGGACGGGTTTGGAACATTGTATGTCTGAATCGATCACAAAAGTTTTGTAACTATCTCATGGTGATTCAATTAAAAAATTCATTAAAATGTTTTTGAAGCATTTACATGAGTGGTTTGAGAATTCTTCTGAATATCTGTAAATGTATACATATGCTCATATTCAATGCTTATGATGAAACAAGGGAAAGATAAAAGTTCAAAATGTGTGATGTGGGGCAGAACATAGTGACTGATGGGATCTTCTCTGCAAGCATGAGGCGAGGGCTTCAATGGCCGTGTTTTTACTTGAACTGGGCAAGGTTCTTAAATAGCTCTGCTACTTATATTTCTAGCATTTCCACTATCTCTGGTACACCAAGAAATTTCTGGTTGCATGGAAGCAAGATGTATGGGAACACCAAAATTGAAGATCTACTACCCTCTTGTTTGATTAGTACCACAACTAAAAGTTATATTAACACAATAGCCAGGTCATATTATCGCGGGCAAGCATGTGCAGAAGTGCTACAGAGAACCCTGGAAAATTACAGTTTACTGAGTTTATCACTGTAGAGAAGTGAGCTAGCAAGTGCCACCACTAAATATTCCAGAGCTCTCAATCTGGCATGTTCTTAAGCTCCAGTTATTACAGCAACAAAGGGAAGAGGGAGGAAAATCAATGGATTTTGGAATTTGGTTAATAATTTTGTTGACAAAAATTATTGGGCTCCCACTCCACTTTGGAAATAGTCAACAAAGCAGTTTTTGTTTGTTTGTTTTCTTTCTTTCTTTTTTTTTCCTTAATCACCATGGCCCAGTATGATGTCTGGTTCATAGCCGGCAATGTGTAACTCGGTCACTAGATACATACATTAAGGAAGTTTGGTGTGCTTCTTTCTCTGTAAAATGTCAGTGATAGTAAGATACCTACTTATTTTATCAAACTTCCAAAACACAACAAAGATCCACTTGCCACCATAATCAGTCTATTACAGGGCTTACATGGATGGAGCTTTATCTGTGTTTTATTGATGTCTTATCTGATAGATTAGCTTAAAGCAAATATTATGAGGGACCATAGCAATAGTATGGCAGGTAGAGCACTTGCCTTCACATGGCTGACCTGGGTTCAACACCCAGCACACATGGTTCCTTGAGCCTCCCAGGAGTGATATCTGAGTCTTAGAGCCAAGAGTCAGCCATGAGCACTGCTGGGTATAGTTCCCTCAAAACAAACAAACAAAAAAGAAATAAAAAAGCATTAAGTGGGAATCTAACATAATTTTATGTTTTGTAAATAGCATAGATTTCCATTTTCTAAACTAGATTCATTGCATCTGATTAGTCCATTGTATGTAAGTAGCTTTATTTTAGAACAAGAGAGCACTTCAAATTCTTCTGCTATTTTGGTGTATGAGAGTTACAAAGTAATCATTTAAGTAGGCAATGGCTAACATGAAGTGAACATGATTTGAGAAAGAAAACTATCTATCTATCTATCTATCTATCTATCTATCTATCTATCTATCTAAAGCACAGAATTATTCCTGACTCTGTACTCCAGAATCATCATTCCTGGCAGGCTCAGGGGATCATACAGTGCTCCAGGGGTAGAACCCAGGCTGGCTGTGTACAAGACAAGTGTCTCACCCACTGTTTTATTCCTTGGGCCCCATGTGAAATATTTTTAATATATTCAGACAATTTTTGCATTTAGTGTGCATGTATGGTAAAATGTCTACTAGTAGGAGGGTCCAGAAAATAATAAAAAGAGGACATTTCAAAGTCGATTGAAATTTGCCCAAATCAGATGCCTTCTTTTCTAATAAGCAAAGCTATCATCCTGGTGAAATTAGGTGAGTTTTCATTTTAGTACTCTGAAATAATAGTCACCCAGATTGTCCATTCCCAGACTTACATTTGGGGAGCAGCAAACACCTTAGCTGACTTTTTCTATCAGTTTATTTTTCCTGTCCTTGCAGATTGTGCATAAAACCTGATATTCTCAATCAATGTAAATAACTTCCCAAGTCACTTGGAAAAGTACTGGAGCAGGCAGGCAAGGCACTACCCTCTGTGTTTGCAATCACATGTTTGATCACTGAAAGTTCTGGTCCCTCACTCTGTTTTATATAAAAACCTAAAGCAGAGATTTCTGAAGCCGCCATCAATTATGAATGTTGAATTTATGAGATGTCTTTCCTCTTCTAGTAAAATAAAATGGTAGCCTTGGGTTTCTATCAATTGCTTTAAACAATTGACATTTGTCGAATGAAATAAAATTTCTCTTTACTGGGAAGGCATGTCTAACTCAATTTTCCAAGGAATAGACATCAGTGGAAAACCTTTCTTCTCACATGTTTTTTGAAACATTTTTTCATAAGGGAATAAGATACATCTCAACAGGTTATATTTCATTTTACTTTGAGGCAGAGGGAAAGAGGAGATGATTGCTCAAAGAACCATCAGGTCTTTAATTATAAATTTACTTACAAATGAATCCAGGTGATTATATACAACAGAAGTAGGCTTCATCTCTGGGTGATTCCTGAGTGACGCCAGGAAAAGACAGGAAAAGAGACGGCTATTTTGGAACACCCAAACTCTTTTTTAAAATTTTACTTATGCAGGTGGGTTACATTTCCTTACTATGTACTTAACAGCATTTTATTTTTTTTTAACTCTAAAACACATAGGCCTTTTTGCCTGAGTTAAATTTGTTTCCTTAGCTGGTAAAGCTTTTCCTTTCCATATGGTCAGGATAGCTAATTTAGTTTGTCTTTGAGGTGGCCAACATTATAGTGTGGTATCATAGAATATAAAAATAAAAGAAGGTATGAAAACCTTATTCTAAAAATGAAATAAAAACAGATGGGACATACGTTTCTAACGTATTTAATTTGCATCGTCTTTTTCTCCTTTTAAAGTTCTTGTGGACCAATCTTGCAAAAAGGCAAAACAAACCCTAAACACTCTAGTTCCATGCCAGCAAGCTGCCAGGCTGATCTTTTTATCTCCATCAAATCCACACATACACACACACACAGACACACATACACACATGCACACACACACAAAATCTAGAAGAAAAAATAAAAACCAAATATGTGTGTTTAAGTATCCTGAAATTTAAAAAAAAAATTCCAAAATAAAAATCTTTATTTTTTACTTTTATACCCTCAAACTATTTCCAAGTGGAAACCTAGTCATCTAGGAGTTTGAATTACTCAAAGGTGTATAATAGCACTTCTTTTATCTCATGAGGATGACAACATTTTCCAGGGGGGCTTTGAAAAGTATAAAAGTAGATGCCAATTTCAATATTACCCCAAGAATATTTCCCTTCCTTTAATGTTGCTATAAAGATTCCATTTGTGATCTCATCATCCACTTCATCATAAGACTCAGTCTTATAAATCCTGTCCTACAATATTTATTTCATCAGATTTGTCTATTGTAACTCATTTAGCAACTCACAGTATTCACAGCGTAACACCCTTGTGGTCCTGTGCAAATGACCATATATGAGTAAGACTGGGTCTGTGTGATGTTAAAGCAAACAAATTAGAAGCAAAAACCATTAAGACAAATAATTATCGGTTTTGCCTGAACAACTGAATTAATAATTTTATTCTTTACAGTTTCCTGAATCAACGTTTTTGTTTAATAGAATCAATTTGACACAATGAAGAATTAGTTAATAACTAAAGAATTTGACTAATATTGACAGTAATACATTACTTTGTATAATTTCTATAAAAGGTAAAGGTAAAGGCCCTCCCGCTGTTTATCGATTTGCTCGAGCGGGCCCAGTAACGTCTCCATTGGAGACTTTGTTGTTACTGTGTCTGGCATATCGAATATATAATTTCTATATGTGGCATTATTACTTTAAAATATTTTAAAGATGAAGCAGGAAAGTCAGCAAGTTGGGTAAAGCACTTGTCTCGCACCTGGACACCTCTGTTTATTAATATATGTTAATTAAACAGGGCCATGTGGACACTGAGGCAGAAAGACAGGGAGAAGGATTTGAAGACCTATCTAGAGGGAGAATGTCATATATAAACTACAGTAAAATTTATCCCCAGTACCACATAGTCTCTTGAGCACTGAGTCAAATATTGCCCCTGGCAACCAACAACTACGATCCCCATTATCATCATCATCATTATTTAACATTTTTGGTCACACCTGACAATGCTCAGGGGTTACTCCAGGCTCTGCACCCAGGAATTACTCCTGACAGTGCTCAAGGGACCATATGGGATGCCAGGGATCAAACCTGGACTGACCACATCCAAAGCAAACACCTGGCCCACTGTACTATGGGCCCCAGCCCATAATTATTTTTTAAAAAGATGTTAGAAATCTCCAAGAAATTAGAAGTGACAAAGGATTCCTTGAAATTCAAATGTAAAATGATCCTGGTGACACCTTCATTTGTATTTCTAACCCTCAGAAACAAGTGAAGAACATGCAGTTGCTGAAATTTGTGGTGCCTTTTTATAGTAGCCCTGGGAAACTAAAGCAGTGTGGGAAAGCAGTGTCACTGGCTTCATTTTAGCCATTGCAACTGGTATTTCTAAAAGGAGAAGAGAGGACAGGAGAATAATAATTAATCAATAGTGAGCTTCCAAAATGTAAATGGCCAAGAGTTCTGAAGGATAAATGAAAGAAAGTTATGAAGGGAGGCAACTGAAAAATAGATGGCATGATTGGCTAGGTT
Source organism: Sorex fumeus (assembly GCF_029834395.1). NCBI lineage: Eukaryota > Metazoa > Chordata > Mammalia > Eulipotyphla > Soricidae > Sorex > Sorex fumeus. The sequence continues at coordinate 22,529,993 of NW_026606092.1, forward strand.
GAACATCACTCTTCTCTGTTCCTCTTCCTCTTTAGAGTGTTTTTTGTTTTCTGCTTTTTAAATAAATCACCCCAAAATTTTAAAATGCTGCACAACAGTGAAAGGATCTCTCAGGAACACTGCCACAGAATGCGGGTTCATGACGGGGTCAGAGTGATGTGGGCTTCGGAGGAAATTAGGAAAGAAAACAGGAGGACAATCGAAGTCGATATTGAGAGGTTGTCTGTAAATCACTGTGTAAACACCCAGGAACTGCTCCCCCAAAGTCAAGAACCAGTCAAGCAGTACCAGCTGTAAAAATGGAAGTGCGCAGGAAGTGGAGGATTCCTCCAACATCTGTTGGGGCCATTAAAAATGAAAAGTAAATCCAAACTGGCAATATAAGAGATTTATTTTTCGACATTAACCCTGACAGCAACTGCCAATCCCCCCCTCCTTCGCTCCCATCTTTTGCCACACAAGTACCTTTCAATGGGCGTAAGAATCAGCACCAACTGCAAAAGCAGCAATAGGTGGAAAAATTGGGATTAAGACAATTTAATATTGATGGCAAGCATCCAATAAGAGAGGGTAAAGAAGGAAATATGAGAAATCAAAGCTGTTTGAATGTATTGACTTTCCCCTAGAAACTATAATCAGCTGGGGAGATTAAAAATTTGAAGTGCAACGTAAAATCACGGAGAGTCAAACATTTCCTTGCAGTCTATAATACTCTACAAAATTAAAAAAAAATAAAGCTCAAATAGACTATGAAGGAAAATTAGATTCAAGTAAATACAAATGTCAGGGAACAATTTTCAAGTATTTAGAAAATAAAACAAACAAGAGGATTCATATTCGTAATACAGAAAGTTAAGGGAAGATGACATCCCTTTAATTTGTCTCGAGGGTTTTGTATTTGTATTTACTATACACTTTTTTCTTCTTTTGCAGAGGTGGGTGTGGTTGGTGAATTGTACAGCTGTACTCAGGGCTTATTCCCCTGCATTGTGTCAGAAGCACTCCCAGACGTGCTTTAGGGATGATATATGGTGCTGACCAGGGGTCCGTCAAGTACAAGTCAATCACTTTAACCCCCATACTATCTCTCTGATCCTGCAGTTTCATTAAAATCACTTCAACCTGGCACAGCAGTATAACAGATAGGGATGATCCATCTAGACTCGTCATATCATCCCCTGAGCACTGCCACGAATGATCCCTGAGCAGAGCTGGGTGTGGCCCCCAAACAACAAAACATTCAAAATTGTACATTGAAATGTATTTTATAAGGTTATTTTTTTCTTTTTTTTGTTTACCTTTTGCCCTTCGTTGTTTCTAAATTGCATTTGCTCAACTCTGAAGTAAAGTTTGCATATTTGTATCCTGAGTCCATACATCTGTCTCTTTGTAGTTAGTGTTAGCATTTAGAGATAGGTAGAATTCTGGAGAGCATTTGCTTTAATGTTTCATTTCATTTATTTATTTGAATTAAAACGTTTTAATTTAAGTTAATTTACTTAGCGAAATAAGAGGGGAGAAAAAAGAGATACAAGTCCAAGAGAGAAAACAGGCGTCTGCCGAGCGGAAAAGCAGGGAATGACTTTGGGAGAAGGTTTTACGTAATTTATTCAAATTGTCCTGTTCTATAGTCCTCTGTTTACATAAAAGTTAATTTGGTATTGTCATAGAAAAAATTTTGGACTTTTGAAGGTACTTTGATATTATTACCCTGACTGTTAGATTCTGCTTTAGTTTCTTCATTTCTGAGGGACCCACTTTTCTTTGGGTTGTGTCTAAATTTATGCATCTATTTGATGCCTCAGTTTCTCCATCCCCAGAGTTCACTATTTCCTCAAGTCTTTGAGCTACTACAGAGCTTGAAATTTGCCTTACAAGCAGCCAACATGGCCGACCTGAGTTCGATTCCTCCGCCCCTCTCGGGGAGCCCGGCAAGCTACCGAGAGTATCTTGCCCGCACGGCAGAGCCTAGCAAGCTACCCGTGATGTATTCGATATGCCAAACACAGTAACAACAAGTCTCATGATGAAAACGTTACTGGGCCCACTCTAGCAAATCGATGAACAACGGGAGGACCATGACCGTGACCGTGATCATTTCCCAGAAATTCATTACTAGGTCTCCCGACCTGTCTGCAACATCCTGTCCCGTAGAGATTGCACCCAATTATAAATTTAATGGGGACATGGGTGAGGATCCAGTTTCTGGAACTTCTTTCTGCTCCAAAGGGTGTAGGCATGTCTCTATAAGGAAGTGAAAGCTCATGTTAACAGTATTATTGGGACCCTAGTTATGGTTTACTTGAATTTCAGAGTTGTCAGTATGAAACATAAATGGTTGATTTTATTTATATACAAGAAAGCAGTCGATCTATTTAAAATAAGGAATAACACTGTGTTAGCATGTCTCTTTATGTCTCTTTATGTGCAGTCTTACCTTAAATCTCCCCTTTACTTGCTTGACTGTGATATCAAATTTTCCTATCACGTGGAGGATAGTATGCATTTAATATAGTATCTAAAAAATATACTCCTTTAGGGACCAAGTGATAGTACATCAGGTAGAGAGTTTATGGCTTGCTTTGCATGCTTTTAGTCCAGGTTTGATCCTCAGCACCCCATATGATCGCTCAAGTACTGCCAGGAGTGATTTCTGAGCCCAGAGTCAAGAGTAAGCACCAAACACAACCAGATGTAGCCCCAAAACAACAATAACAAAATTTTTCCTCTTTACCAACAAGATTAAATATTAATAGGAATATCAGGGATAAAGCAGGGTTTTGCCTGACAAATTATTAGGTCTTTTGTCAGAGTAGTGAACCCATAAGAAGCTTACTATGAGGACTGAATGAAACAAAATATGTGAAGCGTCCAATCAATTAAGGTAGTGATAGTTGTTATTTTGGTTATAATTTGGTTGGATTCTAGTCAATTATTTGTAAGAGTTAGCAACAGAGAAGGTAGAATAGCATTTTTTTCCATTATACTACAGTGTTACATGAAACAGTAGATTAAGTAGGAGACTAAGGGGCTGGCGCGATAGCACAGCAAGTAAGGCATTTGCCTTGCACGCAGCCGACCCAGGTTTGAGCCCCAGCATCCTATATGGTTACCCGAGCACTGCCAGAAGTAATTTATTTATTTTTTTTAGAAGTATCCCCTGTGTATTGCTAGGTGTGACCCAAAAAGCAAAAAATAAATAAATAAATAAACAAATAAATAAAGAGGAGACTAATAAGCAGAGTACTAGCACTTCATTATAACTGGATAAATTACACTATATTTAATTCCAGAGTATACATGGAAAAATATATTTTTAAAAGATTTGGAAATACGTGAATGAGCATATACCAAACATTAATATCACCAGATTCAAAATAGATTTGAACTTTCAATCATCTGCAGGTGATTTCTAATAGGTCTTAGAAAGTGTATTTATGACTTCATTTTCATATGTACTAAAGATATTATTCACTATTGTTAGATAATCTACTTCATTAAATTAAGACATACCTCCCAATGTTATATATAAATCCATAGTTCAGGGGACATTTCTAAAATTTGCTAAATCTCAGAAAGTACAATTGTTTTTTTTTTTGTTTTTAATGGAATTTCTTTCCAAGGACTATTTTAAAACTATAGCTATCATATATTGGACAATTATTACAGGAATTTAGGCAATTGCACTTTGTGCAACTGAACCCTGTTTGATCTAGCACCATATATAGTCCACCAAGCACCACTAAGGGTCACTTCAGAGCATAGAACCAGGACTGGTTCCTAGGAAATGCCATGTGAAATTCCCCACACCACCAAAATAAATCAAGCTACAGTTATTATATCATTCAATATTATAACACCAAGTAAATAAAATCGCTGGAGCGATAGCACAGCGGTAGGGCGTTCGCCTTACACGCGGCCAACATGGCCGACCCGAGTTCGATTCCTCCGCCCCTCTCGGAGAGCCCGGCAAGCTACCGAGAGTATTCGATATGCCAGACACAGTAACAACAAAGTCTCCAATGGAGACGTTACTGGGCCCGCTCGAGCAAATCGACGATCAACGGGAGGGCCTTTACCTTTACCTTTACCTTCTAACATTACAAACTTTTCTCAGTATTTTGAGATTTGATTATAATTATGCTCTCTCTGAAAGTTTCATTAGACTTTGGGGAAAATAGTTCACATATTCTACCTGTCGATAAAATCCAAAAGTTATACTTCCTCAGTGAGAGGGCAGAGCAGAGTCTCCACATGACATTAGGCAGGGTTGGTGAAATAGCAACAAGAGCTGGAGCACATGCTTGGCATGCTGAAGACCCTTTGGTTTGGTCCTTAATACTACACAGTCCTCTGAAGAATGAGCTAGAATCCCTAAGACCATAACAACAACAACAAAAATCAGGCAAGTGGTTGATGATTATTCAGTTCATTTCTCCCGAGGAAAATACTTAGATAGGCTAAAAGGAAATGCTTACAATTACTCTTAATATAAAGTAGTGCGTGAGGGTAGAAAACCTGAGCTCTATTATTTTGTGTGTAATCTAAAAAGCAAAGAAATGCTTTTTAAGAGCAAGAAAGTATATTATATCAAATTGCATGTTCATTATTTCTGAATTTTTATCTGGTAATAAGATCAGGTATATTTTAACATATACAATAAAAAATTTAAAAAGGCGAGAAAATGAGCAGTACAAGTACTAAATTCAACAAAATTATCAAAAATTGTCATAATAAGAGGTTATCTGGTATTCTTTTCGTTCTCTGTTTCTCTTTTTTCTTTCTTCCTTTCTTTTACTCTCTTTCTTTCTTCCTTTCTTTTACTCTTTCTTCCTTTCTTTTACTCTTTCTTTCTTTCTCTTTCCCTTCCTTCCTTCCTTCCTTCCTTCCTTCCTTCCTTCCTTCCTTCCTTCCTTCCTTCCTTCCTCCTTCCTTCCTTCCTTCCTTCCTTCCTTCCTTCCTTCCTTCTTCTTCCTTCCTTCCTTCCTTCCTTCCTTCCTTCCTTCCTTCCTTCTTCTTTCCTTCCTTCCTTCCTTCCTTCCTTCCTTCCTTCCTTCCTTCCTTCCTTCCTTCCTTCCTCCTTCCTCCTTCCTTCCTTCCTTCCCTCCCTCCCTCCCTCCCTCCCTCCCTCCCTTCCTTCCTTCCTTCCCTCCCTCCCTCCCTCCCTCCCTCCTTCCTTCCTTCCTTCCTTCCTTCCTTCCTTCCTTCCTTCCTTCCCTCCGTCCCTCCCTCCTTCCCTCCCTCCCTCCCTCCCTCCCTCCTTCCTTCCTTCCTTCCTTCCTTCCTTCCTTCCTTCCTTCCTTCCTTCCTTCCTTCCCTCCTTCCCTCCCTCCCTCCCTCCTTCCTTCCTTCCTTCCCTCCTTCCCTCCCTCCCTCCCTCCTTCCTTCCTTCCTTCCCTCCTTCCCTCCTTCCCTCCCTCCCTCCCTCCCTCCCTCCTTCCTTCCTTCCTTCCTTCCCTCTCTCTCTCAATCAGGCTCAAATCCCTGTTGGTTGCATGCAAGGCAAATACCATACCTATCATACCATACTATCTTTCTGGTTCCCATACTTTCAATTCATGAATTTTATTCTAGAATAACTATCGGTATTTTAAATGTGTTTCCACATATAGGCCTAAAATAAATTGAATTAAAATATCTGTACCTCATAATCTGGAAAATTATTCTTAAGGTCAGAATAATATTTTTAAAACTTTTCCCTGCACGCAACCTCATATCTGCCAGAGAAACCAATCCTCAGAGTGAATTATAGCAACACGTTTGAACATTGTTTGGGTAATATACTCAACTATCAGCATATATCTGATAGATCTGATAGATCTGATAAATCTACAAATAATCCAAGTTCAATTAATATAACACAAATTTAGAGAGCCCTGACAATAAGGACTTTTGATTAATTGATTTTACTTATTAGATCAGGATACATAAAAAACAATTTGCATAATTATATATAATGTCAAATGTGATGGGAACTACCAGTCATGATCTAACATGATCTAAAACATTAGTACTGATTGTATCCAATGGACAATGTGAAAACTGAAGATGTCATAAATGACTTTATGGAATAAATGTATATATATTTTAGATTATGCTGGCAATATTTGTTTTTCTCACAGCATAATAAATTAAAATTTCTGAGCATTTATTTTTGTCATTTGCCAACAACTTTCTTTAAAGCATGAATTTCCATTTACAAGGCATTTTATTTTTCCTCAGGCATGGTCAACAAGAAAAATAAGATTCATGTCATGAATGTTTGGAGAAGTTTGATTGTTGGTATTTCAGTGTTTCATTGACTTTCAGAATGAACTCATGAGAGCTGAGGTGTTGATTGAAATGCTCAATGGGAACATTCAACCATGGCAGTGTTATCAGTGATGATTTTCTCATTTTTTTGCTTAAAAATATCAAATTTCATTATTTCTTAAAGAAATAGCATCTTCAACTTTCAGAGGGAAGTCTGAGATTTCGTTTCTATATCATTTCAAGTGCCAGAAAGGTCATGCCTTTATACATGCCATTACTGGATATTCTTGCACTGTTGTTCTAACACCTAGTGGGCTGCACAATTCCCTTCACTCCCAAGCTCCAAAATTCCACATGTTCAAGAGAGTATATTTTTCTTAGTTCATAAGTGCTTGGCAGAACTCTGATTCCCAGGATATTTGGGCAATGTTGTTCCGAGTTTTCATCACCAATCAGATTACTTACTTTTAAACCATAAAATGTCACAAAAAGAATTTAGGAAATTTATATTTAATATGACCCCAGGGGAAAATGGCAGAATGGAGGGTAGAAAGAAAAAAAGAGACCAGAGAAATTTCTAAATGTCAGTAGATAGAGTTATGATTCTACTACAATGTTAAGGAAAAAATTAGGAGTTGTAACATACATGTTATAATATAACAATATTGGACACTAGCCTAAAAAGTTTTAAAGTCTATTTAAATACATACTCATGATGTTTATTGCTCAAAAATATTTTATAATATATGATCATCTTTCACCTATTATACTATATTGCCAGAAATTACATGTCATCAATACAAGCAAACACCCTATGTCTAACTTACTGTTTACTACTTAACATTTTATTTTTTAAGGCACTATGATTTACAATATTATTTGTAGTTGAGTTTAGATGTTCCGTTTTCTAAAACCAATCCCACTAACCAATTACCCAACGATATCTCAGGTTTTTTTGTGTCCTGCAATCTGTGTCCTTGATAGAAATGTTTTCAACTTGGGTTATGGTAGTTTGGATCTCATGCTTTCAGGGTTGTCTGCCCTGAGGTTAAGGTACACCACTGAATTTTTTTCATAGGCACTGGGTGTTTTTGAACACTATTTTGAACAGAATAGACTGTTTTCTTCTAGTTCATTATTTGTATATAGGAATAAAATATTTTTTGTGGATTGTCTTTGTAGCTGGCTACTTTGCTACATTGTTTATAGGAAAATTTTAGCAGAATCTTTAGGGCTTCTATGTATATTATCATATAAGCTAAAAATACTGGTATTTTGACTTCTTATCCAATTTCACTTCTTTGATTTATTTTTCTTACCTGGTTGCTGTTGCTGATTTTTAATGCTATTTGAGTAAGAGTGGAGAAAGTGGCCATCCTTTCCTTGTGCCTGCTCTCAGAGGAAATTTTTCAGTTTTTACACTGAGTTTTTTAACACTGAGAAATATACTAGCTGTGGGTTTGTTATAAGTGACCATTACTGTCTTAGAAAGATTCTTTCCATCCCTAGTTTGTTGAGGGTTTTTATCATGAATGGGTGTTGGATATTTTCTAAAGCTTTCTCTCTATCAATTGACATAATCCTATAATTTTATCTTTATTCTTATTGATGTGATATAACATATTGATTAATTTGGTATGTTATACCATCTTTGCATACCTGAGATGAATGTTGATATGCTGTTAGATTTGGTTTCCTGAGGCTTTATTAAATGTTCATTGGACCAAATGGTCTGAAGTTTTCCTTTCCAGTAGTTTTTCTATCTAGTTAGGAAATTGTTATATTGTGGCTTCATAGAAAGTGTAGGAAGGATTCTTGTTTCTTCAGTATTTTGTAAGAGTTTATGGATTAAAGGTAATAAGAGTTTTTTGATAGAACTCACCAGTGAAACCATTGGGACGAGGATATTGCTCTTGAAGATATTTTTAATTACTCTCGTGTTTTCTTACTTGTGATTCGCTTGCTCAGGGTTTTTTTTTTTTAATTTACTCATTGCTCAGTTTTGGGGATTACACAATTCTTAGAATTACTTTATTCTTGGTTCTTCAGATTAACAGGGTAAAATCATTCATAGTAATTTCTCATGTTATCTTAGTTTTCTGAGGAGTCTGTTGTAGTTTTTTTTTCCCTTTGTGTCTGATCTGATTTACGTGGGCATTTTATCTTCTTTTTTTTTATGAGTCTAGCTAAAATGTTGTATACGTATTTTGTTATTCTTTCAAAGAAGCAGCTACTGATTTCATTGATCTTAGTATCTCTTATCTGTATTTTTTATCTTAACTATAGTTTTTTTTATTATTTCCTTCCTCCTGCTAGTTTGGGGATTTATCTTCCAGCCCCAGGGTATTAAAATTTGTTTATGTAACTTATTTTATTTTTTTTCTATTTTAGGCCTGTTTGCTATGAATTTACCTCTTAGAATTTATGCTAGGTCCTATAGATTACATTTATTTTTCACTCTCATTGGTTTCAAGGAATATTGTTATTTCTCCCCTGATTTTCTCTTTAATCAAGTTGTTATTTAGCAGTATTTTGTTCATCTTACAGGTGTTGAAATTTTTATTTTATCTTCATGGTTATTTCTGCCTTCATGGCACTATGGCCTGAGAGGACGTTTGAAATAATTTTTACTTTTGTAATATTATGTGTGTTTGAGTTATGCCCTAGGACATAATAAATCTTGTAGAAATATCTTTGTGCACAAGAGATTACTATATGTATTTGGCTTTCTGTGGATCGAGGGCCCTGTATATGTCTATTAATCCCTGTTCTTCTAACTCTTCATTTAGGACTCATGTGTTTACTGATATTCTGTCTGGTTAATCTGCCTAGCGGCAAAGTAGAGTGCGTTCATCAGTGTGCTTCTTTAGGTCTACGATCAAAAGTTTTATTAATTTCACTGACCCTTCATTTTCTGCATATATGTTGAGAATTCTTTCCTCCCTGTTCCTACCTTCTTTAGACTGACTGCTATTTTGATGTAAGTATGACTGTCCCAGATTTTTATTTTTTACCTTGGCTTCTATGATTGTTTTTCATTCTATCATACTCAGCATTTATTTATTCTGAGAATTTAGGTGTGTTTTCTGCATATTGCAAGTAGATGGAATCTGTTTCTCAAAAATCCAGCCACCACTATGTGTTTTGATGGGAAAGTTTAGTCCAATAGAATTCTATGGGATTATTGATATAAATACTATGCCATTTTTCTCTGCAGGGTTTAGTTTTCTTTGCAATAATCCCTTTGATTTTTATTTAAAAAAATCAGTAACTCTCGCACAGTTAGTTTAGTTTAGTAAATATCACCTGTTCTTGTATGAGAATGTTTTTATCTAAATGATGCTATACAGGGTAGTGGACTCTAGGTTGAAAATTTTTTCATCCAGTAATTTGAATATGGCACTCCTCTCATTTATTGACTGTATGGTTTCAGATGGGGAACTTGTGATTCTTCTGCTATTTAGCTTGAGTTTGAAGTTTTAGTTCTCACTTGATGCTTTAAGCAGTCTACTGATTTTTGGTATTTTGATTACAATGTCTCTTGACGTTGTTGTGTTTGATACTATTTTGTTTGGAACTCGTTGGGCATCTTGAATCTGTGCAGAATTCTCTCTAAAGACTGGGGAAGATATGAGATATTTTTTCTTCTGCCAGCTGTTACTTCCCTCTTTCTTTTTCTTCTCCTTCTAGTATTCTTAAAATTCAGAGATCATTCCTCTTTCTTTTATACATTAACTGTCATAAATTCTATTTCTCCTTTTTTCTATTTCATTATTGTTGCTTGCTTTAGTCTTTTCTTCAAGATTGCTCTGATAGCTTTCCACATTCAAAATTTGGTTATTGTGCCTTGCTATTGTATTCTTTCATTCCTTCAATTCTATTTGTATGGATTCTTTCAAACTCTGAATCAATTCTTCTTTTAGTTGATTGAATTTCTACTCCTGTGATTGCTCAATTTCCATTGACATTGCATAGGGTCTCATTTGAAGTCTTTTTTAAGCAAGCTTGAGAATTTTAATAAACGTGAACTTTCCTGGAATTGTCCCTGTCTGTGAGTCTATCTAAATTCTTTAGTTCCCCCTATTTTTCTTAGAATTTTGCAACATTTCTTCCAATTTTGTGGAGCTTCAGATTCTTGGTTACATAAGTACTGGTTAGTACTAGTTATCTAAGATCTTATTTTACAATAACAAGCTATTGCTATTCTATTTCCATCACCATGTAATGGTATATCAATGGGAAAGGCAGGTGTAGATCTAGTTTCTCCCAGTAAATTACATGGATTTTAGAAGAAGGGGTATATTCTGACACTGAAACATTGTAGTTTCCCACCAGTCCTTAGATTCTGTGAGGTGGGTAGATCACAGTAGTTGAAGATGTTATTTGGCCATGAAAGCTGGGGAAGATTGAGTCTCCTTATGTCAGGGCAGAAAGGAAAGGACAGATTCCAAGTTCTGTGAGCAAACCTCACTGCACTGCACTGTAGCACTATCCTTCTGTTGTTCATCAATTTGCTCGAGTGGGCCCAGTAACATTGTGAGACTTGTTACTGTGTTTGGCATATCAAATATGTCATGGGTAGCTTGCCAGGTTTCTTTTTTTTTTTTGGGAGGGGGCTTTCAATTTTCTTAGCATTTTTTAAAATTAATTAATTTATTTTTTATTAGTGAAATACCATGAGGTACAGTTGTAGACTTACAGAGTTCTGTGCTTGGGATTCAGTCATACATGGAAAGTATCATGCTAAGTGAAATGAGTCAGAAAGAGAGGGACAGACATAGAAAGATTGCATTCATGTGGGAATATAAAGTAACAAATTGGGAGATTAACACCCAAGAATAGTCAAGATAAGTACCTGGAGTTTCACTCCAAGGATGGAGGCCAGCCACACATGCTGGGCGAGAAGGCAGCTCAGATAGAGAAGGGAGCACCAAATAAAGGGTGTTGAGAGGATCCTCCCAGGATGAGAGGTGCATGTTGAAAGTAGACTATAGACCAAATATGATTGCCACTCAATGCTTCTTCGCTTGCCAGGTTTTGCCATGCAGGTGAAACACTCTCGGTAGCTTTCCGGACTCCCTGAGAGGGGCGGAAGAATCAAACTCAGGTTGGCCGGGCTGGTCGCATGCAAGGCAAACGCCCTACCCTCTGTGCTATTGCTCCAACCCTGAGCATACATCATTGGGTTTAAACTTGTTTGGATTGAAATAGCTACAGTGGTTCCTTATATGTGTTGGTGGTAAGAAGATGTAGGTTAAAGAAGAACCTGAGAAATATTAAAAGTTATAGGTAAATATTTTTTCTTTAATGCTTAAATTTTATAATTGGATTCCTCTGGTGACTTCTCACAGAAAAGCTGTGGTGACAGTTTTCAATTTATCTTCCCTAGGTTTCACTGATTCATTCAGAGGTAGAGATGGACATGTAATTCATCAGCGCTTGCCCTGCACGTATGCAGCCCTGAATTTGATCTCAGTCACACCCAACATTCCTCTCCCACCCCCTTGCCCCCATCAATAGTTTTTGAACCACACTAAAAGTGTTGATTCTGAGATTGTGCAAGTAGAAATTTTGATAAATGCAAATAGAGCTGTCCCAGAGAAAAATACTAATTAGGCTATGGGGGAGAATGACTCATTCTGTAAGCTTCTAGTACGGTTTTTGGAATGGATTCTCTAGTAGAACTTTGTAAAAGTTAGTGCTAAAGTTCAAAGAAGAACGAGGGAAGGAATCTCTGAAGAGGACAAGACTGAGTGGGATACAGGGGGGGGAAAAAGTGGCATGGAAGAATGATGAAGTTATCACTAATGATAACAAATGGCACTGTGACATATAGTTCAGACACAGCATCCACCTACATTATTTTATATTTCATCTTAACATTTATTTTATTAAATATAAGTTATCATTTAGGTAAAGGTAAAGGTAAGGGCCCTCCCGTTGATCGTCGATTTGCTCGAGCGGGTCCAGTAACGTCTCCATTGGAGACTTTGTTGTTACTGTGTCTGGCATATCGAATACTCTCGGTAGCTTGCCGGGCTCTCCGAGAGGGGCGGAGGAATCGAACTTGGGTCGGCCATGTTGGCCGCTTGTGAGGCGAACGCCCTACCCGCTGTGTTATCGCTCCAGCCCAATCATTTAGGTATATAGTTAAAATTATGCTTAAATTTCACACTACCATAACTGAAGTGCCCGTGACTCTCCACCACTGCCCCGATGTCACTGTTCCAATCTTTCTTCACCTCTCCCCTTATCCTGCCAAACTTTGTTGATTAATAGTTTTGATTTTAGAGCATTATGCTACCTCATTTTACCTCAACCAACTTTTCTTAGGCTTCCACCTATGCTCTTATGTTACCTCCCATCATATATATATATACACATATATATATATTCATATGTACATGAATATATATATGAATATACAATGGGAGGCAAGATCTGTGTATTCTCAGGGGCTATTACTGGCTCTGCAATCAGAATTTACTCCCGAAAGTGCTCAGGAGACTATAAGGAATACAAGAGATTGTACCCAGTTGAGAATATGCAAAGCAAGATCCTTAATGTCTATGCTATCTGTATATCCAGTCCAATTTAAAGTTTTTATTTAAATCCTCAACACCAGTAGCACACAGATAAAGCATATGTATTAATTTATTAATTTCTGGGTTTGGTCCATACTTGGCTATGCTCAGGGATTGATGTTGTCTTTGTTCTCAGTGATCACTTCTAATGGGGCTCAGGGAAATATGCCTCAGATTGAACCCAGATTAGCCACATTTTAAGGCAAGTATCCTACCCACTCTACTATTTATCCTGCCCCAATAAAATATTTTTAAGAGTAGATAAACAAAAATATAACAAAATAGTTGACAGATTAGAATTCTACTCTTTCAATAAGACATTTCTCAAAACAGGATCTTGAAGGCCTACTTCTCATAGTTGTATTGGTCATGATTCCAACACTAATACTTCGCCTTTCAGATTCTTGTACTGGTTTTAAGCTAGACTTGACTAAGTGAAAAACAAATCATAAAGTAGTAAGGTAAGAAAGTAAAATTAGAAAGTTTCTACCTGGATCATCTGATACCATCTTCTGACTACATTCCCTATCACTGTTCTCTAAAAACAAAATCTACAGAAGATACATAAATGAACTGATTGGAACCAGAGAATGGAAAAGATGACAGAGAACTTGCCTATAGCCTTAACTTTTCTTGAACTCTTAACTCTCCCATCCTTCATCTAAAGAAAAGGCACTTTCCAAAATGCTATATAAGGCAGTGTATTTCCAATACTAAATCTTCAACATGGGTAGATTTTTATTGGAGAAGTATTACTTTCACATGAATAGCTGTTCTCATATTTAGAGATGTTCTACTTAATACCCAGACCCTATTATATTTCATCTTGAAGGCCACTGTTCATTGTGGCAATAGGAATTAATTACAAGGCAATCAATATTTTAATTATTTTATCCCTAATACAACTTTTTTCCAAAAGCAGATTAAAACCAGTTTCTACAGTGCTAATATACAAACAATGAGAGCCAAGTAAATGAAAACAGATAGAATCATTCCCATACTTCAAAACTTTTAAAGTAAGGAATATAATCAATATAATTTAATTGTCACTATGAACCAAATTATTAAAAGTAGAAAAAAGTAACTATTAAGGAAATAAAACCTCTAATATTGTAAAATTACTTGAAACATAGAAAACTAAAATGTAAAATGCTTCAGATAGGTTTAGAGGAGGCCATAGATGATAATAAATAAAGGAATATATAACACTCACAAAAATATCTCATCACCACTGGGGAAATGACCATAAGATTACTGTGGATACCTAAGAAGTATAGTTATAAAAAGAACACTCAAGTTCCACTTGATAGATAGCTGCAATAGTTAAATATTATAACTGTTACTAACAATCAAATAATCATAGAAATGAAATAGATGCAATCTTCAATTTGAATATTTATGTACTTTTAAAAAATAATGAGTTGTGAGACAATAAATTACTTAGAGCATTTTGAAAGTCCTCATAAAATTAAGCAATTACAGAATATAGAAGGATATTCAATAAAATAGTAAGTTTGATATTGAAGATGGTTATTGAAGATGAATAGAGAAAGAAAATAAGGTTTAAGTGTGAAATAATATTAAGGCGATGACATTTTAGAGTTTCAATGGGCTGGAGCGCTAGCACAACCTTGCATGCGGCTCACCCGGGTTCGATTCTTCCATCCCTCTTGGAGAGCCTGGTGAGCTACCCAAAGTATCGCACCCACACAGCAGAGCCTGGCAAGCTCCCCTTGGGGTACTCAATATGCCAAAAACAGTAACAAGCCTTACAATGGAGAAGATACTGGTGCTAGCTTGAACAAATCGATGCACAACCAGACAACAGGACTGTGCTACAGTGCTTTAGTTTCAATACTGAAGGAGACATGAGCTAAAAATATGTATTACTATATTTGCACACATCTCTATATATCATTCAAGAATCCTGTTTTATTTCCTCAAAGTTCATAAAGTTAATTTTTTTCCAGTTCACTCAAAAATAACGAGATTTCGGGATCGAAGTGATAGTACAGCAGGTAGGGTGTTTGCCTTGCACACGGCCAACCCGGATTCAATTCCTGGCATCTCATATGGTCCCTCAAGCACTGCTAGGAGTAATTTCTGAGTGCAGAGCCAGGAATAATCCCTGAGCATCGCTGGGTGTGACTCAAAAAGCAAAAACAAAGTAGTAGTAGTAGTAATAATAATAATAACAATAATAATAATAATTATGAGCTCTTTTGTATTGAAAAATGTTTTTATTTCCCTTCTAGATCCCTAATGAAGTTTATGTCCACGTATGAGGCATATATTGGTAAGGAATTTAGAGTAGGATTTTGGATTAAATTCAGTATTTATGATTATAATCATGTAAATGTTGAATTCATCATATTTGATTTCTGGTTAAGGGATAAAATTTATAGCAACAATAACTAAAATAATAGGCCTAGTTTGCAAAGTCCCAGTAATTCATCCATGGTATTTTCTTAAACTATCACAGTAATTATCTTGTTAACTTCTTTATACAGCCTAAAGAGTTTAGTACATCTATGAAACAAGTATGTATATTAATAAAAATTTATTCAACAGTGACATTAAAAAATTGGCAAACTCAATGTCTCTTTTGCAAACCACAACACCCAAAAAGAGAGAGAGAACAAAGGGGAGTGCCCTGCCACAGAGACTGGGTTGGATGGGGCGGGTGGGGGGGTGGGAGGAATACTGGGATCCATGGTGGTGGGAAATGGGCACTGGTGGAGGGATGGGTATTTGATCATTGTGCAATTGAAACCCAAGCACAAAATTTGTAAGTCTACAACTGTACCTCATGCTGTCTCACTAATAAAAATTTTAAGAAATTGGCAAACTTGGATGAGAAAACTGACTAAAATAGCATCTGTATATAATCAATTGATAGCGGTACATTACAAAACCACCTTATCATATATTTTTTAAAAATATTAAAAGATTTTAAAGAGTAATATGCTCACGGCCCCAGAAGCACAAGGACTTTAATGCAGAAAACCAGCAGCTTGGAGCAGAAAAGCAAAAGGACTATGCGTTAAACTGCGCCATCATGCCTGCCCAGAGGGGAAAGGGTGTTGCCCCATTCGCCCTCTCCTCTCTGGAAAGAAAGATGGCGGCCGCATGGGAGCCTTGTGGACAGCAGGTATGAGCCGGGGGTCGGGGGCAACAAAACCTCATGGGAAGGGGGGCGTTCTGGCCCGTCCTTCACGCCCTACCGAGGTCACCAGTTGCCCCCCACGAGCGGCTCTCCGGCACGGCCACAACTCCAGAGCACAGAAACCAATCTCTTAATTATCTGACTTTTAGTAGAAATACTTCCAGGGTTAATAAGTGAAATAGCAGAAATCCAAAACCACTATCGCGGCCGCGCAACATTTAATTCTTGAACCCAGCTGTAGAAAGCAAATCATTTCACAACACTTTTTCAGCCTGTCTGATTTGGGGGGGGTGTAAAATCTAAATGATAATGGTGCATCTTTTATCGAAACAATGAATCTAGTGAGAGTAGATAGAGTGTTAACTAGAACTCATCTGCCTCACAGGAATTGGGAGGGGTGGGAGGTGGGGTTCTATTGGGGTTCATGGTAAAAATTAAGTATTGGTGAAGGGAAATGTGTTTGATATTTACATGACTGAGACCTAAACCTGAAAGCTCTGTAACTTTTCCCACAGTGATTCAATAAATAAATAAATTATTTAAAAAAAATAAATAAAGAGTAATATGCTGTGAAATTAAAAGTTTTTTAAGTTTATTTATTTATTTATTTATTTTTGCTTTTTGGGTCACACCCGGCGATGCACTCAGCAATTACACCTGGTGGTGCTCAGGGAACCATATGAGATTCTGGTAATTACACCCGGGTCGGCCGCGTGCAAGGCAAATGCCCTACCCACTGTGCTATCACTCCAGCACCCAAATTAAAAGGTATTTTATTGACTTTTGAGCTCAAAGATCAGTCTATTCATTATTCTAAAAATAAACTTTACACAAATTGATATTTTAAAGAAATTAGCATATTATTTATTATATTTCCCTGATGTGGTCTGTAGTTAGAACTAGGATTTAGTAAAAAGAAGATATAATATATGATCAGTGAATACTGCTTGAAGAACATAAGTATTACTGAATTAGATTATGGAAATGAGCTGAACAATATACTATGAACATAGTTATAAGATGCTTTCTAACATAGTATGCAAATGTGAAAATTGCATTCGATTTAGGACCAAATTCTGCCATTTTTAGATTTTACTATGATCAGTGTTCATTTTGCATAAATTTCTATGCGATATTTTTATTGTTATTTTTATCTCCTTTACTGTATGGTGGGAAATCTCGATGCAGCATTATTCATTTATGCAATAAGGTATAATTCAATATTTAGCTTTTTTCCACATTGACTATGCATTTAATATAATCAATTGTTCATCATAATTCATTATCTACCAACATATGATCATGGTGAATTAGATAGAAAGTGGAAACGAATTAGTTACCTGGATAAAATTGAACTTAAGAGATAACCATTTCAAAGTTCTATTTTTTAATTAGAGGATTCTGAATTTTACTACAAACATGTGTCTATCTTGCTTTCATCCTTAGCCATCCAGAGTGTACATAAATTCTCTTGTATAATTCCCTAATATGACACAAACTTTCTGATTATTCCTCTAGACTCTATTTGAGTTTGGACTTTTAGTATTTCTAATAATTATTATTTGTAGCATCACCCAAAGTGATCACGATGCCTCTAAATCTATGGTCTCATTATCTGTTATAGGAGTCTCAATCCAAAATCAAAATTTGGTCATGCCATTTCTCTTTATAAATTATCCAATAAGTTCATCAACAGGAACATTTCAAAGTTCTTAGCAAAACACACATTTATTTTAAATTTTGTTTTTTTGTCACACCTTCAACTAAAACTTTTCTTCAGATACATCATGGAATGTCACTGTCACTGTCCTCCATTGTTCATCAATTTTCTTGAGCGGGCCCAGTAACGTCTCCATCGTGAGACTTTGTTGTTACTGTGTTTGGCATATCGAATACGTCACGGGTAGCTTGCCAGCCTTTGCCATGACGTACCGAAAAACCACTTAGCCCTCATTTCAAGTTGGCATGGCTATATGATTCTTTAGTACTCACTTGAAAAGATATTTAGTACATGACATTTTCTGTCTCTTCCGGCCACCAATCCCCACCCCACCAATACCCTAGGTAGGATTCTATTTAATCTTACAATATTTCTCATATTGTACTGCAATACTTGCTACACTTTTATTAGTTAGCGTCATTAAATTTCACACTTGTGGAGAGTTTTTTTGAAAGTAGATATATCTGATTTTAAATATTACCTTATTATGATCATAACAGCATAAGAGAGTATGCAGGTCAATGGTGTTAATGGATATATATGCTTCTAATAAATTAATTCATTATATATAGTTATGCAACTTATATTAAATACCTGAAAAAGTATAAACATATCTCTTGAAAGCTATAAGTTTTGCACTTTGCTTACTTATCTTTCAATCGAGTCCCCTTTTCTGACCTTGGGCCCATAAATTAGAATGTCTACAATATTATTAATATACAAAATTAGCTTCTAATTATTTATTTTGTTAAACCCTATAATATGATTGTAGAGAAAGTGGCTGACAAATTGCAGTACAATGAATTAAAACCTATTTTTAGATGATCCAAATTAATGTTGTTTGTGACATACAATAGTTATTTCATAAACTTTTTAAATAATACATGAAGCCTGAATCACTGATATGAAAGCATATTAAAAAAATCAACAAAAATAATGCACTCAGACATGCAACAAAAGTAAAGTAAAATGGAGGCTACAAGAAGAAATACATAAAGAAAAGACATACAGAGTAAATGGAAAGTCCTGAAATATAAATTAATGTAATGTATGTCCAAAGGCAATGAATGCCATTTAGTAATAAATATACTGCAAATAAAAATAGAGCCAATTAGAAGGAACAAGAAAATGCAAAAATAATCAGAAGCACTGAAGAGCAATATACAGGGCAAATTGTGTGAGATTCAAAACAGAATTTGGAAGAATATAAAATAAAGTAAAGGAGTACAAAATTATAAAAATTAAAAGGTGGCAAATAAAAGAAAATGTGTACCAATAATAAAAATAAATAAAACAGTATTTCTTGGCAGTAGAGAGAGAAAGAGGTCAGATTCTTGAAAAGATGGTACAGATAATTTATTGACATCAAAGGTAAAACAGCTGATAAAACAAAATTAATTATTTTTTACCTCAGTGTCCATAAATACTGGAGAAGCTAATGTGGCAAACAAAGGCATACATCTCTCAGGAGTTAGAAAAAAACGTTGAAGAAAATAAATTTGGTATGAAATATCTAATCACTTGAAGCATTTTCACATTTTCCTTTCTCTGACAACAAAAGGTAAGACCAAACAATATTCTTATTTCACCGTGACTAAAATCACATTTTCAGAGCTAATTATAGATGCCATGAAGCTCCCAATAACATGAAGAATAAAAGTAGCACTTTGAAAAATATTTTTAAAAATATATTATACATTTCAGCACAACAAAATACTGTTAAAAAATTGTTGCTAAAGGGGAATAGAAAGAGTACAATGGGCAGGGTGATTCCTTTGCATATGGAAGATTCTGGTTTGATCCTTGGTGCCCCATAGAGTTCCCTGAGTATTCCAGGAGTGATCTCTGAGCGCAGAACCAGAAGTTAGCCCTGAGTATGACCTGCTGTGGCCGAAAAACAAACAGAGAAGCAAACAAATATACAAAAATGCTGCTGAACACACAGAGTTACTGATTTTATTTTCAGATTTTATTTTACCCATCACTAAGAATAAACAATTTTTTCTATAACTTGTATTTTTATTTTGTAGTTATAAAAACTACCTTTAACATCTTTTACTTGTTCATTTGAATTCAATTTCTATGTATTTATTTGAATTCATTTTCTATGTGCCTATCAGAATAATCTCCAAATGATAAGTGGAACTATAATAATTTGGCTAGCATAGCCTTATTATAGAAGACAATAAATTCTATGAAGAAAATTCACAAGAAAAAGGATAATATGATCCCGAAATACATATTTTCTTTGGGTAAAAGGTAAGTTTATACTAAAACCTTGATTTTCAACTAAGAATTTTAGATGTTTTTCACTAGTTTAGGGGTCTAATTTTTAATGTCTACACACTGAAGCCATCAATCACAGTAAAACTTCAAGTAACAAAATATATGGTGCCTTTCAGCATTCCATACCACTGAGGATTAGTTAGAAATCCACAAATTCTTGTGTTAAATATTTCACTGAAATCAAATTGGATGGCCTGTGTTGTTATTATTTTATCTTTTAGATTCTTATTGGAAGTCAATAAATAAAACTACAGAAAACTCAAAAGAAACAATATTTTAGACAAAGGAAACAGTAGAGACACTCCTAATTTGATCAAACTCAGTTAACATGGTCAAGAAAATGACAGTGATGTGATCAGAACAAAGGGAGAAAAGATAAAAGGAGATGAAATGGGAACAAAGGATTTGGAAGAGTCAGAATTGTATATTAAGAATTAGATATTAAGACTGGAGAGATAATATAGTGGGTAGGACTCTTGCCTTGCAGTCAGCTAACTGAGCTTCAATCCCCCACATACCAT
Source organism: Sorex fumeus (assembly GCF_029834395.1). Taxonomy (NCBI): domain Eukaryota; kingdom Metazoa; phylum Chordata; class Mammalia; order Eulipotyphla; family Soricidae; genus Sorex; species Sorex fumeus. The sequence goes on from NW_026606092.1 coordinate 22,550,522, forward strand.
GTAGGCTCCTGATCACCATCAAGAAAAATTCCTAAGAACAGAGACTGGAGTAATCCCTGAACATTGCCAGGTGTGGCACTTCCCAGTAGCAAAAAAGTGAATCTGACATCAAAGTTTTGTTAGGAAAAACTATATTTTAAAGCTTTGAACAGGTATATGGTATGATTTTGTATACTTTTTAAAAGACTGGCAAATGCTGAAAATAAATAATAAGAGACCTGAAGCATACTGATTAACTAGACATTATTACAGCATTTCAGAGAATGATGATGTTGATTTGGAGCAGGTTGACTGGTGGAGATTTTCATAAAAAGATACAAAAAGCAGAGTGGTTTAGCTTGATGTATGACTAAAAATATCAGACGTGATTTAACTGCATTGGGTTTAGATGGGACTGGAAATATAGACAACATTTTTTACCCTGAAAAACCCCATTGTTATTTTTATGATGTAAAACATCAAGAGAGAAAGAGATATGAGAGGAGAGGGAAACAAATATTCTTATTTAGTCTTATCAATTTGTAATATATATATATATATATATATATCATCCAAATTAAAACAATCGAAGGGAAGACATATGCATATAGGTGGAGGTTTCTGGTCTAGGTCCAACATAGAGAATTGAGTACAGATACTCCATCAAGCCGAGCTGTTGCAATAGCACAGCAGGTAGGGCATTTGCCTTGCAGTGGCCAACCTGGGTTCAATTCCTCTGCCCCTCTCAGAGAGCCAGGCAAGCTACTGAGAGTATCTCGCCTTTAGGGCAAAGCCTGGCAAACTACCTGTGATGTATTCGATATCTCCAAAACAGTAACAACAAGTCTCACAATTTGCTTTGAGACGTTATTTACTGGTGCTCGCTCGAGCAAATCAATGAACAATGGGAGGACAGTACAGGACAGTACAGGACCCCATCAAGCCACAATCCAAAATAATATAACCTGGACAGTTGTAGATAGTAGAAAGTAATTAAAGAGTGATCAAAGACTAAACCCTGGGTAATTCCACAAATAAGAATTGAAAAGGAAGAGAGAAAAGCAAAACAAAAAGGAATGGAAGAGGGTCAGAAAGAAAGAACAGGGGTTAAATTACTTGACGTATTGGCTTAACTGGGAGATCCCATTCCCCCACCCCCACAAACACATGGACACACAGATATACACACACGTGCACTCGCGCGCACAGACGCGTGCGAGCACACACACACACACACACACACACACACACACACACACACAGAGAGAGACACTCACACAATTCTAGCATTACCAGGAGTGATCCCTGAACACAGAAACAAGAGTAGGCCTGAGTACCTGAGCACAACTGGGGGTGGCCGAGAAATGCCAAAAATAAAAGAAACAGCAATGAAAGCCTCTTGAAATCATGATGCTAAAAAGGTAATAAGATGATATTTCAGCAGAGTAGTAATGTGTAACAAATACTTCTTTTGATACACACACACACAAAAAAAAATAACCTAGATTTTCTTTGAAACACAGAGAAGTGTATAATCTTATTTGAACTTACAAATTTGTATTGAGATGATGGCAACAGAGAAACAATTTTCTTTCAACATATTATTGTAGGTTATTAAGGAGCACATTAAAGCAAGTCTACCTAAATTTTCAGTGGCATACATAGAAATGGGATTTTATAAGACTAGCCATATAAATAGAAAATAAAAATTTTATTGGAGAGAAATTAGAAAAATAAAGCCACAAAGAGCATTTATGGCAAATAATTGGAGAAAAACTAAGAATGTAGAAAGTGCAGTGTTTTGTAATTAGAGAAATGCTTCAGATATGGAGAGAATTTAGACGAAGCACAGAATATGAAACTAAAAGATACAGATTGTCCAATAATAAGGAATTTTAAAAACTGTAGTGAAGCTGAAGTTTTTCCTAAAGGCCGTTGGAATCATGCAGACATTAACAAATAAAAAGAAGGTAACTATAAATGCAATTAACATTTTAGAATAATCTATCTGGCAGCCAGCCTCAGGAATATGACTTAAAGTGACTCAAGAAAGATGATGTAAACATTGCTTAGGGAATTTTGCAAGAAATTCAATGGAGAAAGTTTGTGAACTTGAATGTAAAAAAGGAACTAAATTTAAAAATTTCTTGTCTATCAACATTTATGCACCTTATAATCAATCTTAAATGGTAAAGATGGACACACTATTTATAATTTGGTTAGAAGGTAAGTTTAAGCCAGTAAAAAGAGCCCCTTAATTTGGAATTTGGTCAGTAAAACTGGTAAATAACTCCTGACAGATGGCAATACAGAATCCTCCATGACCATTAACATTGAGATCACTGTTTTTGCTTCATCCAAAAGATACAACTTCTGATAAAATACTCATTCCTAATTTTATAATAGATCATTTATAATAAATGTAGTATTCTGAATACTTTAACTGCAATTCAGAAGATTCTCTTGATTAATAATGTTTATGATGATGTTGATGGAAAATATAATAATTATTTCAAGGTTTTGCATGCCTTAGAAGAATTGGCACATATTTCTCTACAACTTAATAAGTGACATATAAGAGCGATGTAAATTTAACTAAGGATCAGACATCATCTTTGAGGATTTTGATAATATCGATTAAAGGTTGTACGTAATGCAATTTTGATTTGAGTAACTGACTTCTGCCACTCATATACTCCCTTATTTAACTGGATATTGTTTTCCTCACTGTGGTTCTAGAACCTTAGATTTTTATCAAAATAAATTCATGTAATGAACATAGTATTAGCATTACTGATGGTGTTCTCTACATGGGTGATGCAACAAAATTTTGCTTGAAGGCCTATATTTGAACTGTTTGGACTGGAACGATAGCACAGCGGTAGGGCATTTGCCTTACAAGCGGCCAACATGGCTGACCCAAGTTCGATTCCTCCACCCCTCTCGGAGAACCCGGCAAGCTACCAAGAGTATCTCACCCGCACGGCAGAGCCTGGCAAGCTACCCGTGACGTATTCGATATGCCAGACACAGTAACAACAAGTCTCATGATGGAGACTTTACTGGGCCCACTCGAGCAAATTGATGAACAATAGGAGGACCGTGACCGTGACCGAGTCTATTGTTTATGTGGCAATTCAATTTGGTCAAATTGTGTTATAAATTATGAATTAAGATTTATCTAAAATTTTCTAATTTAAAATATTGGGAATCCATAGTCATGTCAATCCTATAAACTGGTTTTAATTATTGTCTAAACCACTTTTTTTTTTGGAGTCATACCCAGTTTTCCTTGAGACTTACTACTGGCTCTGTATGCAGGGATCACTACTAGGTTGTCTCCGGGTACAATATGGGTTGCCCTGTGTCAAACCCAAATCACCTACAAGCAAGGCATGTATCCTACCCACTGTACTATCTCAAGAGTCCCTAAGTGGCTTTTTGGTAATTACGTATTGCCCCATGCATTAGATATAACATGCTACCTACTTGTCATTAAATTCTTTGTTATTTACTTCCTGAGTCTCTTCAGCTTTATAGTCAGAGAACTTTCGGTAGATGATCAATACCCTATAAACTATTATGTAAAACTATAATGGTATAGATAACAGAACTTGTGCTGCAGGGTGGTTTTTTATCTTCAACTAACTTGTTGATTTTTAAAATATGCATGCCAACAATGATCTAGAATAATATTTTGCTATTAACTGAAATATAATTTTGTTGTACTTGCCTTGTGATTGTTTTGTTTGCTTCTTCCTTTGGACCATACCAGCTAGTGGATAATTGCACTGTTAATTTAAGATAAATTTTAAAGTTTCATTTTTTCTGTTCTCAACTGAAGCAGAAATAAGATGAATTTAATCACTTTCAGGACTATTGAAAAGCCTATGATAAGATTATCCATCTCTCAAAGCATAGATGGATATAAATATAAATATCACTTTAGGTTTGGAATGAAAGGATATACCCAAGTTTTTATATATGTTGAATATAAGTTCTATTGATGAGGCCAAGATATGCCTCATCAATATAAATGTTTCTATAAAGTAAAATGTTTTTATAAAGGGAATGAAAAATATGTTGACTGTAGATTACAATATATCTTAGAATTTTTCCAATGAACACAAATTTTTAAAAAAAAAAAAGCTTCGGCCTGGAGCAATAGCACAGCAGGTAGGGCATTTGCCTTGCACGCGGCTGACCCTGGTTCGATTCCCAGCATCCCATATGGTCCCCTGAGCACCACCAGGGGTAATTCCTGAGCGCAGAGCCAGGAGTAAACCCTGCACATAGCCAGGTGTGACCCAAAAAGCAATTAAATAAATAAATAAATAAATAAAAATAAAAAAGCTTGGCCGGAGCTTGCTGCCAAGATGGCCAGGCCGGGCTCGACCCAGTGACGCCTCCAACGGGCTGATTCCGGCGCTGGGGCGGGTGCTGGGTGACCCGGCAGGGCCAGTGGCCATGCATGTACCTGGAATTTACAGGATTAAAATAAATTTGGTTGATGTTTCTGAACAAATTCAGTTCTTTTGAGGTATGCCATTTTGAAGACTGAGACTGGAATTTTATCTTTCAAAATAAAAAAAAATCTTTGTGAAAAGATTTCGTATAACAAAGATGTGGAACCTGAATTCTTAAAGGGCCTGTACAACCTGATAGGGGTTGGTGGAAACACTTAAACCCAGTCAGCTTGAAGAATCTCAAATGGACCCTACCACTGAGAAATCAAGATTGCAGCCTACTGTTGGGGATTGAGGGAAATGGATTAAAACAAGAGTGCTGTGATAATATGTAACCCAGACAGGGTTCTTTTTACAAGGAGCTCGTGAAATGAATGAAGACATAGGTTTCTTGCCAGTGGACAGTGCATTTGATTTTCTAAAGACTTTGTATCATTAAAACAAGTACATTTTTGACATTTGGAGAAAATGATAAATTTTCAGAGATGATAGTCTGTATAACTGGAATATTTTGTAGGTTGACTTGTATGAGTATGACCTTGTGGAATGTTAACTTGAATAAAATTTCTAATGCTTCAAAGTTTAAAAAAAATTAAAAAATAAAAAGCTTGCTATATATATGAAGCTGTATATAATGTTTATAAAATGAATTAAAATTAGACATATTGACCACTTATCTTCTATTATAAACATGACCCACACAAACAGCATATAAAAGCACAACATCTTAAATTCTTGGATGAGTTAGAGAAAGAAGCTTTCAGATTTTTCTTTATTTCTTTTAATATAAAATTTATATTTATGTAAAATGTTAAAGTAAGCACTATTACCCGAAAATATGGTGGAGGGGAAGAAAAGATTGTTGAAAGAGATTCATAAGGAGAAGAAATTAAGGTGCTTCTTAAGTAAAAATATAGGGACTAAAGATGTAAGAAAAGTGTGGAGCAGAAGGAACTAATGAAAGAAGTTTGATGGTACCAAACTCAAGTTATTCCATACATATGAGCAGAATATTAGAAACATTTTATTCTCTTGGTACATGGCAATACAATGAACTAATGAAAGGGAGAAGAAACTTGAAGTTCAAGTCGATGAAGTTCATTATCAGTATGTACAAGAAATGATTCACAAGGAGAGTGTTGCTTAAGAGAATGAAGCCCAGGCAACTTTAGTTCATAAAACTAAGGAATTTGTTTTATTCAGTAACATATTTTTCAAAAAAAAACTGTGGAATAGTCTAGACCATAAGAGCAAGGTTTTGTTTCTTCTATCATCTTACTATGTAAAAGATACATGTTTAAGTAAATTTATCCCTACTATAATATGTTGACATGCTTTGTGTATTTATTTTATATGACATTTCTAGATATGCATGCATTTTATCATTTATTCTTTAAGCAGATGGCACACACTATCCCTTTTATTATAACTGATCAAAATTTGACTTCTCATTCAACATTTTATCTTTCTGTGTTATAACATCTATGCTGATGATACATTATATCCATACCTACAAAATACACATATATGTGCATAAGTACCACGTAATTTATAGAAAAATTAACTGAAATAATTTAATGTTATCAAATTACTATACAGAGTAGCATATGTTTGAAAGATATAGTTATTTCATAACTATGTATTTCCTTAGGGAAGGAAAATATTTCATACATGAAGCATATTCATAGACACTTATGAAATACTTTACTTCTATATAAGACCCAGTTTATAAAGAAAAATTACATTTTTCTATAAAATGCTTCCCCTCTCCTAGTTTTTCTTTCCCTATGTCTTTTCAATCACAAAAATATAATTTATCTTAAATATATTTTTTGCCTAATGTGATAGTAAATGTGGCTTTTCTTGATTGTTTCTGATGATTTTTAAAGATTTTTATATTTCGATGGCATACACATTTTCAATCATGTCTTAATTACTTTTAAAAATGCTGCACTGGCTTAGGGACAAGACAGATAACTTGTTAAGCATTTGAAATTTCTGAGCTGTTTTCTCAGTTCTGGCAGTCACTACCCAAGTCCAGATTGTAACCTCCTTTCTGCCTCCAAAGCCTGCCTTGGCTCCGTGTCCAGTGAGGGATTATGGATTTAGCAAGGAAGGTAAGTGTGACTACAAGCATTGGCTCACCATCTGCTCCCCAGCAGAGCATGGGCCAACCTGCATTGCCTGCAGCAAGACCAGGGCACTGTTCTCCAGCCAGCCCCTTTCCAACCTGGCTCAAGATACACATCACATTCAGTCAGATGATTAGGTCTAAGTAGTCCATATGTAACAGAATATTTTTCCTAAATACCAAAATGAAAACAAAATGAATGCCATTTTTTTATTCTCCTTCCTCGATACATCAAGTTTTACACAAATAAATACTCTCTTAAGGTTTATGCAAATTATAGAAAAATAAAACTATGCATTATTTAGCAGTTCTCCTATTTCAAGATCTAACAGACTTTATTCACAGCATGTTTTTCCCTAGTTTATGCTGGCCTTCTTTTCTGATTCGACTTTTTAATTCATCTTTTTAAATTATTCCTTTTTAAATCATTATCTTATGTGTCTTCATAGATTTTCATGTATTAATCTATTATTAATTTTTACTATATGCAACTTAATCTTAAATTGGTTAAAGCTTTTTTAAGAGTAAACACTTGCTATGTTTTAAAGATAGCTTGTACTTTTAACATTATGTGCATGTGATCCAATAGCCTCATTCAAACTTAACTGTCAAATAAATTATAATTTTATTATGGGAATTTTATGCACAGAATAATCAAGCTTTGAATAGGAAAGTTAATCTTTGGTTCAAGAATCAAGATTATTTTCCAGTTCTCAAGAACTAAGAGATTTCTAGTCACCTATATTAACACATTTTATTTCTTTTTTGAATGTATCAATAATATGCTCTTACACATTTTTATGTTTTGTTTCAGGTCAAGTGTTTTTCTTTTCTTTTAAGATACCCATAAATAGCAGAAAAAACATGCAGTTGAAAGTAGCTTTCTGCTTCCTTTAGCCCTGTTGCTGATTTGAGCATAGGGAGTGAACATGAAAATAAGCTGAACAAACATCTCACCCTTTTTACTTAAACTGTTGTCTGCCTGACTGCTGAATGCACACAGAAAACAATCTAAAATTGTATAACCCATAATACAGTATATTAAATTACAACATTGGTCAGTAATGGAAACTTATTCCCAGATATGAATTATTTACAGCCCATTTAAGTAATCCATATTCAGGTGTGGCAATGAAAAAAAGTGCAACATAAATCTTTAATGCTGACCGGTTGAGAGAGCAGAGCTGAGGATTACAGACAATTTAAAGAAAAAAAAACTAAACGAATTGATATAGCCTGTTCAGTGGCTTACTGCACCAGTGTGCTAATAAATTGACGGATGGTGTGTCAGGGAAGGAGTTGAAATCCTAGCATTTCTAACTAAAGCAGGATCTAATATCAGACTGCCCAAATAAGGAGTTTCTGAACCTGGTTGTTACAAGAAAGAGCTGTGTATCTTTTGGTACACACATGTGTCCAAAATATTAAATCTGAATAGGAAATTCCATCAATGATTTCCTTTCAAAAATGAACTCATTAGCTGCATTAGTAATTTCAGCAAGTCACATAAAACTGAGTTATAAAACAGACCGTACATTGAAGGTAAGCTTTACTTATTCCTTTTCATGGAACTGGGGCCAATGCCTTATTTTGGGAAATAAACTTATCAAAGGAATTCCTTTAATCCTATTTTGCATTTCCATCTTGTATAGAATAGAACCCATCAAACAACTTAAAGGGGCGAAAGAAGCAAATGACTTCTGAAATGTTTTGCACTATTTTTTATATAAATTGTGCAAGTTGTTAGCTACTTCAAACTGAAGTATAAACGATTATGGGTGGAGGGAGGCTTTCACGTTGCAATTTCTTTTGTTTCCTGGAGCAGTACCTATATTAATTCATCTTACAAAGATCATTGCTCAAGAACTAAATTTTGCATATATTAGAAAGCAGAATTAGCATTGCACTGTGTACAACATTCCACGCTAACTTCTCTCCAAGCAACCATTAAAGGTCATGTTTTGACGACTGAATGGCATGTCGGCACCTTGGTCCCCTGGAGAGGCATTCCCCAGGTACATGCAAAAGGTTATTAAATTACCTTCTGAGCAACACTATCTCTTTGGATGAAAATAATTACAGGCTTTTAGAGGCACCAGAATGCTTTCTTTCTTTCTTCCCCCCTCTTTTTTTTTTAAATAAGATGAAGATGCAGTACCTAATGACCATTTTTGTGTGTGAGTCATATAGCCTGTCAGCGGTGACAGGACAAATGAGCGTAATGGCATAGCTTAAAGGGGAAAGGTTCATTTTAAATAGTGACAAATAATATTTAAATGGCATTGTTGGAGACCCATCATGCTTGTAAAATGTAGTTTGTATCTCTTCTTCATCCTTTAATTTCATCACTGTCAAATGGCATTAGCTGTTAACATGCAACATCAGGTGCAGATAAAATTTTTAACTGTTAAATGTGCCCATAACCAAACATAATGTATCTTGATTTTTCCTAGATTTTTTTTGGCAATATGGGTAATTCGTTCCATAATGTTTAAAAAATGTATTGAAGGAATTTAGTTCTTTAACACACACACACACACACACACACACACACACAATTTACTAGATGGATAAAGTAATAGCTTTGAAATGCAATACCTTGAAATTTTTCTTGTTGACAAAATTCAAAAATGACTTACTTTTAGGCTAAATGTTATTAGCCTGTTGGAATTATCCTAGGCAAGACTACTGGACTTAACAATTTAGTCAAGTAGTCATGGGTGAACCAAGAACATAAATACAATGTGTCTAGTATACAATGTCATACATACTGTGAATACTTAGAATTAGCTGATTAAGTAGAATGGGCCTCTTCAAGGATATGGATAACTTCAGAATATATAATAAGGGTGAGGCACATCATTGCTGATACGATCTCTCTATTCTTTGCCTAGTTATGGAAGTTGAACAAAGTTAACCAAAAGTCAAGTCAATCTTCTAAATTTTCTTGAGATAACAGAGTGCATAACGAAAACACATAAAAATCCAAGTAAGTGCAGAGATATTTGTGCACAAAATTGTAGTTCTAATTTCAAACTTTCATCTAAAGCCTTATAATTCTTAAATATTTTTACACAGCTTCATCACATTTATTGCTACTTTATTTTCAGATCACTTAAGCCAAAACTGGAGACAGTTTAGGTACCTTTGAGTTGTTAAAAGTTATAGCCAATTTTCTGAAAAATTATACCAGCTAAAAACACAACATTAAATATTTACCCTGTTGGATGTTAAAAAACGCTTACAATGAAAAATGTTCACATATTGACTATTCAAAATGGCCTTCACTTTGAAATTGTGAAATGGAAGGGATTGCAGATGTACAAGAATAAATATAAAAACAAATGAGTTGACTTGAAGTGTTGCCGGCTTTCATAAACATGCTACTGCAATAACATGTGACATTAATATTTAATTACAAAAGCACTGCTGCAAAATCTTTGAAATTAATGTTTTGCAAAATTAACATTCAGTGCACAGAAGCAAAGTCGTTCCAGGCGCGACTGTGATTAACAATGCCATTCACTTTACATATTATATTAATATATTATTCAAGCTACGAATTAACACCTCCTAATTTAAATAAGGTGCTACATATCATGATGAGCTAAAATGCTTTTCTTAAAATGGCCCGTCTGATTTTAAGCAATCTGTGTTTATCATTTAATATTTTGTTATTGAATACTGTTCTCCGTTAAACTCCTTCTACTTTAATTTCAAGCAGAGGAGACCTCATTAAACTGGTGCTTTCATTTCTAGGATTGTTAAGCCATTTGAACCATACTTTGCTTGCTTGCTAAGCCAGCAGGGCTGGAATACTGGTGTTTGTATGAGTTTGTTCTTAGGCAGCCATACTTTTACTTTCAAAGTCCTAAGAGATCATTTCAAGAAATGTGCTTCCTTTTTTTTCCCCATTGAGACACTTGTTTGCACAAATATCATCACAATCATTATGTCAAAGATTTCTATGTGTACACTCTGACTTGGTTAAACGCAGTTCTTTGGAAGGAAGAGCTGTCTTTCAAAGCCCTGCTTTACATTCTAACACTCAGAGCACACCAGTTTCCTATGGAATTGTGATGATACGAGGGCTTAAAGAAAATTCTTGTTTGTATCTATAAAAGTGAGGAAACTGTTATTCTCATTAGCAATTAATTCACCAGGAAGTAGTCCAGAGGGCTGTGCATGTTTTGTTGAAGTCAATGCAAATGGAGAGTTCTTGTTTAAAGAAAAATAATACCGCAGCAGAAAAAATCATACGTTGGAGAGTACCATTTTAGATCCTTAAATCCTTGTTCCATCCTTACAACTTTGGGTCATCAGACTGTAATGATGGTTCGATTACTGACATTCCTGAACTGAAAATCAATATTGACATTCTGAAGAGTGAAGGGTATTAATAAATTATTTAGGTACCTCAGAGTAATGTATTTTCAATGTATTTTAAAATGGTTTCTAAATTACAGTTATAATTTTGTAATATTTCAATTATCAACAAATATGTGGACATAATGAAACTGGGCTACACATATTTCAACATTTATATCTGTAGAATGAAAAACAGTTTTGTCCATTGGTTGAAAGCAAGATTCACAAACAGTACTTCTTGATATCTTTCCCATACCTTAAAAATACCCACATAAGTTTTTGATTGTTTTATAAAACAATGATAAGAATTTTGAAAGTCTCATGAAATGCACAATAGATATATAAAACCACCTATATTTATTCTAACCGCAAGTTATAGGGAGTAGCAATGGACACTTATTAAGCAATGGAGTACAACATGTTTTCCCAGTTTATTGGTAAACAAAAGCATAAACAACAAAATTCTCCATGCCCCAGTGATCTCTGATAATCTTGACTTCATCTTGGTCTTGTTTTAATGCCAATTATTTCTTGCCTTCTAAGTTTCAGATCTTTGTTAGCATTTTTAAAACTGTTTGAAGTAGGGATGGAGCAGCAGCACGCGTGTAGGGCGTTTGCCTTATACACGTGTAGGGCGTTTGGCTTATACACGGCCAATCTGAGTTCGATTCCCAGCATCCCATATGATCCCCCAAGCACTGCCAGGGCGACAGTGCAGAGCCAGGAGTAACCCCTGTGCATCGCTGGGTGTGATCCAAAATAAAAAAAAAAAGACAAAAGAAATTGAAATCAAAGAATTTTTTCCTAATTTTATAACTGTTTTAGGTGTTATTTCAACAGTATGAAAAATAATATATTAAAAATCTTGTTAAAATTTAAACACAATATTCTTGATATAAAATAATGTAATAAAAAATTTAAAGAAAATTTTATTTAAATGCTACAAAAGGTGGGTAGCTGCATATAAGGCAAGTACCTTACCCACCATATTATCACTCCAGCCCCTATTTACAGGTTTTTGTTGTTGTCAAGAGTAGAATCAAGCTTTGTAAAAAAATTATGTATTTTTTAAAAAAGGTATGCTTCAGGTCCTAGAAATTCAGTTTTAAAGGCACATTTTTGGCATTTGAACAAGTTTACATGCCTTTATTATGACAATGAAGAGAATCATTAACTCTCAATATCATCATCTCTCAAAATAAGTTATAAAAGGTAATGCTAGAGCAATAGTACAGCAGATAGACCACTTACTTTTTATGCAACTAACCTGAGTTCAGTTCCCAGCTTCCCATATTTATGGTTCACCAAGCCCTGCCAGGAGTTATCTCTGAGTGTAGAGTCAGGAGGAGGTCTGAGCACTATTGTGTGTGGCCCAAAACCAAATAAACCAACACCCCCACCAAAAAACTATAATTTTTATAACCTTTAAAAACTATAACCGTGTGGGTAATATGTTTTATGGATATTCAATAATAGATTCAGAGAAAGTGAAAGGAATTATAGTTTTTTGGAAGAGAGATTTTCTACAAGTAACTCATTTGTCTACCCTTCAAAAAATTGTTTAAACAATGTTCTTAAAAGTGAATCTGACTGAAAAACAGGACTGAGTATAAAATCCAAGGAAAGAAGAGAAATTCCATATTCCATAAATTATTCGCTAGGCAAAAAAATGTGTTTTTTGTTTGTTTGTTTGTTTGTTTGTATAGGAGACGTAACTTGATGTGTGGTTCTATGCTCAGGGATCATCTTTTAGCAGTGCATGTGTGATGCCTGGGCTTAAACCTGGATTGGCCACACAGGGTAAGTGCCTTACCCATTGTCCTGTCTCTGTAGCCTCTCGGGGAAAATTATTTATGCAATACTTGTTATATTCTTCCATTACTATGAATATATGTTGTGACTCAGACATTATGGCACATGCAAATTTTTTTCAAATTTCTTTGGCTATTACTGATTTCTTCATAGAGCATCCTGAAGACCACAAGTCACATTATAGAAACTATTAATATAAAGTATATTGTTAAATATTAGATGATTGAAATTTAATAACGAAAGTTTGTTTTATCAGAATATTTTAAATATCATTATTTTATACCATTGACTCTAAGTTAAGCGAACAAGTCTTTTTTAAAGTGCTATTGTATGAATCAAATAATGCAGTTTTCTGATACTGTTTGTTGTTCTGTGAGTGTGTGTGTGGGGGGTGGCACTAGGACATACCCAGCAGTCCTCAAGTGTTTCTCTTGACTTTGTGCTCAGGAAACACTTGGAAAGTACTCCAGAGACCATATGCATGTGGTTGTCATTGGTATAAAAAGCAAATGCCTAAACTCCTATATTAACTCCCTGGCCTAGGAAGATCCTATGTAACTATATGTTAGTCAGTTAGAAGGTAGTAGTACACAATAAAATATTTTTTTAAAAAATGTTCCTCAAATTAAAATTGAACTGGGAAATTTTCCCTAAATGTTAGATAATAATTACATCCAGATATTTTATACCAAAGGCAATTTGAGTAAATCTCTCTCTCTCTCTCTCTCTCTCTCTCTCTTGCTTTCTCTCTTCCTCTGTCTGTCTGTCTGTCTGTCTGTCTCTCTCTCTCTCTCTCTCTCACTCTCTCTCACTCAATAGTTTGTTCTTTGGTTTGGGGCCACACCCAAAGGTGCTCAGGGTTTCTCCTAGCTTTATTCTCAGGGTTCACACTTTGTGGGGTTCATAGAACCATATGGGGTTCTGGGAATCAACCATGGGTTTACTGCATGCAAAGCCAGCACCCTTCCTGCTGTACTATCTTTCTGGGACATGGCAAAAGTAATTAAATCTTTTCAATGCAGTATGGATTAAACCAATATTCATATGGCAGTTTGCAGATAGGACAGGCAGAATTACAATTATTACTTTGTAAATAATGTCTATTTCCAATTACGTTGAAAATTCTGTCCAAAGTAATGTACGCTTGATTGTACACATCTTAGAATTACATTTTTGGAATAAGTAAATTGGTCTTCAGTTTACAACACTCTGATGATTTTCTATTTGGCTATATTTAAAACCATTCATATTCTTTGTAATTTCCAGGAATATATACTATTCTATATTATCTAAAATAAAAATATATTTCTAATTATTTTCCGTATTACAGAAAAGTTTCAAAAGATCTTAAAAGTTAATTTAATACTTGCCCATTAGTAATTACTTTAATGTTACTGATATATACAAACACTCAAAAAATGAGGAATTCAGTTAAGTTAATCCTTGAGGCGTATGTCTGATGCTTAATCATAAACTAATATAAGTTTGGGTTAATATCCCAATTACCACATATCCTTCCAGATTGAAGTGTCATTAATTTTTTGGGGGGGGGGCTGGAGAGGTTGTACAGCAGGTAGAACACTTATTTTGTAGTTCCCTGAGCCCCACCAGGAATGGTCCCTGAACACAGAGCCAAATATAAAATGAAAGAAAGGAAGAAAGGAAGGAAGGAAGGAAGGAAGGAAGGAAGGAAGGAAGGAAGGAAGGAAGGAAGGGAGAGAGAGAAAGGAAGGAAGGAAGGAAGGAAGGAAGGAAGGAAGGAAGGAAGGAAGGAAGGAAGGAAGGAAGAGAGAGAGAGAAAGGAAGGAAGGAAGGAAGGAAGGAAGGAAGGAAGGAAGGAAGGAAGGAAGGAAGGAAGGGGAGGAGGAGGGAGGAAGGAGGAAGGGAGGGAGGGAGGGGAAAGGAGGGAGGGAGAGAAAAGGAGGGAAGAAGGGAGGAAGAGAAGGCAGGAAGGGAGGGAGGAAGAGAAGGCAGGAAAGGAGGAAGGAAGAAAGAAAGGAAAGAAGGGAGGGAGGAAGGAAGGAAAAAAGGGAAAGAGGAAGGAAGGAAGGAAGGAAGGAAGGAAGGAAGGAAGGAAGGGAAAGAAAGAAAGAAAGAAAGAAAGAAAGAAGAAAGAAAGAAAGAAAGAAAGAAAGAAAGAAAGAAAGAAAGAAAGAAAGAAAGAAAGAAAGAAAGAAAGGAAGAAAGAAAGAAAAGAGCCATTCCTTGTAGATAAAAATGAGCACAAATCATTTGTGACTTTAACCACCTGAAGCAAGTTGTGTTCACTCATCAAAGAAACATATTTTGTTCATTTAAGCATTGTACTGAATAAAGACAGAATTTGAATAATAGTGTTTTATCCAAAAATCAAGTATACTTGTTATTTATTGTTCTCTTTTCTGTCCTCTTTGCTCTCTTCATTTCTAGGTAAAAATATCACATGTACAGGTCCCAATTATTTCTTAGTCATTTTTTGTGATATTAAAGTACCCAATGAATATCATGCTTTATCAAAACATCTAACAAAAATTCTTTAAATACTTTTATTGGGTTGATTGTATTTAGATATTTTAACCAAGGCACCAACACAAATGATAAGAATAAACCATGAGTCCTCACATATGGGAAAATAGCAACCAAGAATTCATGTTAATATACATACTCTTAACATTTTTTTACTGGCAAAAGCAGCCTTTGCAGATTTTATCCATTCTTAAACTGTTACTCTTAATCACGATAGCACATCCACTAAACTGACATCTCAAAATTTCTTTGCAGAGAATCCCAGATAACCTTCTGGGCATAATATAAGATACATACTTTCAAATAAGCTTTGCATAGGTACTATCACATAATGGATATTTTAATAAAGCCTAGTAAAATACATAGAGAGCAGGGATAGTTGACTAAATATTTTATATGTCCCATTTGTTCCTTAAGGCTCAGCGTACCATAAACATATATAATTTCATAAATTAGATAGTAAAAGATAAAATAAAATAATAAATTTACTTTATCCTAGCCGATTCTAGCTTGTCTTTGATATAAAACCAGTTGTGGCCGATTTTTGAAGATATTAGCTTTACTTTGAAAATGTAAACATTTTTCTTATATCAGTTAAGTGTGAAATTCTACATGAAATGTCCTATTACAGATGTTGAAATTCAGGCAAGTGATAAAAGTTCCTGGTTATTCCAGTGAGAATATATCCAGGAGACAGAAAATGCCATATCAGTGAATCAAAGTGATGTTTTATAAAAACATGCTGAAAATTAAGCTAATTATAAACATGAGCAGATAAATTAATTTTAAGTGGATTTTTCTTTAAGAAGAATATTCTGAGAAAACATAACATAAAAACCTATGCTATTTATTTTGGTCAAATATATTTTGTACACCTCCAATCCATTTTAGGGGCATAAATAGGAAAATTTTAAGGGATGTTTTTACAAAATTAATGGTAAAATATTAGTTATAATCAAAATCCTACTGTAATATGTATTTTAATGTGTTTGCTCAGAAAATTCATTACATTTTAATACAAGAACGTAGTCATTAAGTTTCAAGTGAAAGTAGATTCATAAACCAGTCTTCTATAGAGATCATTTTATTATCTATAAAGATATGATTTCAAGAAAAAAAAAGAGATGTCCTAAATATATTATACCAGATAAATAGAGACATAATGCTTTTGTTTAACTGTATATTACAATGTGCAAAATTAGAATTCACTTTCTTTAATTCTAGAGTTATTCATTACCTTCCACTTGAACCCTGTAGTTTGTTGTGGGTCATGGGTAAAGCAACAATATCTACATTTTGGGCAATCATATGTGAGATCTATATAAATGATATTGTTACGTATCAAAATATATACATCAAAGTTTCATTCCTTAGGTAAAGAGAAACATGCAAATGGTAGAATGTGCCAATTGGCCTCAGTAGATAATTCATTCAAAGTGAAACATTCAAAGTGACCTTCACTCGGTGTCAACATGGAAATAGAAATATTTTAGAAATATTCCAAGTTAGATGATTTTATCATTTGCTATGAGAATGAAGGGAAATTATTTTATGCTGTGAACATCACTTATCATAAGGAATTCATCAGACCTACAGCTACTGAAGAGAAGACAGGAAATGAAGACTTCTTGGAGATAGTGGCGGAGTCCCACACTTCTTAAACAGACTTTGATGAATTGATCTTTTCAACAATAGTTGATGCTTTCAGCAGTTCCTTTTATCCTCTCACTCAAATCGATCTAAATTTCTGAGTTCAGAATGAATACTTTTTTATTGGCTAGCTTTTCTAAATGTTGACTAGAAGAACAAATAAAAAGGCAACTCTCAAGTTTCTTAAAAGAACTTCAGGCAATGTCAAGCAAATCAAAGTATGATGCCACAGAGTTGGAGTTCCCTAGGCCCTGCTTTGGATTCCTCTTATGAAATCTATCCTGGACCTATTGGAATAACTCAATAGGTCCTTAGATTCCCTTGGCATTTTATATTTGAGTTCATGGTTGAAAAGAGATTGAGAATTATTTCATTCCTTCTAATGTCCACCCTTCTCTCAGAGGCAAAGTGCTTTTTTTTATAGTTTTACTACCTGAAGTCACATTTTAAGAAAAGTAATCATAAGTGTTCTAATTTAAAGAAAAACTACACACACACATATACACATATATGTATGTGTCAATACATTTATTATGTATGTGTAGACAGACAAAGAATAGCCTCTGATTTAATTTACTATTATCATTTTTATATTTAGGAGATAATAATCGTCATATAATAACACTGACTATAATAACTACATCACTCAGAGGATAAAAGTTGGAATCTCAGGTAAGAAAGGCTTCCACTGTTGGTAATCCATTTGTGATTATTAAAAATCACAAAATAATTCATATGATGAAAGTAGTTTTTAACAAATACAAATACAAATACATGCAATGTTAATACCCACAGTCACTGAAATTCACACGCATAGACATCTTAACAATTTTAGCAATATGATTGATTTAGTAAGTATTATTAGAGATAAGACACACTTCAAAATCACTCTAACCTCTAATTGTTTTTACAACAAAGCACTATGTTAAGTTTTGTCCTTTTATTAAAGATATAAAATAATAACTTTCTTGATATTGAAAATAGGCCCATACAATTTTTTCAGGACTGGAAATTTTTGAAAGCAGCAAAATATCATACCAATGATGAAAATGTCTTAAAAAGTAATGTGGCTATAATAGAACAGTATTTCAGAGAAATAGTGTGCATTTGATGACTGTCAGAATTTGCATAACTTACTCTGCATGAATTAACTATGAGGTATAAAATCATGTTGGCTTACACAGAGAGAGAAATTGTCATGTGATATTTTAGGGATAGTAACTATGACATCAAGGTAATATTGTCATCAACACAAATATGAAAAAAAAAGACTAACAAATGATTCTGTGCCCCAAAGTTGTGTGAAAAGAAATATGAGAGTATCACTAGAGGAGTGGAAACAACATAGATTCAGATCAGTTTATAAAGGATATTACCTTTAGAATTAATATTTTGATGATTTGGTGTTCAAGATCACCACTCTAATGAATGAGTATTGCGTGGGATGACACAAGAAAACTCATATCTCTGATAATCTTTTCATATTATTTTCTGTTAGGAAAATCAAAATTTAATATTTAACATCTGTCCTATAAATTCTTATCACTTATTTCCTGATCAAAAATCGTATAGTGTGCCCCCCCGAAAAAAAATGAAGTCAAAAGGACTTGGTGGGGGTATCTTTGTTTCTCTCCCAAAGCCTAAAAGTTATACTCAACTGCAGCACAAAGAGTAAAGAGGTTGTTATTCATATTAACTACATTTACATTCCTAACGTAACATCCAGAGAGCTAATAGTGGGGTTATTAACATAACAAACGTAAATGTTCTATATAAATAATACTGTTTCAGGCCAGCAACCGCTCATCTGACAGCATTTAGGCACAGGCTCAACATCTGTTTATGAACACTTTGCCTAATGATATCATCAGATATCATTAAGTGCGGCAGAATACAGCATAGAGGCAGGTGCAGCTGCCTTCACAACCCATCACAGAGAAAGAAAAGAGCTGCATTCCCCATCCGAAAACCCATCATTAGGACAATTTTCTTCGACAAACCAGCCCTGTGATTTCAATCTGTATATCACCTGTAATTGTAGTTTTTAGCAAGAAGCTGATTCTATACATTTAGCGACGAATCACGTTGATGGCCTGAATACTGGAAACACATTTGTGGTACCAGCTGCGGCAGCTTTTTTTAGAGCCTGTGTTAACAAAATACTGCTAACAAGGCAATGCTTGGAGTGCAGCTTTGTTTCTCTTTCTTGTTCATAGTGTTTAGATGTGCATAATTATGGAAATTAGCAATTGATTGCTTCTCAATAATAATTGATTACTGGTCACTGAACTCTTCTGTAGCACTTTACCGAAGGTGAGGACATGAGATAAGAGAATTCTTACCAGTTCCAACCATGTAAAAAGAAAGAGACCAAAAAGAACTCTCAATTTGTACATCAGTTTCCATGATAAACAGACCAAAGGGATAATAGAATATCCCAGGATCTAGTTTGCCCTGAAGCAAATTGTAGAGATCATAGCAACCCTGCAGAAATCTCCCTGTGGACCATGTAAGAAACATACATCATTTTTATATATGTCAGTTGGTCTTTGATTTGAAAATATTTCTATCCATTTAATTTATCTCCTTCAGTTTTCTTAAATTGTACAATTTAAGGGTTATATCAAAAAATGAATACCAATTTTGAAAACCTATCAAATTGAAACAAACTGACAAAATAATGTTAAGTCTCTTTTTGCAAAGAGGTACAAATTCAGAAGTGTATCATCTCAGACAGATAGCCAGCACTTCAAAATGACTCTCCTCTTTCTAATCTGCTATATATCCATCAACATTTTGGTTTGTGCAGGCAGACTTCTTTTCATATAACGTAATGTGGGGAACGTAACTTGATGCTACAACTAACATTTAAAGGAAAATGTACTTCTTTTTCACTTAATCACTGCTGTCAATTGGGACATAAAAAAGCCAACTCAAATTAACTACAATACATGAAACTCTCACAGATAATAAAGAATCCATGGTGTTTGTTAAATGGGAACCACCGTGACTCATGGTGTTTCAAAGATGGGAAGAACAGTAGGGGAAAAAATTAACTCTTTATTTTAGAAGAGTAATGAGCTTCCAAGTGTTAAATGATGTCTTCCCTGGTGTGCTTATGAGAGTATGTTTACAAATGTGTGTGTGCATGTGTACTAATTTTTGCAGGACATCATTATACTTTAACAGTCCATTTTGAAACCTGATCTATACACACACACACAAACACACACACACACAAAGGCAGTTTGGTTAAAGTTAGTATGCTCAATTTCAACAGTGTTTTTATCACAAAATGGGTAGCAGATTGTACAATCATGGCTCAAAAAATATGCACAAGTTGCAAGAATTAGGCAACAACAGTTTGAGAATAAAACTGAATTCCTCCTCTCTGCCCACAGAAGGCTTTCTCACATAATGAACAGGTGCAATTTCCAGAGATCACTGTTCACTGAGATGGCAGAAGCCAGTGTTTGTTGCTTTCCTCAGCAGCAACACAGGATACTATGGTGATAAAACTGTGATCAGAAACTAAAAAGCTGCATCACATATATGTACAGTTTTACACTTTTATAAATCTCTTAGAAACTAATTTATATTTCTCAAATTTAATTGACATTTATGCATTGAGAAATATCATTATAAATTTGTGCACTATTCTGTACCCAAAATCTCCAGCAAGAGAGAGATGCACACACACACACACAGAGATAGAGAGAGAGAGAGAGAGACAGAGAGAGAGAGAGAGGAGAGAGAGAGAGAGAGGAGAGAGAGAGAGAGAGAATTCAGGCAATGTGTGTGAGTCCATGTGCTTACGCCACTATGTTATTGCCAAAAGGCGTTAAAAAAATGCAGACAGATTCTCTGCAATATATCTCTAGGTTTATTATCTGCATGACATTGTAATGAGTGTTATTAAAATTGTACTTTAGGGTTCGGGGTGGGGTTCAGGTGGAAGAGTAGTTTGGAATATTGCAAAAAGTTGCACATAAAAAATGATTTTGGTAACCTAGCAATGTCCTTGACACACTTTGGCACTACAGAGTGTATCTGCTTAAAGAGACATATGGCTGGAATGGCAGAAGTCAGAATTTGAAGGGTATTAGTAAAGCCATGTGGGGGAAGCTTGAACTGATACTGGCTTAGATGAATTATAGCTTTTCTATGATTTTATGTGTTCCAAACTCATAAGATAATTTTAGCTATTGAACTCATAACTTCCTATTTTTTTGAGATAGATCAAAACCCCATTAATGGGAAATCACATGACCATAAATGTATTTGTTAAAAATTCCAGGTAACTTTAAAATAGATAACAGTGTAAATATAAAAGTGGGGAAAAACCTGATAAATGCCCAACCTAAATTTCTGAGCTTCTGGAACAATTTGTTGCTGCTGTTGTAGATGTAGCAGGATATACTGACAAAGTAGGAGGGGCCTTGTGTGAAAATCTAGGGAACACAAAGTTTTGCCTTCTCCTCAAGTATTTCCTGACTGCTTAGTAGTAGGTCTTTAAGCCAACCTGCAGATTTCTCCCTTAATTTTATTATTCTAAGTGATCATGTGAGATATTTCTTGTTATGTATTTATATCTTTATTACCATTCTATCCTTTGTTCAGGGAAGGCTGAGCTATATCACAGAAGAATCTTACTGATATTCTTCATTCTTATCTTACTGACATCAACTAGAAACTTAGTAAAATAAAATGAGGGTAATATGAATAAATGTAACAAATGTCATGATCTTTACAAGTCATTAAGTACTTTATATGCATTTGGTATGGTCAGATTCACTAACCATGTGTTAATCTATACACTCTCCCTTTCAAGTTCCTAGAATACCATTTTGCGATGACAAAAACTTTCACATGCTATTAATACTGGTTTATATAATTTGGATGGGAAGATATTTAATTTAATTAAAGAATATCAATCAAGCACTCCTGTAATAATTACTCCAGTACATTACTACCTAAACTTTTGTTACTAAATAATAGCATTAAGGTTTAACTCAAATTAATTATTTTTAAACAAGCCAATCCATATAGCTTAAAACATCTGTTGACATTTTGATACCAATAACAGTTTTGTGGTTTTATGTACTTACTGTTCTTGATAAGATATTAGTCCTATTAGGGTTTGACGGAAAGAATATCAAGTTACCTATACCACTTTTCTACCCAGGGTTAAGGATGCTAACTGCTTTTAAGCAACCATATGAAATGGTTTTTCATTTAGATCCAATTGCCATGGTATTGCGGTAGGTGAGAGAATGAGAGGTGTGTTATCGAAAGTAATTCAGAATGAGTAATTCTTTTGAATGTGTGTATATCACAGACTCCTCAAAACCTGCCTGACAATCTGTTTTTTTGTTAATGTAAGTTTGTTTTTATGTATGGTAGAGAGTGCTGATATTTAAATTTGCATTAACTACTTCTCATAATGAATAAGAAGCACATAGCTAAACTTGATTTGTAGCAAATCAATTTTGGCAGACAGCACAAAGTCAAAAAGTGTTTTTGTTTTTCAAGTAGAAAGCTTCTGCTTAAGACAGAGATTTTTCAGAGAAAATAGATCATTAATAGACATAACCAAGACTAGTCTAATATAAAGAGTAGTTATTGGAATAGTGGGAAACTCAGGGAAAATTCCTCATTTTTAATGTTCTGAAAAAAATGGGTCCAATCTTGTCTTCCTCAGTAGAACTGCTCCATCATTCAAGTTATTTATTTTCTTAATCTGTCAATATTTGTAGTAAAGGTTGAAGAATCACCAAGTTATAAGGCCTAAAGTTGAGAAATCCGATAACTCAATAAATATTGAACATCTATCCAACTTTCATGCTAATAACAGAGTGATCTTTCAAGGACAAATCTGTTCTTTCCCTTCAATAAATTCTTCACATATATTCATTACTTAAAGAAAGAATTCAAACTTCCATTTATGTATAAATACTTCTTCAGGGAGCTGGAGTGATAGCACAGTGGTAGGGCTTTTGCCTTGCATGTTGCTGACCCAGCCGACCTAAGTTCAATTCCTCTGCCCCTCTCAGAGAGCCAGGCAAGCTACCGGGAGTATCTCACCCACATGGCAAAGCTTGGCAAGCTACCCATGATGTATTTGATATGCCAAACACAGTAACAACAAGTCTCACAATGGTGACGTTACTGGGCCCGCTGGTGTAAATCGATGAACAACGGGAGGACAGTGACAGTGACATTTTCAGCAACTTGATAGATAATACAGTGGGTAGAGTGCTTGTCTTACATGCAACTGACCCAGGTTCCATTCCTGGAACCCCCATATTGGTGCTCTACATCAAATAGGAATGATCTCTGAGTACAGAGTCAGGACTAAGCTGAAAATCACCAGGTGTAGCTCAATAAGATAAACACACACACACACACACACACACACACACACACACACACACCACGCACACACTTCTTCATAGTACAAATTCTATGTATTGATTTTCTTTCACTAACCTTCATGACACTTTCTAGTCTTTCCATTCCCTACCCAGTTCCTCTTAACGCTAGTTATAAGTTCTCCAGATTGTCAATACAGATATCCATGTTCCAAAATTTCTGCTCTCTCTTCTTAACTAGCCTCTCTATGCTTTTCCTTATCTGTGAGCTGAAGTCCTATTCCTTTATCAACAATAAAATAAAATTTCCTCCCTATAAATGTATTTATTTGTATATTTTTATTTAAGGTATGCACCTGGTTGTGTTTAAGGTTTATTCCTCGCAGTGCTCTGGGGACCATATACACTATGGCATATTGAACCCAGGTTGGCTGCATGCAGGACAAGTGCCTTACTTGCTATACTATCTCTCCAGCCCCTCTTCATAAATTTTATCCAAAACTATTTTTACATTTGGTTCCATATCATAGTAAAATTCATCAAACTATGAAATAAGACTGGTGGTGGAGGTAATGAACACTTTTGTAGTGTTGGTTTGAAATAACGTGGAGTATCAATAATATACACTTAAATACTACTACTACTATTTTATTATCTAAGATATAATAAAAAAATTTCACCATATTACAAAACATACAGTGTTCATCTATCTCATTAATTCCTAAGTTTATAAAATCATGCAATCTATGTTCAAGTTACAAACACATGAAGCAAGATGAATACTTTATCTGATATATTTTATATATTATCTTACATGATAAAATTTTTATGTAGCTGAGATTAGGTTAAAAAATGAAGAGATAAAGTGAGCAAGATGTATGGTATTAGAGAAGGTAATTTATGCTTTTGATATTGTGACCAGTGTCCACTGAGAAGACATTTTGGGTAAAGCCAACAGGTAATGTATTTTCACAGTGCGTCTTACACAGTAGTCTACAAATTTATACTTGCTTCATCTTTTCATGTCATCCAGAACCCAGTATAATTTCTTTCACTTAGATACAAGTAAATAGATGGTATCTATTTTCACAAATTTCCAAATCATCATACCTTTCTGTGATGGCATTATATACAATGGGTAAAATTCCTTTCTCTTTTAATTCTCTTAATTAACCATGAAGCTCACAATAATTTGCAGACCATTTGGGTCCATGAATAAATCAAACAAAATAAATCAACTCTGTTTTCATTCCTTCCACAAAACATACATAGTAAAAGATTTTGGATAAGCTATATATGAAATAGAATTTATATTTGCTTGTAATTATTAAAACTACTTTTAATGTTCAAAACATTGAAAATTTTATGTGTGTTATTTTAAATTAAATAATTTTGAATTAAATACAGTTGCAAATGAAAATTATTGAGTTTCAATTTTACAATGTTCCATAATGTAAATTTTTTATGTTACCAAACTGGAAGGCATTTATCCATTAAAAATAAAAATTAAATAAATAAATTAGGACTGGTGAGAATGAAGAAAAATGGTATTTTGATAAACTATAAATTTTGCATTTTTTTTCCTTTTTGGGTCACACCCAGTAATGCTCAGGGGTTACTCCTGGCCTTGCACTCAGGAATTACTTCTAGCAGTACTCAGGGGACCATGTGGGATGCCGGGGGATCGAACTTCGGTCGACCATATGCAAGGCAAACGCCCTACCTGCTGTGCTATCACTATGGCCCCTAAATTTTGCAAATTTTTAATAAAACTTCTTGCTCCTATGTTCAGAACAGTTATGTCCATTGAAAATATTAAATAAACAGAAAATAGACAATGAATACTATATTTTTGCTTCCAAATTAAGGAAAGACATTCTATATGTTACTATTCAGTACTTGAAAAAAGTCTAAGTGGAGAATTTTAGAAGGTTACATAAAAGAAAAAAAAAGAATGATTTTGATGCAACAGATTCTCATGCAGAACCATTTCTTGCTCCATACACCTGTTGCTTTTGATCAAGCATAGTCAAAACCAAGAAGACATGATAGATCTGAGAATGGAGTTGAAAAAATTATCCATATTTACCTGGTATATTATTATGGATTGCTTAAATATTATTTCCAGAAACCACAACAGTCAATAAATATTTGGGTTATTATTCTAGAGAGAACCTTATACAGATTGCCCTTACCATAGACATCTGAAGGAGGTTTTGTTGTGTAAAACTGCTATATAGATAAAATAGTTTCTTATATGGTCACATTAGTATAAAATAATGAGATCTCATGCAAGTGCAATGTCCTAAATGCGTCTTCCGATGTTTAATAAGGAGCTTCTATGTTGTTTTTTTATTAAGATAGTTATCAAAGAAAAATATGACTTAATCATAAAATATGACACTTCTTAATGAAATCCACAATGAATGAAAATTGGAGAGGAAAATAAATGCAATAGTTAAAAGGCAAATGTAACCCTTGAGGCAGGAATACTCCTCATTGTTTACCAAGAACCTTTCCTTTATTTTATAGAAAACATGTCAACAGGCAACTAAGTTCAGTAAGAATAGACTTTCTCCAAAAGTGTAACAGCACAAAGTTAACTATCATACCTAACTGAGCTGACATGGTTTGTAAATGATACTGTTCTGATTTCTTACTATGTAAATTTTATCCTTCTTACAATTAATAATTTCTATTTAATCATTTTAAAAATCATTGTCAAAGGAAATGTCAGAAACACAGGAAAAGAAAAACAAATTTCCAGTGATTTTTTTTCATAATGATTTCTTACTCCTGAATCAGTGAATCAGACCACTACTACTACATTCTTATCATGTTTTCATAAAATACAAATACCCACTAACATCTTCCCTTTAAAAAAATGATTAAATATTCTACCAACCTTTGACTTTAAGGCTACTCTGAATCTACAAGTTAAGTGTAACCAAAAATATGATTTTAGAAGGTGAAATATCCACTAATAAATAATTTTTGGAAAATATTACAAGCTGTAAAAACAGATGAATAACAGATTTTACCCAGGGAAGTCACAAAAACTTTAAAAATCTCTATTAAAGTATGGAGATTTTTTTTTTCAAAATTACCCGTCTCTCTTAATCAAGTTTTTCAAAATTCTCATATAAAACTCTATACTAGAATCCTTACTGCATTCAACTTCTCTTTGCTTATTTATCCTTCAAGCAATGTTTCCTCAAATTCATTGCTTGTTAGGGTTTCCATTTATGTTTTCTATTATCTTGCATGATACACAGAAAGAATTCAAACATCCTGAAGCCTGTTGATCTCAGGGTTATCTTCAACCAAACTTATTTCCCCCACTCCTCTTTCCTCCCCTCTATCCTTTGATTTAGAAATGTTGACTAACAGTGAAGGATCATTGAAACACTCAGCTACTGTGCTGCCTAAAGCAGAAGTTAACCAAGCAGTCTAAATCATTGATAGGTTTGTGAACTCTCTTTTTCCCTATATAACTTGAAATCCAAAGTCACTTTCAATAGTAAGGTTTTAGTTTATTATATTTGCCTGGGTTGGCACAAAGATACTCTCATTGAATCGATAAACTTTCAATGGAGGTCTCTGACTTCTTACAGTGTTCTTCTTCTACAGATTAGGAAGATTGCTTTTTGCTCATGGTATTTCACTGTCAGATGTGCAGGAATTATCAAATTCTAATTGCTAAGATTTGTTTTTCTCCTCTTCTCAAGTCTTTCTAAAAATTAAAAGAGCCACTGAATTCTATTATGATTAAGCATGAATCTATAGTCCTTTGCCCCTTTTCTTCTCTCTAGATGTTAAAAATTTATTGAGTACCTTGAAATGTACAACTCAATTGATTATGGTAATTTTCCAGACAGGTAACTGCCAAAATTAATCAGTGACTCTTTATGGACTTCTTGTGTTCAAACTATGCTTAGCTACTTACAAGTTGGCACAGAATTGAGTAAGTTACCCATTCTAAATACTTTGTTTCCTGTCTATTATGAAGAGTAAAAACACACTCTGCTTTATGGAAGTAACAGTGAGGATAAAATTAGAAAGATCATATAAAATTCTTATATTGAGGGATGGACATATATTGAGCATTCAAGAAATTTTTTTTGTTATATACATAAAAGAATATTTAGAAAGCACAAGTGAAGTAATGTTTTTCACAAAGTGGCATATAAGATGATATTTAAGGTGTCTAACAGTATTATATTAAGAAGGAAACTCAAGGGATTTAAAAGTCAGAGAATTACTAAATAATATCCAGCTGAGAAATTAATTTAACTCTGTATTTTTCTTTACAAATTAATTAGCATAGGTTAATGGCATTCTACCTTCTACAGTTTTAGCAGAATTTTGCTATTATATAAGCAGTACACCTTAATTCATTTTAAAAATGTCTGATATTTTGCCAGTCACTCTAGTTATTTTTGAAAATAATTCCTGTTATCTCAAAATGTGAGTAATCTAAAAAGGAACTCTAAAAGGAGGGTATGTACTAAGTTCACAACCTAATGGATGCAAATGGCTTGTAGAAGAAACCTATAAAAACAGAATCCTTGAGTTTTTTTTCCTTCAGAGTTGACTACCAAGCTGTGTTCATAGTTCACAGAGAACCAACCCATCTGGTGATTCTTGACCAATTAGGTGGTTTGGTTGAATGCAAAGGTCCTACCATGCAGTTCTTTTCAGACCCTGAGAAATTTGGGACCATAACATTTATCTTAGAGATGACCAGGGACTCCCAGAATAGAAATGGGTGGTATTGGGGCAAGGACCAGAAATGTGTTGCTAGTGATTAAATGGGATTAAGATAATCTCTGTATTATTTCACAAATCTCTTAGTTCTTAATGAAATGCATCCTTTTACCACATGCAATATTCTATAGAAACAGCACCTGAGTAAAAAACAAACGTAATCCTGTATTACCTGAATCATTTATTCTTTGAATATTCTTTGCATAAATATGTATGTTTAACTAAGTTCACAAGGCTCTCTGAATTCTGGACCCTTCCTCTCACCTCCCCAATCTCCGTTCTTGTTGCCCAATCTCTATTCTTGTTATGCGTGAACTCTCCTCCCTCTTCTGTTAGATGAACCTATATAAACTCAAAAGTATCACATTCACTATATTCACGGACTTTTCTGTACACTGCTTGCTTGGCTTGTTGTAACTTCCAGCTGCTCCTTCTTATGCTTCCCTCCACTTTCTATCCTTCCTTGTGAACGGAAAGTTCTGCTGGGGACCCCTTCACCTTTGCTCCTAAAGATGAAACACTTACTTAATTATTCATGGTGACTGGAGGTCTGTCCCATAACCCTTTGCACAGCAGAAGCTTCTCATCTATTTATAGGGTGAATATTTCCTATCTGACTTGTGAGCTGTTGGGGCAGATTGGAGTTTTCAGGGTCTATTATAAGGCTTCAAAAGTCTTAAGTTCTTAATAAATATTGTATACTGAAGAAATAAAATTACAGTTTTAACATAATGTTAAAAGGAAAACCTTTTAACATTTAAATGGGTCTGAAGTGATAGTACAGTGGGTAGGGCTCTTGCTGTCCATGTGGCTGACCGAGGTTTGATCCCCTGAACCTACTATGGTCTCTTGAGCTCTGAGCCAAAAGTAAGCTCTGATCACCACTGAGCCCCTTGCTAAAAAAAAAGGAAGGAAAACAAGAAGGAAGGAAGGAAGGAAGGAAGGAAGGAAGGAAGGAAGGAAGGAAGGAAGGAAGGAAGGAAAGGTGGAAGAAATTAGCCTGCTTTTTTTCTTCAGTATTAGAAGGGTAATTATCAAATGCCATCTTCCTTTTCTAGTTGGTTGACATAATTCTTAAGCCTGATTTACAATATTATCCATGATAAAGCATCATGCATAATTCAACAGGCAACCCCCTCTCTAGAGTGTCTGTGTACCTCCACCATTGGCTCATTGTCCCTTTTATCCCCACTGCCCCTTGTCTCTCCACCATGGTAAAATTAGTTCTGTAGACCAGATCACAGATTCTATTGCTATGAGAATTTATTATTCCCATATTATGCTTCCTTATATCTCACATTTGAGAGAGGTCACTAAAATTCCATCTGTCTTTCAGACTTCTATATTTTTCTAAATTCCAAGGAACCATTTGGGTTGCTCCCTGGAGTCTATTATACCCATATCTACTCTGGAGACATTCCTTCTTGGTATTTATTACTGTTTTTTTAAATGCAGAATTATTGAGGAAAGTATTCAGAGGATTCAAAATAATTAAAAATAGTATTATAGCATGAATACAAAATCTATTTTTTATTTTAAATGCCATAACAAGGGCAAGCTGTCCTCAGTAAAATGTTTGCTAATGTAACTTTCCAGCCCCTCAAAATTTATTCTCAATGAACAGTCATATCCTTACACAAACACCTATGTCTAAAAACATAGGTATCTTCTCTAGCTATCATCTCATTCTCTCTTCATATATGTAGAAAATTTAGTGGTTACTCTAATACCCACAGGAAAATACTCAGGTTCCTAGAATTGCATTAGAAAACTCTTTTCATTGTACTCACATACAATTCCAGATTTCTTTCTCTTTCCTTGAAATTTATATTTTAATCTTACAGCAAACTATAATATTCCCCAAGCCTGTGCCTGTGTACTTATCAACCTTACTTCTTAAAATGCACTTTATCTGCATGAATAGTTCCTTCAATCCCTTCATGAAACAGCTCAAATGTTACCATCTGCTTTTCCCAGTCTGGGTAATTTATCCAATCCCCTATAAATACACACACACACACACACACACACACACACACACACACACACACACACGACTGTATGGTTCTACCCTTACCATCAGCCTAACATATAGGATAGTTCTTGTTTACATCTTTATCTCTCTTCCTTGCACTGGTATCTCCTGCAAATGCATCTTCTAAATTATTTTCAGTTCTGTGTCTCTACTTCATAGACCACAAATCACAAAATCACAAATCATCCTGTTATTCGTCGATTGCCTCGAGCAGGCCCCAGTAACGTCTCTTTCATCCTAGCCCTGAGATTATATTCAAGGCTCTTTAGGATAATGAGACCCATCATTGTTACTGGTATTTGGCATATTGGGTACACCACGGGGAGTTTGCCAGACTCTTCCGTGTGGGCAGGCTACATTCGGTAGCCTGCCAGTTTGTACAAAGTAGGAATGAGATAATAAGATGTCATAATAAGATGTCCTACTTCATAGATCACAGTTTGGCAAAACAAATATACAATAAATAAGTAGAAAATATATACAAATTACTTAAAGAAATTACTTGGTATTTATGCACTTAATATTTATGATTTTTGCTCATGAGATTCACCTATTGGATGCCACATAAAATTTGCTAAATCCCAGAAATCATGTGTATAAAGAAACTGTTACCTACAAAATCTTTATAGCTTGTTCAAGAGTTTAGTCAATATTTTGACTTGGCATCTAGCAGTTCACCATTTTGCTTTAAATACATTTTATTACAATAATTTTCAGGAAGATTTTGAATCCTTATGAAATATATTGGAGATTCTATGGATGATTGTTTTGTAATTTATGACACTAAAGAACAAAAAATGATTTTCCTCACACAGATCTAATCAGTATTGGTGCTAGTATAGGTCACAATTGGTATTTTGCAAAGTTGTTGCAAGATTCACCAGTTTCCTGAGATATTGAACAAAGAATGTCCATCATGAGATGTTTGAGAACACTGCATTCTTGGCCCTGCATGGAGGTTAGCAGCATAAGATAGCATTATAAAAGCCCTGAGAAATTCTTCACTAAAACAATCTGTTTATCTTTCTTTAGCTCAATGTTCCTAAATTTATTCAATGGTGGAACTTTGAGGAGCTTTAAAACTCACTGTGGTAAAATCTAATCTTGATCACCAAAATCTCAGCCCAGTGCTAAACTCTGAATTACAGCACCATCTTTAGATCTCAAATTATTTGGGGCACAGTTTTTATCTTGAAGGGTCTACTTCAGTATTCCTCAACTGGGAAACAAAATGGCTCTATTGGAGGACCCATTAAAATCACAAAAAAAGAAGATGATGACACAAGACTAGAGGGGCCACTTGGTAGACCAGGGAACCCAGAGGAAGAACACATGATAGGAAAAGGACTAAAGTCATTGAACAATTGAAAAACAATTGTTTATATACTTGAAAAATGTTGTATAGTACTTTCTTTATTTTTGGCATAAACTATACATACTTATCTTTAAATTTTCTTTCCCGTGGTAATTAGAAAACATAAATAAGCAGTTCCTTTATAATATGAAAGATAATGGGGGGGGGAGAATTACATTGTTTTAAATTTCCCTCCTACATTATTATGCTTTTTATTCTTGCTTTATATGCTATGACAATGTCAGTGCCATACTAAAGACTTAGAAAGTAGTTATTTTAATGTCATGGATCATTTGAAATAGAACTTATAAACTTTCATAAACTTTTAAGCATTCAAATATAATTTTTGTGCTAAAGTATACATATGAATATACTCATGTACACACACAATCAAGAAAATTAAACTAAAATCATTTTAAAAACACCTTTAAGAAAGATGTCACTTTTAGACAAATACAGTCATATATGCATGTCTTATTTTCATCTAAAAATATGACACTTTTGTTAATAATCTGAGATTCAGTTCACAAAAAGTAAATATATAATAGCTCTCATCTTTGTAAAAATATGATAATAAAATATTTTTTGAACAAATGGCACTTCTTTGTAAAACAGAACAATTCTGTAATGCAAAAAATTAGTACCAAAGAGCACAAAAGTCTTTTCTTTTATAAGCTTAAGACACATATAAAAATATGCGACTTTCAATTACCAATAAGCACATTATTTTAGATGAAGCTCAGCTTATTCTAGGGTAAATGCACAAGTGGAAGCCTCAACTGGGCTACTATTTTATAAGTAGCAAAAGATGGAAGCATCTGAACACTTAGGATGTCACCTTAAAACAGACTGTCACACATATTTCTTCACACATTTGAAACCCAACTTATCAACCTTAACAAGTGTTGTTATCAAAAGAATTTTGGTGCCTTTGTTCTTTCCCTTTTGCAAGTAAATTACACTTTTAGGATTTATTAAGACAAGAAACAATTTTTGAATAGCAGGTCAAAACTCTCTACGGAAAAATTCTCATTACTTTCTAGCCTGAAGCAGTATTTACCACCCAATGTATCCATCTTTTTCCTGTTTCTTCTATATCTATATTTCCTGAATCTTGTTTCTGTGCCTAATGCTATAACATTGCAGCAGTTTGTTCAAAGCAAGACTCTTATTTTTGCTCTTAGCCGGTGCTATACAAACCCTGATCAATTATTGAAGTAGAAGCCCTGAAGTAACACAACTATTACTGGAGCAGGCGGATAAAAATGGAATACTTTCAGCTGTAGTATATTTACTTTTGAGTTTCAGCAAACAAACCAACAAGTTATACTACTTTGTCTTTACTTTGCTCAATGTATAATATTTCCTGTTTCCCTCACAGTCTTTTCTTCATAAAGCAAATCCTTGAAAATTTCAGTTTCTGTTTGTAATTGTTATAATGTAGGATTTTACACAGAAAAAGTCCTTTTTACCTGGATAAGATGGACTTAGATGAGTTAATGCAGACCTATCATGCCAAGAACCTCTTGTTTCTTGTAAAGTTCCTCTATGCTTTGTTTTTATATGTAAATGACACTGCAAACCATCCACAATAATATTTAAAACAACAAACTCTATCATGAAGGAAAGTATTCATTAAAGCTTTTCAGAAAAGTAAAATTAGAAGTAGAGAAAATTTCTCATGAAGCACAACCGCTAATCACATTTACACATTTTAATTTTTCTCTTTTTCTTACTCCATTATTCACAGAGTCTCCCAAGATGCTGTCATTTTTTTTGTAATGGCTCCCTTATTTAATTACACAGAAGATATCTCATCAGGTTTCCAGTGAAGGCTACAAATATTCATCTTCTGATAAGTTAACTTGCATCTGCAGCCTCAATATGGCGGTGCACTTCTTTTCTTTCTTCTATTTTGTTTAATTTTGGATGTCTGCTCTGGGTTTTAAGGACTAAATAATAGTGAAGATAACTGGAAATGTTCCAAAATTTTTATATGTACTGTGCAGCCGAAACCAAAATTAGTAGTTATACTCCAGAACTAATAATATTTGACATTTATTCTTATCATTGCCTGAAGT
Organism: Sorex fumeus; assembly: GCF_029834395.1. NCBI lineage: Eukaryota > Metazoa > Chordata > Mammalia > Eulipotyphla > Soricidae > Sorex > Sorex fumeus. The sequence continues at coordinate 22,584,041 of NW_026606092.1, forward strand.
TTGGGTAGAGAGTTCCAGCAAGTTTGTGAAAAGTAGCTAAGGACAATATAAGAAATTGTTTTTAAAGTATTATGTGTCTGCAACACATTCTTAGCTCTTCTTTTTCAGCAAAGCAAATAAAAGCAATCTGAATAACCCCTAAGCACCGAAGGTGAGCACATTATGAAAAACACTTTCATGAATTCGTAAGTATCTCATCAAAGCCACTTGAAACACTTTGATATTTGAAAAGAAAAAAAGTCATGAATAAAAAGGCCATATGCATGTGGAAGCTTTTATAATTTAGGATAGTTTTATCTCAATGTCTTGTTATGAAGTGATGTTCATCTTTTTCTTCATATGCTCTTCATTTGTGAATAGGTCTATTAGATACAACAGAAGGCATAAAATAACTCAACTGAAATATATAATAGATTAGGATCTTATCAAACGTTTTTAAAATATGAGGACATCTGAACCACTAGTGTTATGAAAGCAAGTTATAACTTATCATCAAGATAACCAAAGAAAGGTTTTTTTTTATTTATTCCACACTGCCAGTAGTGTGAAAGCAACAATATTACATTATTATTAGTTTCCTTTCTCTTTACTCATTTCAAAGAGGAGAAAAAGTGTATTTGTATACTTTCTAGAATATGCATTTTTTTGCTTGAATTAATATTGTGATTCAAGCATGGAATTAATGGATAGGAGGGATATAATATTATTTATATACTTGGCAGATTAGAGATGGCCCATTCATTTACTCAACCCATCTGCTTTATTGTTTTCAGTATTGTGTTACATACAATTCATGAAAGGTAGCTTAGACAATGAGAAACATACTTGATAAAAGTTAAAAGAACTATCGAAAAATGTATACTTTGTTAAAGTTATTTGTTCAATATGGCTCTAGATAGGGAAACAAACAGCATTTGTCTTTCCCCACCAAGTTACAGTCTTAGTCTTCTAAAGTACTATACAGTTCAAACTTTTTGTGTGTGCATGTGAGTGCGTATGTTTGTGTGTGTGTGTGTGTGTGTATGCACGTGTGTGCGTGCCACACCTGGAGGTGTTCAGGGATTACTCCTGGTTTTACCCTCAGGATTACTTTGTGGATCAAATTGGATTTGACCACAGGCGAGGCAAGTGATTACCCTCTATTCCTGTGTTATCACTCCAGGACCAGTTTCCGGTACTTCTTAAGGGTATCTGTTACTGTTTCAGTTTCAACAAAATTCCTCTTTAAGTTGAGTTTAATGACTAACGGGATTTATCTATTTAATCTTTGTTTCGATATGACTTTTAAGAATTTAATTATTTACTCATTCATTCCCATATCCCTTTATTAAGGGAAAAATATAAATGACTTTTTAAAAAAATTTTTTATTAGTGAAACACCATGAGGTACAGTTGCAGACTTACAAATTTTTGTGCTTGGGTTTCAGTTATACAATGATTGAGTACCCATCCCTTCACTAGTGCCCATTCTCCACCACCACTAACCCCATATCCCTCCCACCCCCTCATCCCCCCATCCTACTCTGCCTCTGTGACAGGGCACTCCCTTTTGTTCTCTCTTTCCTTTTGGGTGCTGTGGTTTGCAAAAGAGAAATTGAGTGGCAATCATGTTCGGTCTATAGTCTACTTTTATAGAGCAAATGCTATGCCTTATGTACATTACAATGCATTATGCACTTTGTTGGATTTTGACAAGACAAATAATGCAAAAGACAGTGTTCTTAGGAATTGAAAAACTAATAGAGAAAATAGAAAAAACTCACCATAACTATTCATAGCTAAGTGGGTACAAGATATTAGAGTTATCAACAGATGATTTTTTTTTCCCCTTTATTTTATTTTATTTTTTTTAAAGTTGTAGATTTACAATTTTTTGTGCTTTGGTTTCAATTATACAATGATCAGATACCCATCCCTCCACCAGTGCCCATTTTCCACCACCATGGATAATATCCCTCCCACCCCCATCCCCCCATCCCCCCGTCTCTGTGGCAGGGCAATCCCCTGTGTTCTCTCTCTCCTTTTGGGTGTTGTGGTCTGCAAAAGAGGCATTGAGTGGCAAACATGTTCAGTCCATAGTCTACTTTCGACATGCATCTCCCCTCCTGGGAGGATCCTCCAAACATCCTTTATTTGGTGCTCCCTTCTCTATCTGAATAGCCCTTTCCTCTAGGATACCCGGCTGGCCTCTAAGTTATGGAGTAATCCTCCTGGTGCTGATCTCAGCTATTCTTGGGTATTAATCTCATACTTTGTTACTTTATATCCCCCAGATGAATGCAATCTTTCTATGTCTATCCCTCTCTTTCTGACTCATTTCGCTTAGCATGATACTTTCCATATTGTACCACTTGTATGTAAATTTCATGACTTCATCTTTTCTAAGAGCTACATAGTACTCCATTGTGTAGATGTACCAAAGTTTCTTTAACCAGTCATCTGTTCTTGGGCATTCAGGTTTCTTCCAGTTTCTGGCTATTGTAAAGAGGGCTGCAATGAACAAACAAGTGCAGATGTCACTTCGACTATACATTTTTGCCTCTCTGGGATATATTCCCAGGAGTGGTATTGCTGGGTCAAATGGGAGCTCAATTTCTAATTTTTTGAGAATCGTCCATACTGTTTTCCAGAAGGGCTGAACCAGTGGACATTCCCACCAACAGTGAAGGAGTGTCCCTTTCTCGCCACATCCACGCCAGCATCGGTTGCTTTTGTTCTTTTGAATGTGGGCCAGTCTCTGAGGTGTGAGATGGTATCTCATTGTGGTTTTGATCTGCATCTCCCTGATGATTAATGATGTAGAGCATTTTCTCATGTGCTTTTTTGCCATTCGGATTTCTTCTTTGAGAAAGTTTCTGTTCATTTCATTGCCCCATTTTTGGATGGGGTTGGATGTTTTCTTCTTGTGGAGTTTAACCAGTATTTTGTATATCCTGGATATCAACCCCTTGTCAGATGTGTATTCGGTGAATATCCTTTCCCATTCTGTAGACTGTCTTTGTATTTTGGTCACTGTTTCTTTGGAGGTGCAGAAGCTTCTTAGTTTAAGATAGTCCCATTTATCTATCTCTGTTTTCACTTGCTCGGCCAGTGGCGTGGCATCTTTGAAGATACCATTAGCTTCAATGTCATGGAGGGTTTTGCCAACTTTATCTTCAATGTACCTTATGGTTTCTGGTCTTATGTTGAGGTCTTTAATCCATTTTGATCTTACTTTTGTACATGGTGTTAGGCAGAGTTCTGAGCCTATTTTTTTGCATGTAGCCGTCCAGTGATGCCAACACAATTTATTAAAGAGGCTTTCCTTACTCCACTTCACATTACTTGCACCTTTATCAAAGATTAGATGAGCATATGATTGAGGAGAGATGTCAGTGTATTCAACCCTGTTCCATTGGTCTGCAGTTCTGCCTTTGTTCCAGTACCATGCTGTTTTAATTATTACTGCTTTGTAGTACAGTTTGAAGTTCGGGAGGTTGATTCCTCCCATTTTCTTTTTCCCAAGAATTGCTTTAGCTATTCGTGGGGGCTTATTGTTCCATATAAATTTCAAGAGTGTTTGCTCCATTTCTTTGAAGAATGTCATGGGTATCCTTATAGGGATTGCATTGAATTTATACAATGCTTTCGGTAGTATTGCCATTTTGACAATGTTAAGTCTCCCGACCCATGAGCAGGGGATATCTTTCCATTTCCTCATGTCCTCTTTTATTTCCTGAAGTAGCGTTTTGTAGTTTTCTTTGTACAGGTCCTTTACTTCCTTAGTTAAGCTGATTCCTAGGTACTTGATTTTCTGGGGCACAATTGTGAATGGGATTGTTTTTTTCATGTTGCTTTCTTCTCTCTCACTGTTTGCGTATAGGAAAGCCATGGACTTTTGGGTATTGATTTTATAACCTGCAACTTTACTATACGAGTCTATTGTTTCTAAGAGTTTTTTGGTGGAAGTTATTGGGTTCTCTAAGTAGAGTATCATATCATCTGCGAATAGTGAGAGCTTGATTTCTTCCTTTCCTACCTGAATGCCCTTAATATCTTTTTCCTGCCTAATCGCTATTGCAAGTACTTCCAGTACTATATTGAACAGCAGTGGAGAGAGTGGGCATCCCTGTCTCGTCCCTGATCTTAGAGGGAAGGCTCTCAGTTTTTCCCCATTGAGGATGATGCTTGCTGTAGGCTTGTGGTAGATGGCTTTAATTATGTTGAGGAAGGTCCCCTCTATACCCATTTTGGCTAGGGTTTTCATCATAAAGGGGTGCTGGATCTTATCAAATGCTTTCTCTGCATCTATTGATATGATCATATGCTTTTTATCTTTTCTTTTGTTGATATGGTGGATTATGTTGATTGATTTCCGAATGTTGAACCATCCTTGCATCCCTGGGATGAATCCTACTTGGTCATGGTGTATGATCTTTTTGATGAGTAGTTGGATTCTATTTGCTAGTAGTTTGTTGAGGATCTTTGCATCTGTGTTCATCAGGGATATCGGCCTGTAATTCTCTTTCTTTGTGGTATCTCTGTCTGCTTTTGGTATCAGTGTGATATTTGCTTCGTAGAAACTGTTTGGAAGTGTTTTTGATATTTCAATTTCGTGGAAAAGCTTAAAGAGTATTGGGAGTAAGTCCTCTTTAAAGATTTGGAAGAATTCACTAGTGAATCCATCCGGGCCAGGACTTTTGTGCTTGGGGAGACTTTTTATTACCATTTCAATTTCCTTGATGGAGATAGGTCTGTTCAGGTATTCCAGGTCTTCTTGGTTCAGCCTTGGGAGTCTGTAGGAGTCTAGGAATTTATCCATTTCCTCGAGGTTTTGATGTTCCGTGGCATAAAGCTTCTCAAAGTACTCCCTGAGGATCCTCTGAATTTCTGTGGTTTCTGTTGTAATGACCCCCTTTTCATTTCTGATTCGGTTTATTAGGGTTTTCTCTCTCCCTTTCTTTGTGAGTTTTGCTAGAGGCTTATCGATCTTGTTAATTTTCTCAAAGAACCAGCTCTTGGTTTCATTGATCTTTCGGATTGTTTTTTGGGTTTCCATCTCGTTAATCTCTGCTCTGAGTTTTATTATTTCCTTTCTCCTGTTCGGGTTGTGCTCCTTTTTTTGGTCCTTCTCCAAGCTCTTAAGCTGTGAGGTTAGGTTACTTATGTGTGCTCGCTCCTCCTTCCTGAGGAATGCTTGTAGAGCTATAAACTTTCCTCTTAACACAGCCTTTGCTGTGTCCCATAAGTTTTGGTAACTCGTGTTCTCATTTTCATTCGTTTCTAGGAATCTTTTGATTTCCTCTTTGATTTCCTGTCTAATCCACTCGTTGTTCAATAGTGCACTGTTTAATTTCCAGGTGTTTGATTTAGTTTTCTGTTTTTGTGTGTGATTTACTTCTAATTTCAGCGCATTATGGTCTGAGAAGATTGTTGATACAATCTCTACCTTCTTAATTTTATGGAGGCATGTTTTGTGGCTCAGCATGTGGTCTATCTTGGAGAATGTTCCATGGACGCTTGAGAAGAATGTGTATTCAGCTTTTCGTGGATGAAGTGTCCTGTATATATCTACTAAGTCCCTTTCTTCCATTGTTTCCCTCAAATGAAGTATGTCCTTGCTAAGCTTGAGTCTGGTTGATCTATCAAGAGGTGACAAAGCAGTGTTGAAGTCTCCCACTAGTATTGTGTTGCTATTGATGTCTTTTTCCAAATCTATGAGTAGTTGTTTTAAGTACTTTGCTGGTCTCTCATTAGGTGCATATACATTTATTATTGTAAGTTCTTCCTGTTGTACAGATCCTCTGATCAATAAGTAATGGCCTTCACTGTCTCTTATGACCTTCCTCACTCTGAAATCAATGTGGTCTGATATAAGGATGGCTACCCCAGCTTTTTTATGGGAGCTGTTTGCCTGTAGGATTGTTTTCCAGCCTTTGACTCTGAGTCTGTGTTTGCTTTGACTATTGAGATGCGTTTCTTGCAGGCAGCAGAATGTTGGGTTCAATTTTCTAATCCATCCTGCCACTCTATGTCTTTTAATTGGTGCGTTTAGCCCATTGACATTGAGAGAGATTATTGTTATGGGATTTTGTCCCATTGTTATGTTAAAATTGGGTGTATTTGAGGAGCCTTTCTTGCCTTAAAGTAGCCCATTTAGTTGTTCTTGTAACCATGGTTTTGAGTCTATGAAGTTCCTGAGCTGTTGTTTGTCTGTGAAACTGTGTGTTGTTCCTTCTATTATGAATGAGAGTCTTGCTGGGAAAAGTATTTTGGGGGAGGCATTTATTTCATTGAGTTTTTTTACTATGTCCCACCACTGTTTTCGGGCCATGAGGGTTTCATCAGAAAAATCAGCTGTGAATTTTAAGGATGCTCCTTTGTAAGAGATTTCTTTCTTCGATCTTGCTGCTTTCAGAATTTTGTCTCTGTCTAAGGTTTTGGTCATTTTGATCAGAATGTGTCTTGGGGTATTTTTATTCGGATTTCTTCTAGCTGGTACCCTTCGGGCCTCCTGAATGTGGTCACAAGTTTTCTTCAGCTCTGGAAATGTTGTAGCAATGATGTCTTTGACAGTTTCTTCTTCATCGAGGTTTTCTTCCTGTCCCTCTGGGACTCCAATAATTCTTATGTTACCCCTCTTGGCTTCATCACGATCTTCTCTTGCCATCTGTTCCCGAATTGTGAGTCTCTTTTCCATTTTCTGCTCTTTTCGGGAGAGTCTCTGAACTTCATCTTCGAGCTCACTGATTCTGTTCTCAGCCGCTGTTACTCTGCTGCTGAGGCCTTCCACTGAGCTTTTCAATTCGCCTACGAGATTTTTCAGGTCTGACATTTCTGATTGCATTTTCCTCATTTCTGCCTTCAGATCCTCTTGTCTTCTATTGGCATTGCTTTCCATTGTTTCTTTTAATTCCCTAAGCATCCTAAGTAGCTCCCTTCTGAATTCCTTGTCAGAGAGGTTGTCTAACATTACAGTACTGTTGGTGTCATCTGGGCTAGACTCTTCAATATGAATGTTTGGTGGGCTTTTGCGTTGCTTTACCATTGTGAGAGGTGTGGTTTAGTCCTTCACGTTCAGTGTTACTATTCTGCTTGATATGCAGTGTGAGTTAAGATAGGCTTATGAGTTATTGGCAACTGTATTTCTAGTGGCTGAGCTAAAATAGAGAAGTTTCCATCTAAGAAGTTAGCTTATGGTTCCTATGGCATATGTAGTGGGAAAATATTTCGCGGCCGCGTTAGCGGCCGCGGCTCCGGAAAGAGTCCCTGGCACTGGGCGAGGAGTTGGGAATATCTCCTGTTTGGAATTGGAGCCGTTCAGCTTTGTTGCCCAGAGCTGGGCCTCTGTGCCCGTCCCACGCGGCTCAGGGGTTGAAAACCGGCTGTCTCGGGGCTGTTTCTAGCTGCGCGTGCCCAGAGAGGAACCCGGGCCCTTGGGGGCGGGCTGTACCTGTTGGAATTGGAGCCGTTCAGCTTTGTTGCCCAGAGCTGGGCCTCTGTGCCCGTCCCACGCGGCTCAGGGGTTGAAAACCGGCTGTCTCGGGGCTGTTTCTAGCTGCGCGTGCCCAGAGAGGAACCCAGGCCCTTGGGGGCGGGATGTACCTGTTGGAATTGGAGCCGTTCAGCTTTGTTGCCCAGAGCTGGGCCTCTGTGCCCGTCCCACGCGGCTCAGGGGTTGAAAACCGGCTGTCTCGGGGCTGTTTCTAGCTGCGCGTGCCCAGAGAGGAACCCGGGCCCTTGGGGGCGGGCTGTACCTCAACAGATGATTTTTTTCCCTTATTACAAAAGAGAAGGATTGCAGATTGGAGCAATCTGGGTTGAGAAAGTTTTAGCAAGGGATCTTAAACCATTCCTTATGAAATGGCTACAAATATTTAACAGAATGAAAAAACATGTTTCTTAAATATGTTTCTGTCCACTCTCCACACAGTCAGACGAGCTTCAAAATAAGAGTGACGGCCACACGACCACAGGGCCACAATCCAGAGACACACAAACAAGCCTCAGACCTGAGCAACCTGCTGCAGAGATGGCTCTGTACTTTGCAATATGTCTTTTCCTCTGGGCTGCTCCAGATAGAGGCAGGTGCTGTCCCTCCGCCTGCCCTCTAAGAGCTACAGTGGCCGCCATTTTCTAGAAGTCAGTGACAAACTCCAGGTAGGAATGGCGGCGGTGCCAAATGCCAAGCCTCATGGACAAGGGGAGGAGTGAGCCCTACTCTTTCTCCCACCCCAATGGGACTCTGAGATGACAACACACCTGGCCACCATCTACTTAAGCTCCCACATGGCCATGATCCACAGACACACAGATGAACCTCAGACCTGAGAACTTGCTTCAGAGATCTCTTCAGACCCTAATTATTAAAATTTTGGTGGTGGGAAACATGGCACTGGTGAAGGGATGGATGTTTCATGACTGTATGATCGAAGCTCAACATGAAAGTTTTGTTTCCGTACCTCACGGTGAATCAATAGAAAGAAAGAAAGAAAGAAAGAAAGAAAGAAAGAAAGAAACCTCAGGTATAAGAGAATTGTGACTGAAAACTCCAAACTTAAGGGAACTGAGATGGGTGACCACCACCCATCTGCCCCCTTTCCAGCAGTTTGGCAGTCATCCCCACAAGTTGTCACTGGTGCCATATAATCTCATCGACAGCCATGATCCAGAGACTCTATCGGAAAGAGCACAGAAGAAAATGCCATAGCCATGCCTCCAGATCCCTTAGCTAGGGTGTTTCATTTGGGGCAACCTGGAGCCAGCGCCAGCAGATGAAAATCTGTAGAACTCAACCACTGCCAGGATCACGGTTGCACTCCACAAGCTTGGACTGATCATCACCTATGAATGAACCTATTATTGGACATCTCATAATTTACACCTCTGATATGCCAAGAGTAATGCACTACATTTGATGGTGTTTAAAGCAAAAAGCAACCAATCCAGAGGGGGAAATATATTTATACATATAGGTATGTAAGCATACAAGGCTCAGCCTTTAGCAACATGTTACTAATCTCTTATAGAGGGGCTTAAGGGCTGGCTCCTGGCTGAAATACAACAATTTTCACACACTTTTCTCTAAGAAATATTTTTTGGATCATTTTTAGCAGATTATTTATATAACAAGAAATGCAGTTTCAGTTCTGCTTAGGGGCTAGGGTTTGGGGTTCAGGATGGAAACATTCGAAACATAGTGGTGGGAAGGTGTAATGGTAGTAGGATTGGTGTTTGAATATTAAGTTCAATCAAATATTGTGAACAACTTTATAAAAATAAAATAAAATAAAAATAAATAAAAGTTATATAAACTGAAAAAGATATGTTTCCAAAGGTATAAAATGATAGTTATATGCTCTATGCATATAAAAGACAATAGCTCAGATTTTTGAATGAGTTTATTGTTGATAAATTTTTTTATTCATGGATTTTTCTACCAAACTCCACTGAAGGAATGATTTCCCATGGAGGTGAAGTAAATGAATAAATTTCCACTCAAAGTTTTATATCTAGTAAGGTCAGAAATATGTTTCTGGCCACTCCACAGACTCAGAGGTGTGGAGTGTGGGCCTGCTCGAGGCAATCGATGACCAACAGGATGACAGTGATGATACAGTGAGTGATACAGTGAAGGTCAAAAAAAGACATTAACTTACAAATGCAAACAAATAAAACATGTAGCAGTATAATGCACAGTCTACTTCAAAACTATTAAGGCAAAATCCTCTAGGTTTCTTTTGATATATGTTCAATGTCTCAGGAAACTAAAAATGAGACTATTTTCAATTGTGACATGCTAGAAACTTGGGAATCATGAATGGTTACTTATGAAATACAAATTTAACACATTTGACAGTAGCTATATATTTCTCTTAACAGTGCTACTTGAAAACTTTATTTCTTTTATTCACATTCATTTTATCTACTAAGGTTTAATAATAAAATGGCAGTATGCTGAAGGATATAGACATAAAAATCTTTTAGGCAGAAGAATTGAAAGACAAACATTGCACTAAATTATAATCACTTTATAGAATTTGAAGGACTACTTTGCTGGAGTGATAGCACAGCGGGTAGGGCATGATAGCACAGCAGGTTCGGCGTTTGCCTTGCATGCAGCCGATCCAGGCTCCATACCTCCACCCCTCTCAGAAAGCCCAGCAAGCTACTAAGAGTATCTCATCCTCATGGCAAAGTCTGGCAAGCTACCCGTGATGTATTTGATATGCCAAAAACAGTAACAACAAGTCTCACAATTTGTTGTGAGATGTTACTGGTGCCTGCTCGAGAAAATTGATGAACAACGGGAGGACAGTGGCACAGTGGTACAGTGGTACATGAATGTTTCATGACTATTTCAGTTATAAAATGTTCAAGCACCTATCCCTTCACCAGTGTCCGCTACTCTCCACCAATGTCCCCAGCTTCCTACCGGCCCTCCCCAGGAAAACCCTTTTGGGTTTTGGGCAACACCGGGTGATGCCGGATATATTCCTAGCTCTGTACTCAGGAACTACTCCTGGCAATGCTCAGGAAACCATCTGGGTTTTCATGAATAAAAAACAGGATAACAGCATATAAGGAAAGCACCCTGCCCACTGTACTATCTCTCCAAGTCCCCCTTGGACGTTATCATAAAATACAGTCAAATCCACAGAGGGGCACTCATATTTGACATACATTGTGTTCTAATGCTAAGTCTAAAATCCAGAGCAGAGATCATGAAGCCTTCACTCTTACCTGATCATTGCCACACTACTGCTTAAACATTTGTGAGAGCAGGACTGCAATCAACTCAACCCAAAGACAGGTAAAGGTAAGATAAAGGCCCTCCCGTTGTTCATCGATTTGCTCAAGCGGGCCCAGTAACGTCTCCATTGGAGACTTTGTTGTTACTGTGTCTGGCATAACGAATATGTCATGGGGAGCTTGCCAGGCTCTGCCGTGCGGGCGAGATACTCTCGGTAGCTTGCCGGGCTCTCTGAGAGGAGCGAAGGAATTGAACTTGGGTCAGCGATGTTGGCTGCGTGCAAGGCAAACGCCTTACCGCTGTGCTATCGCTCCAGCCCTGCGTTGGTGGTATAGTGGTATAGTGGTATAGTGGCTAGCATAGCTGCCTTCCAAACCAAAGACAATATTACCATAGGTTTTATTGCAAGGATATACTTTCATTAAGCATCACACGGGAGAAAGTAAGGAATGTATATACTCATAACTAGTACTGAAAAGGGGCTGGAGTGATAGCACAGCGGGTAGGGCGTTTGCCTTGCACGCAGCCAACATGGCCGCCCCGAGTTCGATTCCTCCGCCCCTCTCGGAGAGCCCGGCAAGCTACCAAGAGTATCTCGCTCACACGGCAAAGCCTGGCAAGCTTCCCGTGATGTATTCAATATGCCAAACACAGTAACAACAAAGTCTCACGATGGAGATGTTACTGGGCCCGCTCGAGCAAATCGATGAACAACGGGAAGACAGTGACAGTACTGAAAAAGTTTGTAATTAACTGTCAAAATTAATGGCATACAGAGCAACACAGAAAGTTGATTATTTGAAAGGAGTTTTAATTATTAGAGAAGACACTGTTAAAGAACAGCTTTTGGTAAGACTTTAAAAGATAAGACTTGGATAAGCGGTCTGTTTGTCAGCTTAAAAGTTTTTTTATTCTTTCATGGTAGTTCAGTGTAGAGTTAGGCAGAAAAGAATTTTAATTCCAGCTCTGTTAGTAAGCAGTTGTGTAATTTAGGGTAAGTTATTTGAAATTTCTGAGTCTTCATTTCCTCACTTGTATAAAGAGTCAAAATATTTAATCTGGGGAATAGCAGATAAAATTTCTGGCCTTACAGGATCCCAATATAATAGGCTTAAAAAAAACAACTATATAAAAAAAGTACTTTAAATGAGACTAATATCAAATGGTGGTCCTCCGCTCCCGGTCTCCTGCCCCCATGACTGACTGTCCTTGCCGCGGGGGCCCCTTGGAGGGGAGCCAGTTGAGCTTTCCTCCCCACCCGGAAAAGGGCTCCGGCAGCCAAAGACCTCCAGGACCAGCCACCACCATGCTGAGACCACTCTCCGCACACATGAAGGTACTGGCAGAGGGACAAAGTCACGCGGGTTCCAGGGCCGAGATCTACAAACCTAATCGGATTTGGGCCGAGTATCCTCCACACAGAGCCTCCAAATTCCAGTAGGCGGGGGTCACACCCACCAACTGGCCCCCTGGCGCCGTGTAATCCCATCAGCGTCCAAGACTCAGAGACTATAAAAACGAGCTCCCGAACCTAATAAGATAATAAGATGTCTTATTATGACATCTTATTATCTCATTCCTACTTTGGACAAACTGGAAGGTTACCGAATGTAGCCTGCCCACACGGCAGAGTCTGGCAAACTCCCTGTGGCGTACCAAATATGCCAAATACCAGTAACAATGATGGGTCTCATTCTCCTAAAGAGCCTTGAATATAATCTCAGGGCTAGAATGAAGGAGACGTTACTGGGGCCTGCTTGAGGCAATCGACGATTAACAGGATGATTTGTGATTTTGTGAATATCAAATGAGAAAAGAAGTAAGTGCACCATGATATAAAGGTCATTCATAACATAAATTCCCTTGTGATATTTGCTTTCTAGGTTAAATATCTTTACTTTACTGCCATACTGTATTTGATAAAGTAGATGCAACCAACATAGGATAAGGGGGCATGAAAATAGACACATAAATACTAAAATTAGCTTTTCAGAGAAACGTTATAATGTAATACCATATATATGTATGTTTTTTTGAAGTGGAAATTTCAGGGAACATGAGTTCATGAGGGTGATTTCCAGGAAATGATTTGCTTTTGCTTTTTTTTTTAATTTGTTACCATTCTTGTTGGTGATAATTCTTGCAGTTTAACAAAGAGTAGGTATAATCAGATTTTATTGAATAAATGTATTATATATGGAAACCAGTAATTTAAATTTTAAAAACATACCAAACATAAAAGCACTGCATTACAGATATGCCTCCCACTGAAATACAGATATAACTTACACTGATTTAGAAGCTCAAAGTGTTTTTTTTATTGTTATGTAAGTACCCAAACGTTCAAGGCCCCCAATAAAAGATTTAATACCTCTTAGCTATTAGCTTATATGCATCCAAAGTTTTTACTCATAATTTATATCATTGGCAAAGAAGAACAATCACAATAAAACTAGATTTTTTTTTTTTGGATTTCAAACTACCTTCACTTGGTAATCATTGTAAATAAGGTGACAAGGAAGAACTCTGGGAATATTTATTGAATTGTGAAAGAAGAATCTGACAAACAATATACTTAATTGTTTTCCATTTATCATCATCACCCTGTGACAGGATATAAAAACGATTGTCCTAAAATGAGGTGTTTTGTTGAGGATGAGACTCTAGGGTATTAAAATAAAGATTTATATTTGAACAAATAAAATTTTGCTGCAACAGAAATTGAAGAGTATTTGAAGAAAATTCTCTGAACTACAGTAACTGATTATTCTTCATTTATAATGTCTATTTCAAGCTGTCCTGAACAGACAAGTCAAGAAATTTTGAGTCAAGACAACATACAGCCAGGGAGCTACACCAACTTTTAACAAGTATATATGAAATGAATTTTCAAAGTTTTCTAGGTAAACTGAATCTGACAAATATTTAGGTGGCTTTCCTCTCTGTTGGTTATATCTCTCAACCGTGTGAAAAGATGAGATTCATAAGAAATAATAAAACCTTGAGATTGACTAGTAAATGTTCTTCTCCAGCCACGGCTTCTGACCTATTGAACACATGCTGGAGAATGAATCTAATTTTGAATATTCATTATTATCATGTTTTATTTTTTTAAATACATTTTAATGTCACAAAGAAACAAAAGCTGTTCACGGGCCACAGCCTAGTCACTTAGGTTTACCATGAAGTGATGAAAATTCATCAAAATGTCAAGAGATCTGTATTTACCAAGTTTGATGAAGAAAATCTGACAAATACTATTTAAGATAAGTGACATTTTTTCCTAATTGTGTTCATATGGATGAATGAAAATCAAGTGCCCTATTACTTTGATGAAATGCTAAATTGCTTAAAAATTCATATTTATACAATGGCCAGCATACAAACTGCATGTAACATTATGACTTCAAAACAAATGTATAGATTTTTTTCCTACTTAAACTTCTACAATATAAAAAACAAAGTGCCAGTGAGTGTTTGGAGCTGAACTAACAAATTCAGTCTTATTCTCCCAACAGTTCCTCACTAAAGGAAACACAAATAAGTATCAGGTTACAAAGTAATAAGTATTTCTGCCACAGAGAATATCTCAGGTTTCCTATGTTGGTGGCAGCCCACCAAAGAAAATTATAAATCATTTTAGCAGGTAATTCACCTCAGGGATTAAGTATGTAAACATTGAAAAATAAAACCAACCCATAGACTATTTTCCCAGTTCATACAAACTGTATCATAATTCTGAAGGATGAAATAACTGCAGGGGAAACAAAATATAAGAAATAATACCAGAAATAGTAAACTTAGAGGATATGACAACGATGGGAAAAATGCTCACACCCTAATCTAGGTTTCCCTTAGTTTTATGTGTGAGTATGTTACTATATATGCATGGTGGGTTAGCAATGCGATTAAAAATCAAAGAACCATAGGCCAAACTCATAAATGGTAATGAGGAGATAACCTCAAAGCTGTGAAAGGGAAAAGCACATGGTCTTGGCTATTCTTCTGTATTTTCAGATCTTTATAGTTTTGAAAAAGATAATTATAAAGTGTTTGTCTGTTTTTGCTTGTGGGCCACATCTGGAAGTTCTCAGGGGCTACTGCCAGCTTGCTGCTCAGGGAGTCACTCTAGACATGCTCAGTACAATGGTGTGGAGTGAACTGAGCACAGGCCTCCACCCAAGCTAGCTCCCTGGATGAATCATAAAATCTTTTAAGGAAATTCTAAGATGGGAAACTCACTGATACATGTACCATTACTTGCCTATATATCACTGTCAAACACTGTCCTCCCATTGTTCATCGATTTGCTCGAGAGGGCCCAGTAATGTCTCCATTTTGAGACTTCTTGTTACTGTGTTTGGCATATTGAATACATCATGGGTAGCTTGCCAGGCTTTGCTGTGCGGGTGAGATACTCTCGGTAGCTTGCCGGGCTCTCCGAGAGGGGTAGAGGAATCGAGCCCGGCTCGGCCGGGCTAGCTGTGCGCAAGGCAAACGCCCTACCGCTGTGCTATCGCTCCAGCCCTGCCCATATATGATATTTTAAAATTAGAAAAGATATTAAAATAGCAAATAATTTTTGAGAAAATTATAATTTCCAATTCTTACATAAATGTTCCCCATTGAAGGACATTTCATTTCTTCCTAAGATTCTTACAGTTTTGCACACTGAGTAAGAGTGGCCATTAAGTGTAAGTCAAACCCCTGGGTAGGTTGCTCCTCTGCCATCTCAACACAATGTACATGTCTAGCTTTATCAAATTTTTTAATCAAATTTGTTTAAGCTTCCAGAAGAAAGCTGCTTACATGACTCCATTTATTATTCAGGCCCATTGTTGGTGGTAAACAATTCTTCATTTAAAAAAAAAAACTGTTTTTATTTATATCATACATTTATTTCATCTTCATTTGCTAATACCTTTTTAGAGTATAAGAAGGCATAACTCAAATTACACTGGAATAAAGAAGA
Source organism: Sorex fumeus (assembly GCF_029834395.1). Lineage (NCBI taxonomy): Eukaryota > Metazoa > Chordata > Mammalia > Eulipotyphla > Soricidae > Sorex > Sorex fumeus. The sequence continues at coordinate 22,599,745 of NW_026606092.1, forward strand.
CAACAGTAAATCACAAGTAAACTGGGCGGTGCCTTCAGAACAGGACCAGTGGTTATGGTCTACCATCTTGTTTACTTTCACATGAAATAAAATGCCATTTCCAAAGTTTACAGTTTTCACTAGGCTAAGAATGATGATTACTTATAATATAGAAAAATAACCACCAAAAGGTAAAGAATGAAGTTTTGTCATTGAAATGTATGCTGTATACGCATAGAGCATAAAACCTTCACTAAATCCACTCTGCCATTTATCAAGACAGACATTTCACATATAGATTCCTTTGCCTTTCTTCTAGTATTATAAAAACATCAGGATGAACACACAGAAATTAAACAGACAACTCACTGTTTCCAATAGCGTAGGTCTCAGGTCTTTCTTTCTGTCCATAGTAATACTGATCCTTAGTTTTCTCGTTAGGCAGTTGTATACTTTATATGGGAAAGTTGTAAAATATATACAAATCTCAAACTTATAACTAAATAAATGTTTGTGTATTGACTAGTATTTATTAAGAGTGATATTTCTGTTGGGCTGGGGCGATAGCACAGCGGAAGGACGTTTGCCTTACAAGCGGCCAACATGGCCGACCCGAGTTCGATTCCTCCTCTTGGAGAGCCTGGCAAGCTACCGAGAGTATCTCGTTCGCAAGCTCCCCGTGACGTATTCGATATGCCAAACATAGTAACAACAAGTCTCATGATGGAGACATTACTGGGCCCGCTCCAGCAAATCGATGAACAACGGGAGAAGGGTCCTACAGTGCTACAACTTTACACTTTAAAAGATGTAACTGTTTTAAGCAGGGAAAATAGTATTCAGTCACTTCTATTTTGTTAAGTTATGTATAAAAAATACTTCTTAGAAATAACTACCTTATCTTTGATAATAAGAAATCTAAATCAACGAAGCAACAATATTGGCTTACATCACAAAGATTACCCTAAATTACTTAAATAGTGAGACAAACAAATTTCAAGGGCATCAGCCACTTAGAGAGCTCACACTGTACTGACCTAGAAGTAGAATGGTGATGAGAGTCCCACTGGAACTAGATCAATGACACAGAGAGAAAGTGCAGGAGACAGGTGCAGGATGACTAAACTATAAACTATATTGGAACACCTTCAAGAGCGTTGAAGATATAGCTAAGAGGACGAAGAACCTCCAGCTCTGGGCACATCTCTTTGATTGCGTTAATGTTCTTCCTGCATTAACATACACCTCAGAGACCTGAGCCCTATGAAAACAGGATGAGAACCCTATTCGGGTTTCCCAAAGAGGAATCGAAAGAGCTATGCTTGGAGTATCACGCTTCACTCAAGTGAGAGAAGGATTTCGGAGTTCCGATCTCTGGCAACTATTGAGAATCAGGGGCACTGTCTTGTTTGCCAAGGTGTTGAAAATCAGATGGGCTGGACACGCAATGCAATTTGGACTTGACAGCTGGACTACAGCCATTACTGACTGGTTTCCATGGGATATCAAAAGATCGTGAGGCTACCCACCTATGAGATGGTCAGACTTCTTCATCAAGACCCTGAATGATCGGTTTGAGGCTCTTTGTGTCCCTGAAGTGAACAGATGCCATTGCTACACTAGCACGTGACAGGGACAAATGGAGATGTTACTGGGCCCGCTCAAGCAAATTGATGAGTAATGGGATGTCAAGTGATCAAGAAGTGTTATATATATATATATATATATATATATATATATATATATGTATTTGTGCTTTTTCTTTTGGGGTCACACCCAGCGATGCTCAAGGGTAACTCCTGTTTCCATACTCAGAAATTACTTCTGGTGGTGCTTTGGGGACCATATGAGATGCTGAGGATTGAACCTAGGTTCAACGTGTGCAAGGCAAACACATCCTGTCCACTTGTACTATCATTCAGCCCAAAATAATCTCATAAGAATCAGCAAGAAATGAAGCAATAGTGGGGACAGAGCAGTGTTAATACAGTGGTTAGAGCACTTACTTTGCACAATTAGCCTCTACAAGTTTGATCGTGGCATCACATATGGTCCCTGAGCTCTGCCAGGATTGATTCCTGAGTGCAGAGCCAGGAACAGGCCCTGAGCAATGCCCTCCCCCCAAACCTACCCCCCAAAGAAGCAATGCACCAGATGGAGTGATTATAATTAAACTTTTATCCACTTCTTTAAAGGTATAAGTAAGTCCCCTGAAATTCTATGAAGATGAGAACTATAATGTAAGACTGTCCAGTTCACTGCATAAAATTTCTTTCCCTTTTTAGGTTATGGTGTCCAAGATACTCTCCATATATAGAGACTCACTGCAAGCTGGAGAAAAATTTAAATTACTGCCCTTTATTATTGAACAAGGATGGGCAATATGATCACATTAAGGCCAAAGAAAGGCTCTCCCAGACCCCTGCAAAAGAACTTTTACAAGAATTTTCACAAAATTGGCAACTGCTCCTATGCTGATGGTTTGAACACTGAAGGAAATCAACAAGGTAAACTAAGGAAAATATAACTTTAGGGTAGATATGGCTTCACGTGGCAGGACAAATGCTTAGCAGCTATGAGGACCCACGTTCAGTATCTGGAACCATGTGATATTGTCTAGAAGTTTCCAAACTTAATAATTATACTTTTCACTTTTTAGGGAAAAAAATCCTGTGCCTCTCTAGAGCTTATACATAACTTTTTGTGTACATAACTTCAGTTTCATTTTTTTTTCACTTGCAGAGTTAAAAGTCACATACTTTCCAATAATGAATAATGTATCCAGGCATATACACATGTACATGCTTGTATTTCATATAAACTTCAGCATCTTGACTTGGGTGCTTCAAAGCCCTTTGTCTCCTATATAAGTACACTGTAACACTGTAGCACTGTTCTCCCATTGTTCATCAATTTGCTGGAGTGGGCACCAGTAACGTTTCCATTGTGAGACTAGTTGTTACTGTTTTTGGCATATCGAATAGCCAAGAGGAACTTGCCAGGCTCTGCCATGCGGGTGGGATATTCTCAGTAACTTGCCAGGCTCTCCGAGAAGGATGGAGGAATTCAACCCAGGTCAGCCGCGTGCAAGGCAAAATGCCTTACCTGCTGTGCTATTGCTCCAGTCCAACTGACAAAATGTATTAGAATAAAATCTATGACTTTTTTGTTGTAATCCAATAAAGTTACCTAGTTTCACTGAAGCACAATTGGGAATGTGTCATAACTGCTCAATAAACCTCAAGTATGGATCAACTCCCCTTTTATTGTTTTGTGCTATTCCTGGCAGTGTTTAGGATTATTCAGGGGACCATGCAGTGCCAAGATGGAACCCACAGATCCAGTATGAACTCAGCCCTTTTGAATTCTGAAACTTGATCATTTTTTGTTTAACACTAGACACCCTATGAGAATGAACAGAGATGTTCGGTTATGTGGCCTATTGTTTACATTTTGGTTAAATATTAGTACACATAATCTTCTTTTTCAGACTTCCTTCTTACCTGGGAAGATGCTTTCAGACCTGAGAGGCAGTTGAGGCATCTCACGAGCTAGCACTAGCCATGAGAGATAAGATTAATGGGCTGAGTTTAATTTTTGCACGCATGAGGCCCACGTTTGATTCTCCAGATTTCCTGGTCCTCCAAATACTGTCAAGAGTAATCAGCAGCCCAGAGGCAGGAATCTTATATAAGCAGCACCAGGTGTGGCACAAAATAGAGATTTGTTCTGTAATACAAAGCTATCACTGTATCATTGTCACTGTCATCCTGTTGCTCATTGATTTGCTCGAGCGGGTGTCAGTAATGTCTCCATTCATCCCAGCTCTGAGATTTCAGTTTTTAAGGACCTCTCCTTACTCGTCCTTCCCAATGGTGCCATATTGGAGGCTCTTTCAGGGTCAGGGAAATGAGACCAGTTAATACAATGCTATGCTTAAATTTGTCATCTCCTCAGGTAAATCTACTGCTATTCTCAAATACTGGACTCTGAAAATACTTGTATTCTGTTCTTTTGTTTGCATTCTTATTATATTAACCTTATAAGCCTTAAAGTAGAACTCTGCATTACACTAACCCCCACTCTCCTAAGAATGCACAGCCATTCAATATAAAAAAAAAATGCAAAGTTCTCTCCGCTTTTATTCCTCCAGGGAGGTTTTCCAAACTCTCCTCCCTAGTTTCACCTTTGACACTTAGTTCTGATCTTTGCACATACCATACCAACTTCTTAATTCTTCCCTGTATTCCTTCCCTCTTTTCACCCAGGTAGATTTTAGGATTTGCCTGACTTCTTGTTTCTTTTCAATTTTTTTTTCTGAGATTGTAGATGAGTGATTTACAGCATATCTTTGCTCCGTCTTCCTGGTCCTAGCTCAATTGGGCTAGTAAATGTTTACAATAGTCTCTGCAACGGGAGTGAAGGTATAGATTTGTATCATCAACTGACACCGTGATGTGTAAATTCTCAGGGCAGCCCATTTCAAGCTAATATTGTGATGCTGGGAAACAAGAAGAGTTAAATAGGATTCACGTTTTAGCCAGCTCCAGTCCACCAGGGTCCTGGTCCTTTCTTTTTCTGGGAGAAAGTATTGCTATAGTCAAAAAATTCTAACCAGGTTATGTGTTTTCTCTTAGAAACCTTGAAATTTTTGCTATTATTACCAACATAGTTTTAATTATCCTTCATTGGTCCATCTGTCACTCTACCTATTATAAAGGGGATAAAGATGAGACAGGAGAGAGGTTTATATTTGGTGTTATAAAAACACACCATTATAATATTTATTGCAATGCATTTCTAAAAAATGAAAGATAATAAAGAAAATTCTTACTTTTTATTGATTAATAAATAGCAGGTTTAACTCTATTAAAAGTGACAGTTGAAGCCCATTTATGTTTCTGCTGGATTCAGTGCAATCTATGTAGAGTGCTTCTGACATAGCCTTTTCCTCCTCCTCTTTGGAATGCTGGATTCCGAGTTAGTTATATATTTAGCTACACACCTGTTATTTATTATTTTTGTTTACAGAAAACCATAAGTGCACAGAACACATAAAAAAGTCCCTATAAAGATGAGTTTTATAATCCAATTAGGAATACAATACCTTGGGCAAGAGTCAAAATGTGCAAAGAGATGAAAATATTTTTATAGAGCAGATTTAAAAAGAATTTTATAAAGAAGTAGGAAATGAACAAGTTTAAAGTGAATAGAATATGGAAGCAGAAATTTCACTTAAAATATAAAAAATATATTTATAAATTAATGCCAGAAGAGAAAAATAAGTGGGCCCAATAAGGAAAGACTACTGGGATATAAACAAAAGAAGAGAAAGAAAATATGGATATAAGAGCTTTAAACAACATACCAAATACTGAATACACCATGAACTGAAGTAAGAACTATATTTAGATGAAAACTGTGGAGGAAAGAAGATAGCTCTATGTATATTTAGGAGGAAAACTATGGGTTAGTAAAGGTGACAACAAAAACATCATGTTACAATTGAGATTCAACACAAGACAAGGTTCTGTGAACCGATTCACTTAAAAGTTTATTTGCCAATAGTTTAAAAATTCAATGCGTGGTACAATTTTAGCCACATTAACTTATTTGTTAAATAATTAGAGAGCATTAATTTTATTAAGATACTATATGCTGGAACAATAGCACAGCGGGTAAGGCATTTGCCTTGTACATGGCCGACTCAGGTTCGATGCCTTCACCCCTCTCGGAGAGCCTGGAAAGCTACCGAGAGTATCTCGCCTGCATGGCAAAGCCTGGCAGGCTGCCCCTGATGTATTCAATATGCCCAAAACAGTAAGAATAAGTCTCACAATTTGTTTTGAGACGTTACCGGTGCCCGCTTGAGTAAATCGATGAACAACGGGAGGACAGTGTTACAGTGCTACTATATGTTGATGTGAACATAACAAATATTTATTGAAGATCCAATTAAACACAGAGACTATCTTAGCACTTTTTGTTGTTGTTCTCTCACCCTCAAAATAGATGTGCTATTCTCTATTTGGTTTAGAAAATTATTAATCTGAAAAAAGAAAATGAAAAATAAGTTTTGTATTTATGATAACTTTAAATAAAAGGCACCTAAGAATATAGAAAAAAGTCTTAATTTTGTGTTCCCTTTAAAAATATGTTGATTTATTGGGGCTGGAGCAACAGGATAGCAGGAGGGCATTTACCTTGCATAATCAACCATGACTCAAATAGCAGCAGGTCACAGAATACCCAAGCACCACCAGAACTAATTCCTGCGTGCAGAGCTAGGAGTAATCCTTGAGCATTTCCTGTGTAGTTCCCCCCAGATAAACAAACAGTTCTTTTATCTAGAGGGTAGGTTGTGACTTTTTTCTGAGAATATAATAATAAATTTATATTTTTTTAATTTTTTATTTCTGTAACTGTTGCACTATTGCAGACTGACAGTGTGTCTTAATTCACCAGCAAATAAAAATTATTTCTAGAGACTTTTTTTCTGTAGAGCCTATATTAATCCTGACTTTGGACAATTCTACAAATATTTTATGCATCATAGTGTTGATGGAAAAAATGGAGAAAACTACTCTAGTGTTTTTCTCATTATATGCAACTTTAACATTTAACATATTATTACATCAGTTATAAGTCATATTCTTAGTGATTCCCTTTTCAACAGGCTAACTTCCATTTATTATGCAAAATTGTTTAGATTAAGTATACAGTCCCTTTCCAATACAAATCATAGGGCCAATTGCTTTGAACAGATATTTCTAGCCAATCATTCTGAACATAAAACTAATTTCCTAACAATTAGTTTTCTGTTGAATAAAGGCAAAATTTCTTGTTTAAGTACAAAACTGTAGTTGATCCTTTGTTCTCTTTCTAACCAAGTATGAATTTCACAGAAACTTTTATTTTTCTAAGTAAACTTATCTTTTAAATTCTGAAGAATTTATTTTATGGATAACATATCGCCTCATTCTATTATTCATGCATTATGCAACTGCATTGTGTGTTTCTGGAAGACTTATATTACATATTCTATGCCAGGATCTAGAGTCCAGCATACAAACATGTTTGAGGTGTGCAATAAAAACATATATATATATATATGCATACACATATGCAAATACACTAGAACACCAAGATCTTCCTCTGAAAACTCCATGTCTTTTAAAGTGTCTATTTTGATGTGATGGCAGATAGTGGATTACTTACCAATATTTATTAATGTGATATAATGTTCTGAAGATGAGTCCAGAAGGGAAAGAGTGGGGATAAGTTAGAGGTAGTAGGAAAAGGAAAGAGAAAGGGAGACTGACACAGAGAGAATGACTTAGTTTAAATGAAATGTTGAAGTAATCAGGAAAAAATTATTTGAAGCATAATCTTTGAACAGATACCCGTAGTACATATATTCTAATTATGTAAAATTAATTTTGCAAGGAAACAATCTGAAGATATTTAAAATGTCACTAATATAACTCCTTATTCAAATAAATTTAAATTCAAATTAATTAACTGAGAAAAACTATAAAATGGATAAATAGGAATGTGATGGTCAAATTAGAAAGTGACTTATGTAGGCTGGAAATAATGGGATTCTGACTATCAAATGAGAGTCATGGATTAGAGTATATTATGTTTACAGTAAGTTTGCATACTTGAAAACATAAGTGGTTTGAGAATGACATGTTATATATTAGAGTTCTTAACAAAAATTCTGACAGATTCAAATGTAAATTTATATAAGAACCTACCTAAACATTCCATTTTCTTTTTTTCTGCTGTCTATTAGATTCTATGGAACAAGTGAAACTCTGGTGAGTTTGTATTCTTTCTGTGTAGTCTAGAACTTAGGTGGTACTGGACATAATTTGCATATTAGTACTTAAAAAGTTTCCAAGCTTTATTGTGAATTGAAATTGCCGAACACATTTATCAGAATGAAGACTGACTCTGATGGTCTGGAATTCTGCACTTACAATGAATTCTAGAAGATGCTGCAGCTGCTATGAGGATCACATCTAGTAGCAAAGGTTCTCAATAAACTGAGTAAATAAAGTAGGGGATATTTTGCTAGAATTTTCACTTAAAGATATCCTGAATGGATCCATTTGAGATGAAAATTATTTTATGCTAACAAATAGCTAATATATATTTATGTTATAGAGGATTTAGGATGATTATGTATGTAAAACACTGCAAGCTTACTGGGTTAATAGTATTGTCTCGAGAGAGTAGGTTACACTGTAGAAACCATAAGATAATAGTATTACTACTGTTGCTTTTATCTCCTATACAGACTTACCTAGGGAACTTTTGTTGTTTACAGAGTTCTATACCACTCTTTGGCAATACAGTAAGTGGTTTGTCATGTGCATCTTTTTAAACAGAGAGTCACATATATATATAAATATATATATGCATGTGAAATATATATAATTTATTAAATAAATATATGAATCATCTTTGTATAAATTATAAGTAAATATATCTAAATATACATTTAAATAAGAGAAACAAAATTGGTATAATAAACACTTTATTAAAGGATGCATGCCTTGTTTTCTTTATCCTTAATGACAGTAATCAGGAACTCCTCACCAGTATTGACGAGAATGCCATTCTCCTCCATTTTTACTTAGCTCCAACTCTAAACTCTGTCTCTGAGGGTTTTTTTGTCTATGTTATCTATATTCAGTGTGAGTTTTGTGTTTAAAGATAAATATTTAAGGATAAATATTTATTTTTAGTTGCTCGAGTAAAGTAAAGGCCCTCCCGTTGATCATCGATTTGCTTGAGCGGGCCCAGTAACGTCTCCATTGGAGACTTTGTTGTTACTGTGTCTGGCATATCGAATACTCTCGGTAGCTTGCTGGGCTCTCCAAGTAGCTTGCCGGGCGTTTCATTTGTTACTTTGTATTCAAGGAATGATTCATTCAAGTCTTTAGTTTCTCTCATCTAGAATACCAGTTCATGTCCTGGGCATCCCATATGGTACACCCAGCACCGCCAGGAGTACTTCCTGAATGCAGAGTCAGGAGTAACCCCTGAATATTGCTGGGTATGACCCAAAAAGCAAAAAAAAAAAAAGATACATTTATAGAAACATAAAGAATCCTTTGAAACTTAAATACTAGTATTCTTAGCAATGTTCTTTACTAGATTATAGACTTAAGTATAGAAGTAATGTTAGTGAATGATTTAAGCACATTAAAACTTTAAAAACTTGTTAGATACTTTCAGCAATGACCTATTTGACACTGTTCTAGTAACAAACATTGAGAGAAGTATTTATTAAATATGCCAAGTATAATTATTAGCTTATAGATCTTATACATATAGTACATTTGACATGTCATTTGAAATGTCAATATCCCATTTGACTATATAACAACCTAAATGTGTTTTTTGGTTTTTGATAATGACTGCTGCTGAACCCAAAATCTATCTGACAGCATCTGTAGTGTTGGTCATCAGTATCATATTGTGATTAGAAAAGCAAATGTAACATTTGCTATACCCTCTTTGAAAGATTGCTTAGGCTTGTAAAAGGCATATTTCTTACGCATATATACACACACATGTATAAAATTATGTATCATCCACAGCAAAGTGGAATTGAAAAAAGTTATATGGGTGGCATAAGAGATACTACAGTGGTAGGGTAGTTGCCTTGCAAGCAGCCAACATGGGTTTGAGTCCATGGTCCTTCAAGCCCTACCAGGAGTGATTCTTCAGCACAGCTGGATGTGTTCCCACCAATAGATAGATAGATAGATAGATAGATAGATAGATAGATAGATATAATATAAATATAATATATATAGTTTTATTTTATTTTGTGGGGTCTTGCATAGGTTCTTAGGAGACAATGTGGTCCCTCCTGGTGATTCTGGCCACCAGGACAGTGGTTTAAGGGTGTGATACTTTTCTTACTCTGGTGGCAAGGGTTACACAGGTCACCTGGACAGTGTTCATAGACCTCCAGATTAACATCTGGAAATACTCAGGCGCCTCTAGAGCTGAACATGGAGATGCTAAGGAAGCAAGTGGATCTAGTTCAAATTGGGCAAGCTATGTGTCGTAACCTCTGTACTATTTATCTGGTACCAATATAATTATTTATATGTTAAGTATAAGCAAACAGATATTAATTTGTCTCTTAATTGTTTTAATAAACTGTTCTAGATGAAAGCAGCTGCATTGCAAATGCTATTTATCATATTGGGGGATTTTTCTAAGATTTTCACAGTATGTCTAAATCCCAAAGACAAGTTTGGGAGGTCATTATTCTTTAAATGTTAAATCTGAAAAAAAATATGCATGATAATCAATACCTAATTCATTCATGTTGCTTTAAAGGCATCAAGTGTGCTTGATCTTAAGATATTTAAGACGTTTCCTAGAGACTTTTTCCCTCTCTTAAGGACCAGGAAGTTTAGCTTATTTTTGAGGCATCTTATTAAGTAAAAACTTTTTTAAATGATTTATTCTAATCCTGTGCCAATAAACATTCTCCATACTCTGATCTCTTACAATGACTCTGTAGAATGATGTGCTCATGAACTTCTCCAAGAGTTTGAGCCCTTTCTACTTTACAGCTATGTCAAAGTTACTCACTTATACCCTGTTCAGTGAAATGACTATTTCTGATAAGAGTTAATTGTAAAGGTGAGTTATTTGGAAACTCTTCTCTAGCTTTAAATGTCATCTAGCATTTTTGGATGAGAAATGCAATTTTTAATTAAAAATAAAATAAAATTCACGTATGTTAAAGTATTATAAAAGATTGGTTTCTTCCTTAGCAGAATGTAGGCTCTGGCAGAAATATGGCTTCAGGTGTGGGTGTAGGAGGGGAACCAAACTTGGATGAAACAGGATTTTATCTTCCTGGGGTGGGTTGCCAGTGAAATTTCTGCAAATAGCAATGTCATAAAGCATGGTTTAAAGACCATGTGCTTTCTAGAGTAGCAACTGGGAGAAAAACAACAAAATTACAAGGATGCTAAATGTAAAAAAAAAAAATCTTTCTCCTCTTCCACCTGAAGTTTTGCAAAATAAAAAATGAATTTTAAAAATCCTCTTTGTATTATAACTTTTCAAATGAAGAGCACAACAGCATGAATCTTAAACGTTCCAAGTGTGCTTGCTTGCTGAACTCTACTATCTGGGCACCGAGATATAAAGGTTAATTAAAGAAAATGACAAGTTTTCTGCTTCCCTAACGTGGCTAAGGAAGACACATTAGCAAAGCCACATACAAAGCTGAACAGCAATTAGAGAGAATCAAAAAAACAGACACACAAAATGGAACCTTTGGCAAACCTAAAGATAGACTCTACCTCAGCATCTGTCGTTATGTTACAAACATCTAAAAACCTTACGTTTCTGATTTTGCTTCTTGTTCCACCAGCCTGCCCTCACAGGCGTTCACACACATACACCCCTTGCCTCCACATTCCCTTATAGCATGGGTTTTGTGGGGAAACTGAAGTGTAAAAAGTTACTGTGAATGGAGATCATCTAAGGTGACACAGAAGAAGGACCCTGTCAGAATAACTAAGAACAATACAAGAAGATAAAGAAAATCAGGTTTCAGGGGAAAACAGAGTTAGCCTGTCCATTTAGAGACTGAGATATAAGGAGGTGAGGGGCATTTGATTTTATATCCAAACCATTCCTGGCATCATTACCTTGCTTTTATTCTAGCAAACAAGTCAATAATCCTCTCGAGCTCCGTGTGAGTGAGTCATACTTCAAACTCTGTAGTTCAGTGAACTTTCTATTTATTTGTTGTCTGTCTTCCAAAGGATCCAACCCAGCCTGTTTTTTTTCTTTTTCCTTCTCTCTTTCATCGTGTCAGTATTTTTTTCTACTCTCCTGAGTCATTTTTAACATACAGTTAGGAATTTTTCCAGCGACTTGAAAACTCTATACTCTTTTCCTGCCATTTAAAACACAGAATGATAGTAAAGCTCTGCTTTAGGGAAGAACATCCTGACTTCATCAGTGCAACCATGGTATAAAGTGTGACAGACAGAACTCAAACACTAAGAGGATGGTCTCTCATTTTCATCTACCACTCTTTACTTCAAAAGTAGTAGATTTACTGTATTTAAATGAGGGCATCAGAAATATATTTGTATATATTTAGTATTACTAATTTGTTAACCATGACAATTTCACACAGAAACCCTTTTGTTGGAAACTGCATTTCTCATGTAATAATTAGCTGTGGAATATTACCCCAAACAGGTGTCTGTAGCCTGTCAAAGTCAGAACAGGTGATTTAGAATTAGCGTATTAAAAGAACTGTGAATTAGCGAAGCAAAAACGTGTTAATTTCTTGTTCCATCTGTTAATATGAATTCACTGCCAAATATTTTACTTTGTAGAACTGTGCTGGGATTGGCAAGAACATACACTATAAAAAAAGTTTAAAGGCCTGAATGTTTAAAAATCATGACATACGTTACTGCAAAAATAACTTCTACATTTTGTGCATGCTTTTTTCTTTTCTATCTTTGAAAAAAATAACTGCAGAGATTGCCATATAATATAGAAAGTTAACTAAAGAAAACATACGATCAAATGTTAGACCTTTAAAACAAAAATTGGAAGAAAATGTTAATCAAGAATGTTTGATTATAAATGAAGACTAATTCTTTAGTACTACTTCTCAGATGTGTCTGAAAATTACTCTGAATTGATGAAAAAAATAGAGAAAACTATCTTCTGCTACTCTGCATCTTGTATTCAATAGTATCTTTTTATACAGAGATGCCATTAAGGACAGAGATCAGGTTTCTATTTTGATAATTCAATCCTTTAAAAGATTGCAGTACAGTGCAATTTAGGTCACTAAAGCACAATCTCTAAATAATGCCCAAATTTATTTTTTCGCTTAGTTTTGTTTCTTCCCTCAAATTTTCATTGCATAACTAAAATGAAATAACCCTATACCATAACCTCCATAAGCATCTTTGTAATGTTGGTGAATACAGTTGGTGTTTGTAGAGGGTAGAATATACAAAAAAGACAAAAGACTTATAATAAAATGAAAACAATTCTTCAAATATCACCATCTTAATACATAAGGAACTTGGCTGATAGCTGGACACATGTTTATTCTAAAATCTTTAAGACAATCTTGAGCTGATGAACTACTGAACCAGATTGCCAACTTTGTTTCTCTTTTCTCTGCAAGCAGATCCATGGGGAAAGAAAAGGATTTTAAGAGAATTGAAATTTGTGAACTCAGACATATGCTAAGAGTACAGTTAACTTGAGTTACTTTTTTCCATACTGCTGAATTGGGTCCTGAATGAGGCAGTTTTGTGACTTAAACAGATTTCACTAATTTTCCTTCCTTGCACATTTAAAAAACAAACCATACTCTCCCATATTGCTGTTTGGGTTTTAACTGAGCTAAGGCATGCACACCCAATTACTATAAGCACTTTAAGTAAAGCTTAAAGATATGCAGCATGTTCTTAACTGCAAATGATATGATAGGTAGTGTCTTTCCTCTCTTGTTTTATGTCACATCCAAGAAATTAATCCCTTCATGAATCATCCATAATGACTGGAATAATTTGGGGAACTGAATGAAATTTTTCAAATTATTTATATCATGAACTCCCAAGAATATGAATGGTGGGTTATGCAAATACAAACTCAGTTTTACAAAAGTTAAGTACAAAAAAAGGGAGGGGGAGGATTAAGTTTCAATTTCTAAAACTGTATTTCTTTGAAAATGATACACTATGGCCTTGTTACTTTTTTGGTGAGTGATCCTGCTAACAGCTTATGCAATGCAAAAGGAAACTTTTGTTGTCTCCAATACTTTAATGTAAAAATAATAAAGTAGTGATCTTTTGTATAAATAAGAGCTAATAGGTCAAATACTCTAAGATGTGAGCTGCTTATATTATATAAAGATCATAATAATAGTTTAGTAAAATAACACACTTTAAACATACCAAATGAATTCTTCTATTTAAAACAAATAGATTGAGCATAAATTTTATAATTCTTTCTAAGCAGGATCTCAGACTATGACAACATTTTTTTCCCACTATACTTAAGAAATATGGTGTTTTGTGTAGGAATCATTAATGAAATATTTCCAAAATTCTATATCATCAGCCTAAAATTTATGTAAAGCTATACAATGCATAAACCACTTTCTGGAGTTTTAAATTATACAGTACATTAAAGTTTTAGTTGACTTATCTGAAAAGACATTTTTGGTGTGTTAATAAAAATGCAAGGAGAAGAACCTGTCAGAAAGTAAATAAAGTATGTAAATTAAATAAAAGGTAAGGCAGCTACACTTTTTATATAAATAACTGTGTTAACAGAGGTTTATGCATATTATAATATATTCAGATGCATAGCTTTTGCAAAAATAAATTCATTGCTCCTCTCCAAAGAATGGATTAAAACAATTTATTTTATAAAATTTGGATAGATAGGATAAGAAATGTAATAGCCATCCATGGAAAATAAATATAAAAATTATTCAAGCTCCATCTACTTTATGTTAGTAATGAGATGCACTTCATTCAAATTCCTTTCAATTGAGACTGTGCTGAGGAAGCAAAAAACATGATTCTGTAGGAAATGATTTCTAATCTTCATGATAACATACCGATATAATACAATTATTTACAATTGACTAAGAGTTAATTTCAATAGTATAACATCTTTCTTGCAAAAATGTCAGCTTTTATTGATGAAACAAACTAAGAATAAAACATTTTTACTTGTAGTATTACAGTGCTGTTTTTCATTCTGTTAACCAAAACAACACAGTAATACTGTAAACAAAAAAATAACATCAGACTGCTTGTATTTGCATGATTTTATCAAGAACTATAAGCAATGGAATAAAGTACATGCTGTAATTTTGGGAAATATTCACTCTGTAGACCCCAGTCTATCTATATTCAAAATAAGAGGAGGCCATTAGGATAATTGTGCTAATTATCTATTAGAACATAGAAGGACATAAAATTAATAATTAAATGTGACATCTCACAAAAAGAAAGAACAATAACACTAAATAATAATGCACAAATATATCATCTGTCTACACACATATACACTAATATACTGGTTCATATGACATATATACAAGTATTTCTTAAATGGAGACTAAATGTCTCTACGCATTTTTTGGTTGCCATGATCAAGTAGAGAGTGTTATTGATATGTATTGGGTAAAAGCCAGAGACAGTACTAAACACCCCATGGTAAAAAGGGCAATGTTTTACAACAATCATTTATTTAGCACAAAATATTAATTGTACCTAGGTTGAGAAACCCAAGCATAAAATGCCATAGATTTTGCTATTACCATCTGGCTTCTTTGAACTGAGAAAAATCAAGTGTTTACATCAACTAAATCTCTTTAGACACCAGACTGGTTAAACTATACCACCACCATTACAGTGAAATAAGATTATTCTTTATACTCTCAGAATTCATGCAGTATGTTGGCTCTTGTTCTGGGCATTATTCTAGAGCGCTATGACACTGTACCACTCCAGTTTCTTTACTTAAGTTTTCAAGAATAGTTTTCCAAGTAGGTTACATGATTTGCCTAACACTCACCTTGGCACAGGTTTGTTTAAAACTGTGTTTTCTTGTCTCTGAGACTCAAGGAAAATATTCTGCATTAGTTCTATCAGGGTGTAGCGATAGCACATCAGTAGGGAGTTTGCCTTGCATGCAGCCGACCCAGACAAGCCGGGTTTGATTCCTCTGCCCCTCTCAGAGAGCCCGGCAAGCTACCGAGAGTATCTCACCCTCATGGCAAAGCCTGGCAAGCTATCTGTGACATATTCAATATGCAAACACAGTAACAACAAGTCTTTTGATGGAGACATTACTGGGCCCTTCGAGCAAATCAATGAACAATGGGAGGACAGTGCTAAAGTGCTACCGTTCTATCTGGCTTACTTATAAGTGGATGCAGTTGACGAGATATAAAATAAAGTAATGCATCCACTATCAATAATTAGAAAGTGGCAAAGCCAAGACTCAGATATAACCACATGCATATATAACCATGATATGAATATTATATTGTAATCCTTCTGATCTATGCTGGTGAATCACCCTTTACTCTCTCTATTAATAGGAAAACTACGAAAAATCATGGGGTTTCATTTTATCTCCGCCCATGAATGTCAGAAATATTTTCTATAAAATTTCTTATACTTTTGGTCAGTATGCTAAGGTATCTTCTTACCTCAAAGTAATATTTTAATTGTATTACATTGGCCCATCATTCTATAAGGAATTCACAATATGCCCAATGATATGATTGAGAGTATTCCAATAGATTTTAATGTAGAAATGTAGAACAGGTGTTAGCAAAACATATTTTTTCAAAAGTAAAGAAAAATCTTGGTTAAAAACCTGATCTAGGTATATTCCACAAACTGATTTTATAATGAAATAAATTATTTATAAGGTACAAAATTCACTTATTCATAAAATATCTTAAAGAATATAGTATCAAATAGTTTAATTTGATTGGCATAATTTTGGCACTCAGTGCTATTTATATATCTTAAATTACCCTTAATTTGTTTATAACAGTTGCTCCAATTTCATTTGTATAGAAGGACCATTTTTTTCCTAACACACTGTTATTCAACTATTTGCCTCAGATTAAAGATTTATTTTCTCATAATGTTTTAATTATAAAAAGAAAACTGTTTCTCAAATGATGTATCAAAACTATTTGCGATTTATAATTTTATCATAGTATTTTCATGTTTAATATTGGAAGTACTTTTATTTTATTTTTTTTTTTTTTTACTTTTTGGGTTACACCCAGGGATGCTTAGGGATTATTCCTGGCTCTGCACTCAGGAATTACTCCTGGTGGTGCTTAGGGGACCATATGGGATGCTGGGGATTGAACCCAGGTCTACTGCATGCAAGGCACAGGCCCTACCCGCTGTGCTATCAATCCGCCCCCACTTTTTTTTTTAAAGTGTAGATGGCTCAAATTTGATCAACTTTGATCTACCAAAAGAGAAACCCTTTATGGTTCAAAAAGAACTTAAAAGATTTTAAGGTAGTCACAAAAATGAACAACCAATGCCATAGATATGCCTGAGACTAGCCATATCTTTAGTGAAATCTACTTTAAATAGTTTTCTTTTTGATATAGAGGTCATTTTTATGAAAAAGCAGAACTGTTTCTGAGTTCAAATCAAAGTAATAGTTAGTTCAGCTTTCAGCTAGAAACTGGTTGGTTTCTTCTACTTGGAAGAATTTAGAGTCATCTACAAACTGAAGAATGCCTGATTTCTGCACTCTTCCAAGCAATTTCTGTCATAAATCATAAAATAGAATTCCTTCCCACCTTCCATATTATCTGTGCCACTAAGTTAAATAAGTATTTTCACCAGAAATGCAGATTTTTCAGCCCAGAATTTCACACCACATTGGACTGAAATTTTGAAAAAGAATATAAAGTGTCAGAATTATTTTTAGTCAAAGCTAGAAGCATTATTTATACCTTGCTATAGTTTTTTTTTGTGAGAAAGTTTAACAAAAAATTTAACATGGGGGGAAAAGTAAAATCTGAATATCAGTCGCAGTAATTGGCAATGTCTTCTTTAGCAATGTCTTGTGAGGGCAAGGGTGGTGGTAGTGACATTTTAAATTTAGACTCACATAGAAGAAATAAGAAAGAGACTACTGAACATAGAAGGCACACTAAAGATACACTTGATGATCTGTAACATAGGTGATCGATTCAAAGTTCAATAGGACACCTTAATGGCATATTTGGAAGCAAAAATATGTATAGTTCATGGTCACGGTCAGTCACGGTCCTCCCCTTGTTCATCGATTTGCTCGAGCGGGCCCAGTAACGTCTCCATCATGAGACTTGTTGTTACTGTGTTTGGCGTATCCAATATGTCACGGGTAGCTTGCCAGGCTCTGCTGTGCGGGCGAGATACTCTCGGTAGCTTGCCGGGCTCTCCGAGAGGGGCGGAGGAATCGAACTCATGTCAGCCATGTTGGCTGCATGCAAGGCAAACACCCTATTGCTGTGCTATCGCTCCAGCCCATGTATAGTTAATGAGATTAAAAACACATTTAAGATTTTGCTTAAAGATTTGCTATCGGAGTCTAAAACCAAATATAGCACGATTTTAGAAATTCAAGTTCTGAAATTTTTATCATTTAACCATTCAGTCAACACGTATTTAGAGTAACCAACCAACTGGAACGATATTCAACATTTACATCTTTTAACAATCATTCTAATAAAAAAGTAATTCAATTTATAAAAAGAAATATAAACTTGGCAGGTGAGTTGATAATATACATAGAAAATATGAATAATTCCACCAAATTTTTACTACATTATTAAGGAACTTCTAATAAACTAAAGTTTCAGTATAAAAATATCAGTATACATAAATCTGTAGCATTTTAATATAAAAACAATGAGTTAGGAAAAAGTTAAGTAAACCCTATTTATAACTACATCAAAAAGATATTTGTGTAAACCAAACACCCCCCCAAAATAATCTGTTTACTGAAATTACAACACACATTAATATAACTAGAAGACACATAAATAGGACTATATCACATGCTTTGGATTGGAAAAGAAACATTTTGTATATTTTACTAAAACCATTTTTCAATGCTATACAATTACTATCTGGTACCAAGGACAGGGCTGGAGTGATAGCACAGCAGTAGAGTGTTTGCCTTGCACGTGGCCAGCCTGGCCAAGCCAGGTTCGATTTCTCTGTCCCTCTCAAAGAGCCTGGCAAACTACCGAGAGTATCTCACCCGCAAGGCCAAGCTTGGCAAGCTACCCGTGACATATTCAATATGCCAAACACAGTAACAACAAGTCTCACAGTGGAGATGTTACCAGGCCTGTTAGAGCAAATCGATGAACAATGGGAGGACAGTGCTACAGTGCTACCAAGGACAGGACCAGGGAAATAGTTCAAGTAGACAATAAGCCTAATGTGCACAGTTTTTAGTTTGAATCTCTAGAACTATGTGATCTTCTGAGATTTGCCAACAGCTACTATTGGGCCTCAAACACTGTTAATGTAATCCTATGTGTCCTGAGCACCTAGGTGCTGTTCCCAGCACTGCTCCATAATGCCATGAAATAATGGGCTGCATGACAACAGATGACCTTCAACCCTAAACACCACTGTGGCCCCTGTTTTTTTTAAAAATTTTCCAATTATATTTTTAAGGCAAGTGAATAAGCAATTATAAAATGTGTGCAGAATCACAAAGCATCCCAAATAACCAAAATCATTCTATGAGTAAAGAAAAAAATTAGTGGTATCATAGTCTATGACTTCAAATATATCAGAAAACAACAGGAATTAAAAATTCATGGTACTAACTAAGGAACTAGTTCAAAGGGCTGGCACTCATGTCTCACATGTGGAGGACAAAAGATCTGTCTCTTCCAGCACATGTTCAAGTATGACTGAGAATGGCTCTGGTGATACCCAGCTCTGCTGGACCCAATCAGCTTCCCATTGTCAAACCCAAAGATTTAACTGTTATGAGAGAGGCTTCTGGACCCTCTGATTACTAACTAGGACACCCACCCCTGCCGCCAAGCACACTGCACACACACACACACACACACACACACACACATAGACACACACACACACACACACAAATAAATAAATAAATAAATACCCTATTGTTTAACATTAGAACAAAAGTGAATACAAACATAGATCAATGAAATAGAATAAAGGATCTAGAAATAAATCTACATAGATTTATCATTTCATCTATAAGTAAGGAGTAATGTGCACACATTGAAGAAAGAAAGGCATTTTCAACAAATGGTTCTGGGAAAACTGGGTGATATATTAAAAAACAGGAGGAGAAGGAGGAGGTGGAGGAGGAGATAACAACAACAATGATAATGACAATGATGACTATGGAGACAATGACAGTGGGAAAGACACTTAGAAACTAGGTTACAACTTATTACCCACACACTAAAATTTATTGAATGTTTAGATATTAGACATCAAGCCATAAAATTCATAGAAAATAGTATAGATAATATACACCAAGACCTCAACATCTGAACTGTATTTGAAAATTCACATTAATTGGCAGAGAAAACAAAGCAGGTATAAACAAATAGAACAACGTAAAATTAAAGGGCTTTAAGATAGTGAAAGAAATTGTCACACACACACACACACACACACAAAACTTGCATCAGTTCAAAGATATTTGGACATGATATGTGTAAAAAAGGGGTTATATATAAAACTTCTAAAAAAAACTCAAACAACAACAGAAAGATAAGTAATCTAAAGCTACACACCTAAAATTCTGTCTGGTTACTAATAAACATCAATAAAAATGAACTATATATTTACATTTATCCATCTATATGTGTGTGTATATACAAGCTACAAATTATCTGTAAAACTGTAACTCTGCATTCCACTAATGGTACACAATTAGCAAGCATTACCCATTTTTGGGGCTGGACAAATAGCACAGCAGGTAGGGTGTTTGCCTTGCATGCAGCCAACATGGCCGACCCGAGTTTGATTCTTCCACCCCTCTCGGAGAGCCCAGCAAGCTACCGAGAGTATCTCACCCACACAGCAAAGCCTGGCAAGCTACCCATGATGTATTCAATATGCCAAACACAGTAACAAGTCTCACAATGTTACTGGACCTGCTCAAGCAAATCGATGAACAACGGGGTGACAGTGACAGTGACACAATTTTGATTATGAATCAATCCTGCCTCTAAATAATATACTATCTGATAAAGTCTAAGTACAATGATAAATTAAAGAGAAACTAGTAAGAATAGGTTAATCTTACTAATCTATTAGGTGATCACAATTACCTACTGAGATAATACATAGATAAAATCAGTAACATATTTACTACTAATTTTGATGATTTTGCCATTTTAGAAAAAATTAGGTTTAATTATTTTATCTTAAGATTACTATTATAAACAAATTTAAAAGTTTTCTTTTGATTATTTAACAACTTACTTTAAAAAGCAGTTATATTTTTACTGATAGATGCTGGCTTGACTAGTAGTTACAGCATCTTAGGAAGACTGCACCGAGTTACCTCTAATTAAATTCAGCCTTTTATATTTGATTTTTAAGATGTAGCCACTTGAAAAAAACCAAACATGACAGTAAAAAAAATTTAAAAATCAAAGGCATTTTCTTAAAGTTTATGCTGAAAAATTATCTCAATGATAAAAGTATTATTAGATTTTGATGAACACACAGTCCAATGTAGTTATCAACGTAATTCTTTTGGGAATACATTGGTGTAGTGGCTATATCAGTTTTCTTGGGAATTCTTATACATACAGGCCATGTAATTATTTCACCTATATAGTAACTGGGAATTATATGTTTTCCCTTTCTCTTGGAATAATCATGTGTGAGTCCTACTCAGAGTATTACAAGGGAATAAGATATATTAAACACAGACGTTAGTAATTGGTTCCCCTCTATTCTCTCACCTTGTGAATAACAATGATGAAACTAAGAAGCAAGCTTAGTCTCAGAGAGAAGGGGCCAGGGACCCAGAATCATAGATTGGACATGGGACACAACTGCCTATTCAGGACCCAATATTTCACAACGTATGTCAGCATGCACCTACTAAAGATGGAATCCCAGCGACCCAGAGCTTCCACATGCAAAGTCCAGGTATTTGGGTTCCAGGACTAAATCTCCATGGTGGCAGAGGTGCCAGTCTGTCTCCTGGCTCTGTGTACCCTGGTCAGCCTGAATTTCACACGCACAATGTGCCTCTGGGCGCCATCTTAGTGCACCAACAGCTCTGGTCCAGAGATACCTAATTGAATTCCAAAATAGATTAGACATATAGAATAGATTTTAAATAAATGTCTCTAAAACCCATCTACTTACAATCTAGGATTCCAGAAGCATGTGACCACAGCACCCAAGATACGCAAAATGAGCAATGGACAATAAACGACATAGTATCTGCCCCTTGCAGACAGGTTTGAATGGTGGTTGGAAAATTCGAGCAAAACATAATGCCCAAAAGTAGAGAGAGAGTATTGGGATAATTGCCTACCTGCCATGGAGGCGGGGTAAGTACTGGGATGGTGGCGGATTGATATACTGGGAACACTGGAGATGGAAAGTGTGCACTAGTGGACGTGTGTGTTCGATCATTGCATGGCGAATCTTGAACATGAAATCTTTGTAAATGTATCTCACGGTGATTCAAAAAAAATGTAATGTGTATTCCGTGCCCAATTCAATCAGCTTAATCAATGGCTGAATAAACAGAAGCACTTCTGCATTTAAAAAATGTATGCATATTAAACTAAGAAGCTTCTGTGCCACAAAAAAATACAGTAACCAAAATACAAAAACAATCTACAGAATGGGAAAAGATATTCAGCCAATACTGATCTGATAAGGGGTTGATATCTAAGATATAGAAAGGATTGTTTGAACTCCACAAGAAAAAATCATCCAACCCCATCAAAAAATAGGGTGACAAAATGAACAGAAACTTTCTCAAAGAAGAAATCCGAATAGCTAAAAGGCACATGAGAAAATTGCTCTACATCACTAATCATCAGGGAGATGCAGATCAAAACAACAATGAGATACCATCTCACACCACAGGGACTGGCCCACATCCAAAAGAACAAAAGCAACCAGTGTTGGCATGGTGGGAATGCCAACTGGTTCAGCCCTTCTGGAAAACAGTATGGACGATTCTCGAGAAAATTAGAAATTGAGCTCCCATTTTACCCAACAATACTACTCCTGAGTATATATCCTAGAGAGACAAAAAGTATAGTAGAAATGACATGTGCATTTGTATGTTCATTGCTGCACTGTTCACAATAGCCAAAATCTGGGGGAAAAAAACCCAAGTTCCCAACTACAGATGACTGGTTAAAGAAACTTTGGTACATCAACACAATGGAATACTATGCAGCAGTTAGAAAGGATGAAGTCATGAAATTTGCAAACAAGTGGTTCTACATGGAAAGTATCATGCTAAGTGAAATGAGTCAGAAAGAGAGGGACAGACATAGAAAGACTGTACTCATCCGGGGAATATAAAGTAACAGAATGGGAGAAAAAACAGCCAAGAATAGTTGAGATAAGTACCAGGTGGTCTGCTCCACATCTTGGAAGCTGACAGCACATGATGGGGGAAAAGGCAGATCAGATAGAGAAGGGAACACCAAGTAAAGTGTGTTTGGAGGACTCACTCGAGATGCAAGATGGTGCTGAAAGTAGACTATAGACTGAAAACGATGGCCACTCAATATCTTTGTTGCAAACCACAACACCCTAAAGGAAAGAAGGAGCAAAAGGGAATGCCCTGCCATAGAGGTGGGGCAGGGTGGGGGATTGGGGGTGGGGTGGGAAGGCAACTAGGTTCATTGTTGGTGGAGATTGGGCACTGGTGGAGGGATGGATACTTGATCATTGTATAACTGAAACCCAAACATGAAAGTTTGTAAGTCTACAACTGTTCCTCATGGTGTCTCACTAATAAAAAAAAAAAAAAAAGGAAAATAACAGGAACAAGTTTCACAATGGAGATGTTACTGGTGCCCGCTCAAGCAAATCGATGAACAACAGGAGGACAGTGTTACAGTGCTAATCTAGGTGACAAAAAAAGAAAATAAGTAATAAAAATTAAATAATGAAATGTGAGTATCCCTACAGGAAAGAACTCATTATGGTAATCAAATAAAATTTGCCATTATTAGCAAATCACAGTTTATAAAATGCGGTAAAGAGACTAAGTTAAATGCCAATTGTATAAAAAGAATAAACATTTCATGTTGGTTAACATAAAAAAAAAAAGTACGTAAGTATGCTCTAGTCCAAGGTCAGATTTTTCTGTTTTGATTGTCATTATACAATTTTTATATTTTTTTCCAAGTCAGTGAGACAAAAACTCAAACTTAAGATATTAGATAAATATTTAGTGAATATTTAGAGTTTTAAATTTATTTATAAAATGCATATACAACATACTAGCTCCTGATAATAGGTGTGAAATAAACTGTTAGATATAACAGTTTATAACCTCAGAGAACCTGATCAGATCACAGAATCAATCACACCTTGTCCTAATTTTTTTCATTTTATACTTTAATATGTTAAATCTATTGACCAAAATAAATGGTGTCCTCTCCTATACATCTGAGAATGGGAATTCCTAGTCTCTTTCACATAGGTATTGTGTTTGTGACACTCATATAAAAAAATCCTAGGCCATCTTTACAACATACAGCCGAAGATAAGGACCACATGGAGGGTGGGAACCACAGATCCCGGAGGAAAAAAAAAACAGGTTCCAAAAAGAGCCGAGATCACCGGGAAGTCCCAGATGGGGTAGGTACCGCATCCCGCCTCCCCCAGATGGAACCCCGGTGACCAGAAGCCTCTACAAGCACAGCTCGAGTATGTGGGAACTAGCTCTTTTTCTCAAAGATGTATATAGACATCTCTCTATATACAAAGTGATCAATGGGAAGTAAACCACCCAACCTTTCTCCCTGAAAATCAGAGTTAAGTTTGGAGCACAGTCACAGCCCCAGAAACACAAGGACTTAATGCAGAACCCAGCAGCTTGGAGCAGAAAAGTGAACGGACTATGCGTTAATCCAGGCCGTCATGTCTGCCCAGAGGGGAAAGGGTGTTGCCCCATTCGCCCTCTCCTCTCTGGAAAGAAAGATGGCGGCCGCATGGGAGCCTTGTGGACAGCAAGTATGAGCCGGGGGTTTGGGGGCGACTAAAACCTCATGGGAAGGGGGGCGTTCCGGTCCGTCCTTCACGCCCTACCGAGGTCACCAGTTGCCCCCCACAAGCGGCTCTCCAGCACGGCCACAGCCCCAGAAGCACAAGGACTTAATGCAGAACCCGGCAGCTTGGAGCAGAAAAGTGAAAGGACTATGCGTTAATCCAGGCCATCAAGTCTGCTGGAGGGGAAAGGGTGTTGCCCCATTCGCCCTCTCCTCTCTGGAAAGAAAGATGGCAGCCGCATGGGAGCCTTGTGGACAGCAGGTATGAGCCGGGGGTGTGGGGGCGACTAAAACCTCATGGGAAGGGGGGCGTTTCGGTCCGCCCTTCACACCCTACTGAGGCCACCAGTTGCCCCCCACGAGCGGCTCTCTAGCACGGCCACGACTCCAAAACACAGAAACCAATTTCTTAACTATCTGACTTTCAGTAGAAATACTTCCAGGGTCAATAGGTAAAATAGCAGAAATCCAAAACCAACATTTAATTCTTGAACCCAGCTGTAGAAAGCAAATCACTTCACAATGCTTTTTCAGCATGTCTGATTGGGGGGGGGGGGGTAAACTCTAAATAATAGTGGTGAATCTTTTATTGAAACAATGAATCTAATCAAAGCAGATAGAGTGTTAACTAGAATTCATCTGCCTCACAGGGACTGGGAGGGGTGGGGGGTGGGGTTTTATTGGGGTTCTTCATGGTAAAAAATAAGTATTGGTAAAGGGAAATGTATTTGATATTTGTATGACTGAGACCTAAACCTGAAAGCTTTGCAACCTTTCCCACAGTGATTCAATAAATAAATAAAAAAAAAAATCCTAGATTTTCTACTTCCAAGTACATAATGTCTGTCTCTACGAAAACATCGTTGTTGCCAAGGAGAGTCAGTCCAGCAGGAAGCTGCTCTTTGCTTTGCATAGGCAATCTCCACATAGGGTCTCCTGAGACCCTCCAACCAGAGGTTATTTCTGAGCGCAGAATCAGGAGTAAGACTTGAGCATTGCTGTGTGTGGTCCAAAGACCAAAAACAAAAAAGATTTTTTGGGGGGGTGCTTAGGCAGAGTTCAACCATTTTGCCTTTGTAATTAAAATTATTTTAGTTATCAGCACGGTCCTCCCATTGTTCATCGATTTGCTCGAGCAGGCCCAGTAACATCTCCATCATGAGACTTGTTACTGTGTCTGGCATATCGAATATGTCATGGGATGCTTGCCAGGCTCTGCCGTGCAGGCGAGATACTCTCGGTAGCTTGCCGGGCTCTCCGAGAGGAGTGGAGGAATCGAACTTGGGTCGGCCATGTTGGCCACTTGTAAGGCAGATGCCCTACGGCTGTGCTATTGCTCCATCAGATGATACTTAAAAAACCTCACATGCAGAAGAAAGTTAGTGCTTTGTTTGAAAGAGTTTTAGAGACTTTTTAACTGATTTTAATCTTTTTAATTTTATTATTTTTAATACTTTTTATTGAATCACTGATAGACCCTTACAAAGCTGTTCATGATTAGGTTTCAGTCATACAATGTTACAATACTCATTCCTTCACTAGAGTACATTTCCCAGCACCAGTATCAGTGTCCCAAGTTTCTCTCCCATCACCCCCCACCTACCCCCAATCTGCCTCTATGGCAGGTGCTCACCCCCCCTCACTTTCCCTCTCTCCTTTTGGGCATTGTAGTTAGCAACAGAAATACTGAAAGATTGTCTGGTACCTCCATTTACCTACTTTAAACACTCAATTCTTGTCCAGCGTGGTAATTTCCAGCTCTTTTTGTCATTGTGTATACTGATTTTACTTATTGAAATGTGCACTTGTTTAAATCTACTTAAAAATAAGTTGAAGAAATGAAATTTTGTTCTAAATTATTATTGGCTTTCCCAAGAAGATGATGTGATAATGTACTCTTGAGCTGTAAAGTTCAAACCTCAGTTCAATGGTGCTGAAGACCACCAGGGTCTCACCTGATCGTGCCTTGAATCTTTTAGATTTTAAGCTACAACTTTCAAAGTGCTCTGTACGAAACTTCCTATTCTTATCCTCAAATTCTCTCTCTTGTTCTTGCAGTAAAAACAAATAAGGACCAGTGCTGGAAAAGTGAACATGTCAGTGTGACAAAGTTAAAAGAATAAGATGTTTAAATCTATGAGAAGTATATTCCAAAATGCTTTTGTAAGTGAGGAAGCATAGTTTAGGGCCACTCTTAGTGAAGCTTGGGGCCTACTGCTAGCTCTGTGTTTAGAGGTTGCTCCTAGCATTGCTCAGGGGGCCAAACCAAGATTGGCCACATGTAAGAAGATGACATTGACCCCAGAACTGTCTTTCCAGACCCTCCAAAATGATTCTTGACACATATTGATTCTGTGACTCTAGTAAGTTGTTTAACACTTTAGGAATTTGATTATACATCTATAAAGTGAGGACAGAATTTCTCAGTGTCTAGAAGGAAAGTTGTGATGTTAAATAAGCTAATAAATATAAGTCAACTTGTAAAGTTTCTGAACTACTAATTACTTGTAAAGTTATTTTGAATTTAATTTACTACATGATTATTTGATAGTCACCATGCATTGAATTGTATATGCACTGTTGCCTCCTATGTGGTGAGATTAAGGTACACATGCAGATTTTGCGGACATATTTTCTGATTAAATTTTCACCTAAAAGTAGGATGATACTGTCTTAATAAGAACACTTGGTGTGGATTTTCTGAAGTGAGATTCAAATCGGTTTAATGAATTTAAGTTTGAAAAGTACCAATATGTCTTGGAAAATAATTATTAGGGGTTTTCTTTATGGCACTAATTTTCAATTCACATGAATGAGGCTTAGTGAAGCTGTCATAATCATCTTGTAATGATACAAGTGGGATTCTCAGAGATGATATTATAATGATACGGTAAAACAAAGTGCTGTCAGTACCATGGAATGCTAGGAGGATATAAAGAGTTTCAGTACTCCTAGATGCTAACTAGAGATTACATTTATCTGCAAGGGAGTCTCAACATTACCTTTTTATTAATTCTTCCATGTGGAAATTCATAGTTTAAATTAAAGAATAAACATTTGTATAGTAATATGTCCACTGTGGATATAGTACCTGAGAATAGAATGTTGTATAGAGCCAGGAGTCACCGAGAACAAGGCAATTCGAGTTTTGAGATTTTATTCATCTATTTATTTTCAGTAACTTGTACCAGTTACTCTGAAGGTGCTTATAAGTGGTAACTAGAAGACACAGAGGGTGAATATGGAAAGAGGTCTTAATTTCTCTGTAACCAAACCAGGGGCAGGAGTGGGATGGGAATTGGGGGGTAGAAATGCAAAGGCGGGGAAACACATTCCTTAACTTTCACACTTGTTGAAATGACTAGAAGATGGCATTTGTTTGGAAATCCCTTCCCAGTCTTTGTTCCCAGAAGCCGGTATTCATTTTCCTGAGCCTACATACGTAGCCACTTTAGATAAACACTACTACTGCAACAAATCCTTGAGTGCCAGGTCTTACCAGATGGTTACATTGAATTAAAAATATATGCAAAAATAAATTCTAAAGTAAAACTGGATAAGGATATAGTCTCACTAATTCCCAAACTTGCTTCTGTTACATTCATGCTACAAATACTGTCCGTATCCAGTCCAATCTTTGTTCCTATCGTCTTTCCTTTAAACCCTCTGAATCTCTGAGTTTTTGATACCCTGCCTGTTTATTAAGAACTGGCCAAAGTCTCCATTCTTTATGATCTCTCTCTTGATAACTACATGGCATGATTCTACATATGCTTGAAATCTTATTGCCCATTCTCTGTCCTATAATCAATCTATTCTTTTAGAAATGTTTGTCTTCTCAGTTGAATTTAAATTCTTCTGAGACCACAGTACAGGGACAGATTAGAAAAACCATGAATTAGAAGAGGGGAGGGCATGAGTCTGTAGACTGGGATTTTAGTGAACAAAAATACAAGTTCTATAATACAAGCCAAATCTAATTTTAAAAGTTTCTTTCAGGAAAAACAGAACTGTTCCCATCATTTTCTCCTTTCCCAAATAAAATGTATTATCTTCTATGAAAGATTAAAATGTGTCATGGAATTAGACTGCCTATATTTGAGTCAAATTCTATTTGATGTTTATTGTTTGTCTTTAGAGAATTTAGTCACTTCTCTGTGCATCAACTTCACCCAAATAGTTAATGGCCTTAATACATATAAGCCTTTTGTGATCACTCAGGTTATTAAATATGTCTATTTTGATATCTATGTCTAAATATAAATTGTTCAGAACAATGTCCACAATATATCGAGTGCCCTTTTGGGGGGCAATATTTTCTTATGATTGATTTCATTTTCATTATCTTAGCAGTCACCTAAATTTACCTCTGATTTTTTCAAATAGAGGTCACAGTATTGGAAATACTGGCTAGAAGCCAGTTAGTTAGGACCCCAAGTCATTGGCTAGATAGAGGGTAACTGACTACTCAGTTATTATTAAGTGTGTCATCCTACACTGCTTCGGAATAGTAATTAATATATATGAACCGTAACACTGTAGCACTGACCTCCTGTTGTTCGTCGATTTGCTTGAGCAGGCCCAGAAATGTCTCCATTGTTAGACTATATTGTTACTGTGTTTGGCGTATCGAATACGTCTTGGGTAGCTTACCAGGCTTTGCCATGCGGGCAAGATACTCTCGGTAGCTTGCAGGGCTCTCTGAGAGGCATGGAGGACTCAAACTCGGGTCAGCTGTGTGCAAGGCAAACGCCCTACGCTCTGTGCTATCGCTCGATTGTCATTTCAAAAATGATGTGTGCCTCCTATCAACAGTGCACACTTAATATAGAGAAGTATTTGTTCCTAGAAGCTATACTTCCCAGACCCCCACCCTGTCTTTTAAATAGTGAGTCAGTCATGTGCTTGCCAAAGAGGCATATGTATGCAGAAAGGAAGGGTGTCAGCTCCCGTCTAGTCATGTCCCTGTTTTTCTTCCCTCACTTTTCACTTACCAGATGCAGACGTACACAGTGACCTTAGAAACCACATATTAGAGATGCTGGACTCATCAGAGATAAAGGCTCTTCGGGTCCTGATTTACTATTTGCAGAACAACAGCCTGCAATTAGCAATCCCAAGCTAAACTTCAGAAAGAAAAATAAAATTGTATTTTGTCTGATGAATTATCTCATTTTTTTTGTTTATCTTAGCAACTAGTATTATCCTAATAAGTTGCTCAACAGTTTACTGAAGAGCAGCATATCCATTATCAAAAGTTAACTCAACATATCAAGGTTTCAGAAGCACTGAATAAAGACATGTGGCAATATTTTTCTATTTACTTTGTGCTCATATTCAGAGACAATTTGGTTACACTTATCTAATTGGTTGCTAGTGCTTCTGAGTTCATTAGGAAACCTAAATACTCTGTGTTAAACTGTGTATGATAGTTATAACAAAACTGCCTTTAAATCTTGAAAGGCGTTGTTAGAATTCAGGTACAAAGGAAGGGAAAGTTTAGGGGGTTGACTATCATGTATCATCCTGAAAAACACCAAAGGAGTATTTTTTTCTATTTCTCTCCACTGTATGTGTGTGTGTCTTTGTGTGTGTGTCTTTGTGTGTGTGTGTGTGTGTGTGCGCATGCACGCATGCGTTAATAATCTGTCACCAAACAATGTCTAAATTCAGATCTGAATATGAATGGCCATCATCACAGCACCTTTCTAGCAGTCAACTTTCGCAACACATGTATTACTTTTTATATTACATTCATTCCTCCCAGGACACTGAGGATAGAACCTTATCTGAAATACTTTAAGATAATAAATTTCATGAGATGTTTGTGGGGTTATGTGTCATTAAAATCTGACTTCTTTGATGTACTCCGATAGCTAAAAATCCCCAATTTGGGGATCATTTATTCTCTGCCGTAATAAATGTAAATCAGTCTAGGTAGTGGGGCTGGAACGATAGCACAGCAGTAGGGTGTTT
This sequence comes from Sorex fumeus, assembly GCF_029834395.1. Lineage (NCBI taxonomy): Eukaryota > Metazoa > Chordata > Mammalia > Eulipotyphla > Soricidae > Sorex > Sorex fumeus. The sequence continues at coordinate 22,630,556 of NW_026606092.1, forward strand.
GCCTTGCATGTGGCCAACCCGGGTTCAATTCCTCCACCCCTCTCAGAGAGCCTTGGCAAGCTATTGAGAGTATCACGCCTGCATGGCAGAGCCTGGCAAGCTACCCATGCCGTATTCGATATGACACACAGTAACAACAAGTCTCACAATGGAGATGTTACTGGGCCCACTTTAGCAAATCTATGAACAATGGGAGGACAGTGCTACAGTGCTACAGTCTAGCTATAATAGGAATGGATTTGGTAAGAGTAACCTTCACCAAATCTCCCCACCAAGAATAATATGAAGCAAAGAGTAAAAAAAGGAGACAACAGAGGCCATGGATTTATATATTTTAACAGTTGTAAATCCAGCTAACAGAAAACAATTTTATTTGATGTGAGGACTAAATAATATGCAAATACATCCCAATAAATATTATTCATTGTGTTTATAATGAGTACAAGTACTCATGAAGAGCCCACTTACAGTAGTGGTGTATTTGTCCTGTAGGTGTGCATTGGATCACTGGCACTGCCCCCCATTATGAGTATAATCCTGATATCACTATCATTTTTGAATCTCAAGGAAATAAGAGATTCTGAGTTCCAAAACTGAAGTGTGCAAGTCCCAGAGAGCCCTGTGACCAAATATGTTTAACCCTATGTTTATCAGAGTAACAAGAGCATTACTTGTTAAAAGAAAATGAGTTACTGATTGTTTATGAGGTCATGAAGCTTTTTGATATCCCAGAGTGCCCTCTTGGTGAGTAAAACAGCTTCCGAGTACTAATTCCTAATGCATAAAATAAGTGACAATAACAAACAAAAGACTTCAGGTACTGGAGCTTCCAAGGCGTTCATTTTCTAATAACTTAAAAAATAAGACTCTTAGATAATTTATTTAATTTTTGCATTTATGTTTACATATGACAAGCTAAGTGAAATCTAAATGCAAAAGAAAGGGTTTTAATAGAAACACTGATTAAAATCAGTGATTCTGATATTCTTGGATTAATACTTTAGCTTAGTATGGTTATCACTTAAAACTAATAGGGTCAATATCTATTTCTAAAAACAATCAACAATAGGTCCTAAATTATAGTTTGTTTTCTAGCACTGAAAAAATTAATAGTCTTGTAAAATTCCTATTATAAGAATATATATTTCAAATACTGAAAACCCTGCTATAAATTATTTTGCATAAATAATTATATTTTAGAAATCAATAAGACTATTTTAAGTTTTGAACTAAAAAAAGATTTTTTAAAAAGTTGCTTTGGGATTAATTTATGAAAAAAATCACCCTTCTTTCTATGATCATAATTTTTAAAGAGACTGTCTTTTCTATTAAATTTTTTAATTTAATTTTACAGGCTGTTACTCTATAAATAGAACGATCCATTTTAAATAGACAAGGTGAAGTATATAAATGACATTATTAGTGTTGCTCCTAACAAGTTTTGAACTATGCATATTTACACATAAATAAAACCAAACCAAAAAAGATACCAATCTAAGAACAAATGAATAATAGAGGTGGCCTACCTTTTATTTCCTTAGCTTAAGGTATAAATTTATCAAAATAATTGAGTAATATTGACGTGTTTCTGCATTATATTTTGAAAAATACATAGAAAGCAATTTGTTGTTTAAAAAGAAACTATATTTATATAAAACTATTAAATTTATCTTAACCATTATAATTTTACAATATTTTAAGTATAGGCTAAAAATTAATGTTATCTCAGATGTCTGCAGGTAAACTGATAAATCATCTCAAAGCCAAAATATGAGAATAGGACTTGCTTACGGGATACAAATACCAAATGCTATTTACACTCACAGTTATTAATTTGAGGGAACTTGACTGTAGATCTTAATTAGCAGAATCAAGAAACAGACATTTATTTGAGAAGAGGTAATTTATTTCCAAAAATTTTTTGATCCTGCCCAGTTTATGAACAAAACAAAACTAAACAGTCTTCTAAAAATTTTAAGACATCTTGATATCATGGTGTGTGTTCATACCTTGAAAAATAACATTTCAATTAAAAATCCAACCTATATTTATTTATCTAATTGAACTTACTAGCTATTTTTTCCAGTATCCAAAAACAACTCTTTTGGGGAGAACAGGGAAGGTGGATGGGGGCATGGAAGAAGAGCGTTTGTGATCTCATCAGGCAGTGCTCGTGGCTTACTCCTGGTTCTGTACTCAAGGATCACTCCTGGTGGGGCTTGGGAACTGGATTTAGTGCTGTGAATTAAATCTGCGTCAGCTATATGCAGAGCAATTTCCTTGCCTGCTGTACTATTATTCCTGTCCCCAAAGAAAACTCTTAACAAACTTACTTTTTATAGAATGAAGTATACTTTGTAAGGAAGTCTTTGTACATGACCATCAGAGGTTCGTGCCCTGTACCACATATGATTGCCCCAAGCCTTTCAAGGAGTGTTTGCTGAGCACAGAGACAAGAGTTAGTTCTGAGAACTGCCAAATGTGCCCAACACCAAATTAAAAAAAAAAAAAAGACTTTTTTGTGAGTCTCATCTCCAGCATTGATGCAATGCTCTAGGTCCTTGATTCTTAAATTATGGGTGGTAAAGCCATATGGAGTAGAGTAACTTTAACCTTCTTTTTGTTTATTTTTGGGTCACACCCAGGCTGGTCAGGGCTTACTCCCAACTTTATGCCACTAGTGGTGCTGGGGAACAATATGTAGTCCAGGGATCAAACTCAGGTCTGCCTGCAGGTCTACTGGATGCAAGGTAAGTGCTCTCCCTGCTATATAATCACTCTGGCCCACTTGGAGAGAAGTAACTTTAAAAAACTGTTTTAAAATAAATTTCTTTATGATTTGTTATAGTAATCTAATTTGCATACCTTTCCTGAGCATTGCATACCAATACTGTGGTTGCATAAAAATTTTTGGTCAAAAAAGGGTTGGCATGTGGAAAAAATTTAAGAAGCCCTGCTCTAACTATATCAGGATATATGGGGAGATAGACAGGACAAGGGTTTAATCTGAATTGATTTGGATTCAAGTCAATTTTATCCTAATTAAACATTTAACTGACTGCTCAATTGCTGAGAGTTTAACCTGTGTCAGTTTTTGACAAAAAGAATCAAGAAAGGAGAAACAATGCCTATATACTTTCCCTGATTTGCTAGTGGGATTCTCTGTAGACTGTCTATCAATCAATGTACAATACATTGCAGTGCTTTAGAAATTAGGGAACAAACTGTTAGATAGCGATGATTAATTTTGTGTGTGTACTAGACTAGCCACAGGATGCCCAGATTATACACTGTTTGAGAGTGTGTCTAAGAGGTTGTTTTAGGTTGACATTAGCATTTGAATTAATGAATTTTGTAGAGTGATTCTACAGAGTGAATGGGCATCAGTCAAATTGTTGAATATCTTGTGTCCTCTTCTACTCTGATGCTGGAATTTATATCATTGCTCTTCAGTTCACAGGCCTTTGGGCTTGAATTGAATTATACACCACTATCTTTTCTGATTTTCTAAAAAACATTTTTAGCCTCAGTGCAAACCAATTCCTCATAATTTATCGTTTCTCTATTCATTTCATATAGAGAGATACATATATGTATATGTGTACATACATATACAACATATATACACATTGTTTTACATACAAACTGTTGTTTGAAAATTATTTTATTATATATTCATATAAATACATACACACAAATATATGTATATAAATATAAATATAGGGGCTTTCACACCAATAGGTGCTCAGGGGTTAGTATGACTCTATGTTCAGGAGTAGCTCCTGACACTGCTCAGGGTAATATTTGGTGCTGGGGATTGAACTGTGTCTTTTGTATATAAGTATCACTCCTGTACTAGTCAACCACATGATTTAAAATACTTTTAACAGAAACTATTAACCCAAATTAAAAATATCTGAAACTTTCTCTATTTCATTGATAAACAATTCTTAACTCAGTTTTATTTTGTGTGTGTGTGGGGGGGCAGCTGGACTTCGAACATTTCATTGCAATATTTTCACTACCATTTTAGGTTTTCAAGTGCTATTGCATATCCCCCTCTCCTTTTTATTATTGATTTTATTGAATTACCATGAGATAGTTATAAGATTTCATGTTTGGGTTACAATCACACAATGATCAAACACCCATTCCTCCACCAGTGCACATTCCCCACCACCAATATCTCCGGTATAACCCCCCTTTCCCACCCTCCCTCTGCCTCCATGGGACCTCTCTCCATAATCTCCATAATCTCTATAATCTCTCTCTACTTTTGGGCATTATACTTTGTTATACAGACCCTGAGAGGTTATCATGTTTGGTCCTTTATCTACTTTCTGCACACATCTCCCATCCTGACTGATTCCTCTGCAAAAAAATGAACTCTGACCTCTGTCTAATGCCAGGCACAAAAGTCAGATCAAAGTGGATTAAAGACCTCAATATCAGACATGAATCCATAAGGTACATAGAGGAAAATGTAGGCAGGTCTCTCCATGACAATGATGCTAAAAACATCTTTAAGGATAAAACAGCACTGACCATGCAAGTGGAAGCAAACATAAACAAATGGGACTACATCAAACTAAGAAGCTTCTGCACTTCAAAAGAAACAGTGACCAAAATACAGAAAGAGTCTACAGAGTGGGAAAGAACATATACCCAATACCCATCTGATAAGGGATTAATATCCAGGATATACAAGACACTGGTAGAATTGTACAAGAAAAAAACCTCCAATCCCATCAAAAAGTGGGGAGAAGAAATAAACAAAAGTTTCCTCAAAAAAAGGGATACCCCCTCTCTTATAATCTAATAGGACACATTTTAACACCTTGTCTTTTCCTTCTTGTTGTCATTCAAGGCATTAAAAAAAGTAGTCACATTCTTTGATAATGTAAAAGTATAACTGATGCTCTTTTATTCTTCCTTTAATGCTATCATCCAATTACATTAATCATCTATCCAATCACTTGTAAGTTTCCCTGGCATATGAATTTGTCTCTTCACACTTGTCTCTTCACTCCTACGCACACTGGACATCTATTTTAAAATTACTTCCATTTTATAATAACATACAACAGTCATCCTCCACATTCTCAAAGACTTTCTACATTGTATATCCATAATTAAAAGCTCACTTTTTGCAATTAAGGGACACAAAATGAAAGCAAATATGCTAAATATGCCACAACACACATCTCAGGGCCTACTTTATTTGAAACACATAAAGTATAAAATTGAGATAAAAATGTATAACTAAAAATCAAGTGGGTTCATGTAAAGTAAAGCCAGATTTCAAACTCTCCCCCCCCCAAATAGAAGATGTATCTCTATTTTTTCCCTCAGTTTTGCCCCATCATCCTGCATGAGTTTTGCTAAAAAGCAGTAACCATTTATTTTTTATTTTTTTATTAGTGAAACACCATGAGGTACAGTTATAGACTTATAAATTTTTGTGCTTGGGTTTCAGTTATACAATGATCAAGTACCCATCCCTCCACCAGTGCCCATCCTCCACCACCACGGATCCCAGCACCCCGCCCATCCCCCATCCCCCCGTCCCACCCTGCCTCTGTGGCAGGGCATCCCCCCTTGTTCTCTCTCTCTTCTTTTAGGTACTGTGTTTTGCAAGAGAGACACTGAGTGGCCATCATGTTTGGTCTATAGACTACTTTTAGCATGTCTCTCCCACCCTGGGAGGGTCTTCACAACACCCTTTATTTGGTGTTCTCTTCTCTATCTGAGCTTGCTTATCCCCTAGCACGTGTGGCTGGCCGCCAAGTCATGGAGCAAAATTCCTGGTACTAATCTCAGCCATTCCTGGGTGTTAGTCTCCCATTTTGAGTAACCATTTTTTTTAGTTGTACAAGAAAACCAGATTTTTCCTATTACATTCTTATCAATGCTGAAAATATCATATTTCCCTTCTTTATATTAACATCCATTAAACATTTGAGTCTGTGGTTCATACTTTGTTTTTCCCATGTATGTCTTTTGATTTTAGCTTTTATTTCTGATATTTAGATCTTATCTTGTACTGAATTTCAACCAAAATTCAATCTCTCCATTCACTTTATTATCTCTTGATACAAACTGTTCACAGGAGATATCATGGCAGTGTATGGCCTGATCGCACTGTATAATTTTCTATCTCCATTGTGCCTTGCTTGTCATTTGGTGTTTATTATACTGCAGACTCACTGTTTAATAGATTATTAAAAATTTGTGAAACATCCTTGCAAATTTTGTGAAACTAGGGACCCAAATTGTTTATGCACTCAAGTGTCTGAGCATCTAATAGAGTCTATTTATATAGGCACTCATTCAAATAATCTTATAAATGTCTATTTCAAAGAAGCAAATTACTTTGCTATTGTTACCATGTGGTCTATGAAGAGGAGTCAGGTTTAAGTTGTTACAAAATAATTCTTTCATTTTTATGTTTGTTTACCTCCATTTCAGGTGTGTAAAAAATAACACTATGTAAGAACTAAAGAAATAAAAAAAGCACTGTTCTTTTGTTAATCATACTCAATGTTTAATGTTTCTTTTATATAAACATCTCAGAGTAAATGAGAACCTCCATACCCTGTATATTAAAATTCTTAGGCATACCGGGTGAGATATTAAGGGAGAAGCTCTGAATTTCTGTAGCCTCTGTCCTTTTCAACCAAGATTTTCAGCCCAGTAAACTATCTTGCTATTGTGTGTACTGTCTCCAACAAAGATTTAAAATTCATCAAACAGACAAAGTGTATATTTAATACTCACATGAGGGAATACAGAATGTCTTTCAATACATCAAACTCCTAAACCTTTTACATCCTTCATTTTTAAGCTACATGGATTTTGATTTGTACAATTTTAAAAATATTCTGAAGCCTAGTCAATCTAACAGTAAAAAGCACTGTTGCACAGTAAGAAATCAAGAAATACAATTCAGCAAACCTGGTATAGTTGGTCCCCAGGGAAGCTTTTTTCCAATTCGGTTTGTCATAGCCCAGATCCATCATGTCATGCTAGCCTAACTTACTACTACTGTCTTTCATCCCCCCTCCCCTTTTTGGCACACTCCAACTATTTTCTGTTAAACTAGTGCTGTCACAAGAAAACATATAAAAATGCTCTTTTGCAAACACGCTGTTTGGTTCTCTCCTGAACTCTCCCGAGCTACGAATTTCTTTCACTGTCTTCATCAGGGGTGAATGTTGACAGATCAGTGAACCTTACTGGTGGTAGTGACAGGCTGGATGCTGCTTGGTACAAGGTGGGGGTGGGGGAAATCACGTACATAGAACATTTTTTTAAATAAAAATAAAAGGTTTCTGTGCCTTGCATCTAGAAGGTCCCTGATTCAACAACAAAGGCTTATGTTCAAAGATGATTAGCTTTAAGGCATTTTAGAGATTTCTGATAGTAGCAGCAGTTGGGTGTCTTGCTACTGGGTGAAATATGTATTCCCCTGAGAACAAAGGGAGAAGCAATCTTCTTCTGCTGAGATGGCACCTTTAATAATTCCATGTATTTATCAGCATTTGTGTCAAGATCTTAGAAATTTTGCCCTCAGGTGAGTCTAAGAGTACATGGAGTATATAGGGTCTTAAACAATCTTCTAAGGTATCTGCAGAGAAAAAAATATATGTCTCAAGGTATTGTAGAGAATGAGAAGAAAATATTATTTGTATGAAAATGTACACAGCATAAGAAAATAAATGCCTCAGAGATTTCTAAAAAGAAATATAAATAGCCTTTAGGTTGTTTACAAATTCCAAGGGTAAGATCTTTCTCAAAATGTTGCACAGCACTTTTTTATTTCCACATTTGAATCCAGTGGATCTAGAAGAACCAGGTATTTTAAAAAGTTATACATGAAAAATAGGCAAAGTTATTTTTTGTCCAATAAAATCAACAAGCTCTGCATGTGCTGTTGCCATGGATTTTTCCTGCACAACTCTTCTGCATATTGTGTACGTGACTTAAAGGCAAAATGGTCTAGCTGCAGTTAGAAGGTGTAGGATGCACACAAGACTTAACTAAATATGCATACATATACATGGTGCTTCCCTACATGGCCTGTGACCCCTAACACAACACCTTCCATTGCCATCAGAGGAATATTCTTGGAATGTTGGATCATGTGGCACATTTTCCCATATGTACTTACACTGTGTCTGGTTCATAATGCTTCTCATCAATGTAAAAAGCATTCATGCAGTATATGCCAGGATGTACAAGTTCTAGAACAACTGGGGAATGCCAGAGACTTGAGATAATCTTTCAAACAACAACATTTGGTAGTTTGAGGAATCTTAACATTAGTGTACAGAAACAGGATATTAAATACCATTCTATTTGTAGAAGGGTCACCCTCCAAGGACTGTACTTAGCCTGGGGGCCTGCCTCACTAGAAGAGGCACACAGAGAAAAATCTCAACAGTGATTTAAACTAGATCAGAAATCCAGGATTGCCAATCCTATTGTTTTCTTTGTTTAGCAAATAAACTTTCGGAGAAAGATCCTGGCATCACATATTCAGGGTGAAAAGCTAATATCCTAAAGTATGATTTCAATTTACAGTGAAATTTAGAAGACAAAGCAGATATTGCTCGAGCGGGCGCAGTAATGTCTCCATTGTGAGACTTCTTGTTACTGTGTTTGGCATATTGAATACTCTCGGTAGCTTGCCAGGCTCTCCCAGAGTGGCGGAGGAATCGAATCCAGCTCAGCCGAGCTGGCTGTGTGCAAGGCAAACCGCCTACTGCTGTGCTATCACTCCAGCCCAAGGCAGATATTGAGAGGAGAAAAAGGCACTTTGTCATAACTCATGATAGCACTGTCCGGTAGCTCTGTCCTCTCATTGTTCATCGATTTGCTCCAGTGGGCACCAGTAACGTCTCCATTGTGAGACTTGTTATGTTTTTGGCATATCGAATATGCCATGGGGAGCTTGCCAGGCTCTGCCATGCCGGCAGGATTCTCTCTGTAGCTTGCCGGGTTCTCCGAGAAGGACAGAGGAATCAACCCAGGTCAGCCACGTGCAAGGCAAACGCCCTACCCACTATTCTATCACTCCAAGTCACTTATTATAAGGTCACATAAATATATTAAGGATAATCTCTCCAATATCTTTTGAGCACCTTTTCCACTAAAGTCAAAGGCATATTTCTGGGGCCAGAGACAAAGAACATCATAGGATTCTTACCTTGCTGGCAGTTTGAGCCCAGGCACCAAATATTGCTCCCTGCTAGGAGTGATCCTTAAGCACAGAGCCAGAAATAAGCCCTGAGCATCACTGTGTATGGTCAATAAACAACAAAAACAAAGAAACCCCAAGGACTTCTAATGACTAATGCAATTTTTATGTTCTTAAACAAATGTTAATTTGTTCTTAGGTAAAAAAAAATAGGGTATGTGATCCATATAGCATTATAGAGTAGATTTCTACCTATTTAGGTAACAGGATCCTAATATTTGGCCAGTTTAGTAACCTACTCTCAAAGCTATGGACAAGCCTTTCCACTCTAGAACTTCAGGATCTATAAGTAAATATTTGCCATTTATGAGGGTTTCCCCACACTTAACTATATATTTAACACAACATAAACATGCAAAAACTGATGTGTTCCTGCTTGTCTATTTCCCTTTTATTGATACTTTTCACTCCTACATAGCTATTGATAGTTACCTTTCTTCCTCTTTTCTCATCTCAAAGCATGCAATATAACAGAAAAGTTACAGAGACAACCAAAATAAAGAATAAATTTACTTGGATAGGAATCATGTGTATATATACATATTGTATACTCACAATGATTTGCACACAAATATAAAATTGTCTCACTCTAATTAAACTATGTTCAGATTAACTTGAGAATACAACAAAGGTCATATTAAAGTGACATTCAAAAACTTTAAACAATACCTTTGATCTCACTTTGCCCTCATAAACTATGTGAAAGAAAACAGATCTGACCAAAAGTTAACAAGGTAAATGAGAGTCTGAGAAAGAATGCTCTGCTCTGGATTGGGACATAGAAAATCAAAATCCGGTTTCAGATTCCCCTTCTTCCACTGTTTTCTAGATGTGCAATATAGAAAATATTCAATAAATAAAATTTGGAGCTATAGCACAACGGTAGAGCGTTTGCCTTGTGTCGCAGTTGGCCTGGCCGAGCCAGGTTCGATTCCTCCGCCTCTCTCAGAGAGCCCGGCAAGCTACTGAGAGTATCTCGCCCGCGTGGCAAAGTCTGGCAAGCTACCCATGACATATTCAATATGCCAAACACAGTAACAACAAGTCTCACGATGGAGACATTACTGGGCCCGCTCGAGCAAATTGAACAATGGGAGGATAGTGGCAGTCACAGTGATTATTATTATTATTATTATCAGGATTGGACTACATTTAGTGGTGTTCAGGGTTTACTGTGGCTCTGTGTAAGGCATTACTCCTGGTTCTGTGATACAGTACCATATGTGGTGCTGGGGATCAAACCAGGACCAGTTGCATGCACAGCAAGTGTCTTAACCCCTATACTATAGCACAGGCTTCTGAAGCTCATAGTGAAGCACATACTAATATCTCCTTCACAAAAAGCTCATTATTGGGCTAATTGTTGTACTACATGGGAAAATATTATAAAAACACAAATACACCCCACAAATATAAACAAGGAAGATTTAATCGTACCACAGAAATATTCTTCACAAAAGTTATGAGATATTTGCAGACAGTTTCTTTCTTTCATAATTTAGTGCTTCATGAATTTTCATTTCAAATTTCAGGGGATTTTAAAGTTTTTGCTAAAGTCAACATTTAAAAATATTGTATGGATGTAAAATTATTTTATCTACACTTTAAGAGTATATAATGGTTTGATGTTTCAGTTTTCATGCATAACTTAAGTCTTGTTCAAACACACTAAAGATAGTTTTATTAGGACTGGCAAGAATGATACCAACATATTCATGGAATTATTCCATATGCATGGAATATGTAGATCTCACTCTAAATATAGTCGTTCAGTGTCTGAAATGCTTGTGCTTTGGAAATCTGAAGTACAATAAATGGATTCTACATTAACTTGGAAATTCAGCTTCTCAATTTAGAAATATATATCATATATGCAGAAAATATAAGATTTTTCTACCTTAGATGATAACTATGAGGATAGTGCAACAGTACAGAAGGGAGAGCAAGGAGGGCACTTTCTTTGCATGCAGCCAACCCAGTTTAATCCCCTGTATCCCATAGGGTTCCTCAAGCTAACCGGGAATGAGATCTGAGTGCAGAATCAGGAGTAAGCTGTGAGCACTACTGGCTGTGACCCATAAAACCAAAAACAAACAAATATGATCAATGATAACACTAAAAAGTACTCAAAATGTCATTGCAATTCATTTGTTTTCCCATTTTATTCTTAAAATATTATTATTAAAACACTTATCCAAGCAGATTAATTCATGAAATTTTATAGAAAAACAATATTTTTAAAGCATCCACAAAGAATAAGTGTGGACTTATTAATTCAGACCCTCATATACTTTGTAATTAACATAGATTTTGCAGTGGTCAACTGTGTGTTTTCTATGTAACCTTAACCAACTCTTATATGTTTACACATTTTATTTCCATTTAATTCAAAAATATATTTTCTAGTATATTGAACAACTACTGCATTGTTTTCACAGGTCTCCAATTTTCTTGGGTTCACATTTCTACGTTAAAGTCCCAAATGCAGTCCAGGGCAGACCTCTATACCAAGAACAGGGACTGAATCGAACTTATTTTTTTGTAACTAGCAATTAGATGATATATATGTATTTCATTTCATCTGAGCATTTTTGGATGTAATAAAGATCTTGTCAGTAGGCAAGTCAGTGGCTTTGCTAGTAGCTGAGCCAGGTTTGTTCTTCAGCATGATGCAAGGTCCCCCAAGCCCTGCCAGGGTGATCCCTGAGCACAAAACCAGGAGTAAGCCCTAAACAGTCAAGGGTGTCTCCAAAATAAATTTAAAAATAAAAACAACTAACAGATCTTATTATAAGATTGCACTGACATTAATATAGTATATATTAATACATACTTCTCTCTATAATAATTAATCTTCAGGTGCATGGCTGATAAATCTATAATATTTATTTTGTAATAAAGTATTATAACAAATCTGCTATGCTAAATCCAAGTGCACAGTATTTCTAGTGAATAAAAGAACAAAATAAGAATGAGGCATGTGGACTATGTATTCACTGAAATACATCCTTTTTAAGCTGGACAATTATTTTGTTTGCCTTCAGGAATCTTAAGGTAAAAGTAAAGGCCCTCCCGTTGATCGTCGATTTGCTCGAGCGGGCCCAGTAACGTCTCCATTGGAGACTTTGTTGTTACTGTGTCTGGCATATCGAATACTCTCGGTAGCTTGCCGGGCTCTCCGAGAGGGGCGGAGGAATCGAACTCGGGTCGGCCATTTTGGCCGCTTGTAAGGCGAACGCCCTACCCACTGTGCTATCGATCTTAAAGGGAAGAAAAATAAGCTTCAGCTCATTTTGGAAGAATCGGGATCACATTTTATAATTCTCCTTGTATTATTTGCTCCACCGATTTAGAAGGTCTGTTATAATTTCAGTTTATGAGTTCTAATTCCAGGTTATCTCTCTGTTAGAATTAAGTTAAGATTTTCCAGAGTCCAAAGCTCAGTGCCCAAGGTATTGTGTGGAATGGTTCCACTCTGCTGGGTCGGCTCAGATCATGCTATCATATTTCTGATAGCCAAGAGTAACTATTTACCAGTTTCCTTTTATTTTCTTCTGTATTTTTCAATTGTCTTTTAGCCAATTACCTGTAAATTTGTCACAGATTGTTAGTGTTTTTATAGACAAGTTCTACACCAAGAGCATGGATAGAAAATCCAATTCTTTATATATAGATATACATATCTATATATTTATATATACGATATATATTTATATATATTCTTTATATGGATATATCTCTCTATATATAATTTATATAATTTATATATATAATATAATTTATATATATAATTTATATAACCACCTATATATATAAAGAAGTGGTTATATAAATTATATATAGAGATATATATCTTATATCTCCGGAGCCAGCCACGGCCATGCTGGGACCACTCTCCACACGTCCGGACGGGCCTCATGCATGAAAGAACTGGCAGAGGAACCCAGGCATGCAGGTCCCGGGGCTGAGGTCTCCATCTTATTATCTTTCCTTTGGAGAACCTGGCAGGCTACAAAAAGTATCCTGCCCACACGGCAGAGTCTGGCAAACTTCCTGTGTCATACTCAATATGCCAAATACCAGTAACAATGATGGGTCTCACCCCCCTAATCCTGAAAGAGCATTGAAATGGCTCTTTTAAAATCTCAGGGCTAGGTAGAAGGAGATGTTACTGGTGCCTGCTCGAGACAATAGATGAACAACAGGATGATCGTGATCGTGATCGTGATATCTTATATGTAAAGAAATGCTTATATAATTATATAAATAGTATATAATTATACTAAATTATATATACTATACTACATATAGTTTAGCATATACTATAAAATAAATATTTAATTATAAAATATGTTCATTTATGATATATAATTTGGGAGCTGCTTATGAGAGTGATTAAGGCTTAGCCCCGGCTCTGTGATCAGGGATCACTACTGGCAGGATTCATAGTATGTGGGATGCTGGGAATTCTCATCAGCCATCTGCAACACAAGAGTCTTACCCATTGCACTATCTCTCTGGTCAGACTAGTCCTCTAAGATCTACTAAGTTCATTTCTACCTCCAGTAGATATTTGAGTCCTTGTGGTCACAGTTTTTTAAGCACTGATGATTGGAATGTTTTTATGTTCTTAAAAACAAAAAAGCAAATTAAGTGCGGGAATATTGCAGGTTGAACTAGAGAATTTGCCATACTTGGAAGAAAAGGTGACTCAACAAATAGATATGTAAAAAAAAAAAGATATGTAAAGCAAATATTTGAAAACGGACAAGTGATTGCATGAGAAGGATGAGGATTAGAGATTTTGAAACCATCCTAGTAAACAACTACAGTTGTATCCATGAACATGAATCGGTTCTCTGAAATAGAAATTAGATAAAAAGAAGGATAAAAGAGCTGAACATGAAAACAGTCACAATTATGATGCTGGCAGAGTAAAGGAACCTGGACAGGAAGACAGAAAGCTTAAGAGAAAGAATAATTAAGATCTACCTTATTGTCAGTTCAAAATGATCAGTTTCCTAATGTAGAAGAAAGCAATAGTTATCTCTAAAATAATAGTCATTAGTGAAAAGCTTAACATTCATATAGATAAGAATAAAATATTATAGTTCTTTAGCTTAACAACAGCACAAAGTCAATCCAGGAGCCTTATTTAAATCCTTATTTGCAATAAATGCTGAATAAAATCAGCCAAAACTCCCAAATTTTTGAGCATGCAAATATAATCTAATCAAATATGAAAGGAAAATGCATTTTTGATATTTTCCAAGCAACCAAATTGAATATTTTCCTTTTAAGAAAGTTTAATGCCAGAGAATCACCTCTATTTTAAACATAACATTTATATTTTTAAGATATGGGGAGAGAGTTTTTTTTTTACTGGTCCCTTAGAGTTTTACTTTCTCATCTTGGCAGTTTCAAACTAAATAGTGTACATCGAGGAAAGTGGTGAGAACAGAGCAGTGTGAAATTATTGATCTCATGCCTTGTGAAGTTTCACAAGTCCTCGCAAAAAATTTACAACTTTGCCACAGGGCAAATTTTGATCATTTTAGACAAGGATTGAATATTTTGCCTTGAAAAATGTTAGCAGAAAATCTCCTGAGGGGGTGGGGGGGACACAAAATGTCAAATCATCTGGGCATAGAAGTCATCAACTTTATGTGGTGAGTGGCAATCTATACTTTATGCTTACATTTTATAGAAAATAATGACAAATTTAGAATCAATACTCCTGAATGATCTGTTCCCAACATGAACTGATTGTTTACACTAGATTGTATTAAAGGGCTGGCTGCAATATAATACCAAGGGAGATCAGCAGGAGGCAGCACTGAATGACAAGAAAAGTAAAGAAAAAAGCAGAAACAGGAAATGGCCAAACTTCTCAGTAAGGCAGGCTAGACTGAGCACTGACTTTGAAGAAAGACAGATATGGGTCCAAATTTCAACCCTTCCACTTATTAGCTACTTGAAATCTGACAAGTTATTTAACTACTCTAAATTATAGTTTCTCATATTTAAAATGTAAAGATTAATATTACTCAAAGATGTTGAATAATAACAGACAGATGCATGCTTTATAAATAACATTTATAGCATTATTTTATTATTTAAATAATAATTATTAAAACAAAGGTGATTCTTCCATAAGAGGGCAAATTCTAATTCTTTGTATTTTTCAAAGGGAAATTAAAATTTACAAATATGATAAATGGTATGCTTCCTAAAATCAAAACATACTTGTAAGTGTAAATAGATTGGAAACATAATTTTAAAGTGATCTAATAGTTGCCTAAACCAAAAAGGAAACTCATTTTGTCTTTAAAAAGGACTGGATAAAATAAAACTTACATAGTAGATGGGATCAACTAAAAAGAATCTAGCAAAAAAGACTCATCTACCACAATGTGATTTGTCAGAGAAAAGAAGGAGTTAAATACTCTGAATAATAGATTCATTGATAAGGTAAATGCATTTTTTATAATATTTTTATATAATTCAGCAATCAAAAAGTGTCAGAAGGGAGAAGCCTTTATTTCTTTATCTCAGTAGCAGGATTCTTTAAAAACAGAAACTAAAATATTTAGAGTTCATCTCTTGAAATTATGACTCATACCAGTTTGGTGTTTGTCTTTATATTTTTGACATTGATTTCTTAAAACCCTAGGAATTTCTTAAGCTATGTAAACTATAAAGTCATCTTTTGGTTATGCTATTAAAATGACTTTTGAGAAGGCTAGAATTTTTAGTCCCACCTCTGATCTTGGGGCTGAAAAGGCAAGAGTTGAAGCAATTGCTAAATGTCAATGATTTAATCAGCCCTGTCTCTGTAATGAAGCCACCCTCTCACTTCAAAAAAATAAATAAATAAAAAGAGTTGACAGAGTCTCCAAGTTGTTGATCACATGTAAGCTCAGAAGAGTATGGTGTAGTTACAGAGCTAGGAAGCTCAACACTGGCTGTTCTCTATACATCTCTCCCATCTGGTCATCCTGTTTTATATTCTTTCAAAATAAATCAGTAATTTTGTAAGAAAAATACTCCCCCCAGTTTTTGGAGACAATATTGCAAATTAGCTGAACAGATGAGAGCTTAGAGAAGCCTTGATTTTACAGCCAGTTGATTAGAAGCACAAGTTCTAAGCCTATTTTTTTTGCAACCTATTAATTACATGACCTTGGACAAGAGACCTAAATTCTCAAGACTTATTTTTATTAATCTATAAAATAAGTATAATGATTGCAACAAGAGTAGTCTAAGGGTTAACCCAGTGAGCATAGATAAATCCTTAGAATCTTGTGAAAGGCACATGAAAAAATGCTCTACATAGCTAGTCTTCAGGGAGATTCAAATCAAAACAATGAGATATCATTTCACACTACAGAGACTGGCACACATCAAAAAGAACAAGAACAACTAGTGCTGGCGTAGATGTGTGCAGAAAGGGACTCTCTCTCATGGTTGGTGGAAATGCTTAGTGGTCCAGCCTTTTGGTAGAACAATATGGGCATTCCTTCAGAAACCAGAAATTGATCTTCCATATGAGCCTGCCATACCATTTCTGCGAATATATCCCAAGAATGCAAAAAACCACAGTAGAAACGACATATGCACCTGTATGTTCATTGCAGCACTGTTAACAATAGCCAGATTCTGGAAACAATCCGAGTTCCCAAGAACAGATGACTAGTTAAAGAAACTTTGGTACATCTACACAATGAAATACTATGCAACTGTTATGAAGCCATGAAATTTGCTTATATGTGGATGGTCATGGAAAGTATTATGCTAAGTGAAATAAGTCTGAAAGAGAGGGACAGACATAGAATGACTACACTCATTTGTGGAATATAAAATCACAAAATATGAGACTGACACCCAAAGACAGTAGACATAAGGGCCAGGAATATTGCTCCATAGTCGGAAGCCTCTCTCATAAGACGGGGGAAAAGACAGCTGGAATAGAGAAGGGATCACTAAGTCAATGATGATTGGAGGGATCGTTCGGGATGGGAGATGTGTGCTGAAAGTAGATAAAGGACCAAATGTGATAGACTCTCAGTATCTATATTGCAAACCATAATGCCAAAAAGTAGAGTGAGAGTTTGGGGAAAACTGTCTGCTACAGAGGCAAAGGGAGGGTTGGGATGGGTGGGACACTGGGGACTTTGGTGGTGGAAAATGTGCACTGATGGAGGGATGGGTGTTTGATCATTGTATGATTGAAACTCAAACATGAAAGCTTTGTCACTGTACTATATGGTGATTCAATTAAAAGAAAAAACTGTCCAGTATTCCTCTTTTGATGGAGCAAGAAGAAAGTGTTAAAGATATATCTGAATCGGGGGCTGGAGAGATAGCACAGTGGGTAGGGCGTTTGCCTTGCACACGGCCGACCCGGGTTCAATTCCCAGCATCCCATATGGTCCCCTGAGCACCGCCAGGAGTAACTCCTGAGTGCAGAACCAGGATTTACCCCTGTGCATCGCCAGGTGTGACCCAAAAAGCAAAAAAAAAAAAAAAAAAAAAAAAAAGATATATCTGAATTACAACATGATTATTGTCCTTTGTCAAAACTACTCATCAAGTCCTTTATAAAATCCTTAAAGCAAAATTTCTTAGATTTAGTATTCATATCCTTTTTGGCGATAATATATTGAAGAAAAATTTCATATAATCACCGGTGTTTTAGGGGTGAATGGAAAACCTCTTCAATAGGTCCAAGCATGATCTTTCTCCAGAGAAAACATATTTTTGCCTTCTGCTATCTCAACCCATGCTCATTTTCTATCATCCCAGCAGCAGCATTTCCCAAGCTGCTTTACACTAGACCTGGAGAGTCACCTACTTCACAATCTGCTGTCAGGAAACAGGACTGTCTCCATGTGTTAAGAGGTACTGCACCATTAGACAGCTGAATGCAGATTTGTTGAAAGAAAGTCAGAGTTGCAATCATTAAAACATACCAAATACTAACTGAATTTTTAACCTAGAAGCAATCAATGGAAGAATTAACAAAGGTCTTCAATGTCCGATAGAACAACTTAAAAGTCAAACATAGTTAAGCCTTTGTATAATGGAATCTGGGTGAAAGCATTGGAGAAATTTTAAAGCTGAGAATTCTAGAAGAAAATGAGAGTGCTCTGTGAGCTAAATGTGATCACTTACTGCTTAAAAAAAGATATTTAAATGTAAACTATTTCACGAGGTTTATACAAGAATGAATAAAGATTATGTTCTCAATTTGTCTTCTCTCTGTGTCCAAAATCATTTGACTTGTCCCATTTCTATTGTGAGTAGAGCAGCACTCTTTCTTACTGTACAAAAAGGAGGAAACTCTGAACAATTTGGTGTATTAAAAGCAGGACTCAGTTTGAACTCAGATGCTCTATCTTTGATAATCAGTTCTAAACTAAGAAATGAAGGTGTTTACAAGGTCCCAGTGAAAGAAGAGCTGTGACAACTACTGACATTAGCAAATGCTTCAGAGAAGAAATCAGGATTGAGTAAGGTGCCCCGAAACAGGCCTAAGCCACAGTCTTCAGCCCAGATATGGCTTGCTTTTGCAAATGTAGCCAAATTCCATCTCACAGACTGATTTGCAAGGCAATGCTGTGAAACACTCAGAGAAACTCCTGAATCACAGGCAGTTCCCATCATTGAAAGCAATACTTGAAAATCTTTTCTTTAAGTACAACTACTTGAGACTGAGAAGGGTCTCACATGATGAATTAAAATCCACCAAATTGGCACTTCAACTGAATGAATAAGAGGAAAAAATTCTAAAACTATGGACTGTCCATGAAAGAGACACTGCTTCATTCTTCCCTGGAAATAATAACATCTTTTGCATATGCCACTTCGCTCTGAGGGGCTTTAAATACTTTATCTAATTAATCCTCCCAGCTTCCCAGAGAGGTAGATAGGGAGGCAGGTATTATCATCTGAATTTGGCAGTTGTAGAAATTAAAGTGCCCTGATTAAGGGAATTAGGTAAGAGGCAGAATTTTCACTTAAATGAGTGGGCTCTAAATTCTCTGCTGTTGGAGTAAAAAGAAAACCTGAAAATGCATACTAAATCTGCCTTCTTTTGATCACCCTGCATACAGCTTGGTAAAAAGGGACTTCAGTAGTGGTAGGTACAAAGAACAAACTATCTCAAAATATGATTGTAACTTGGTATTGACTGCTAGAACCAGAGGGAGAGGTTTATTTATTCAATTATTAATTAGAAGATTTCTTGCTTTTTTAATTGCTGTGGTGGTCAATTTAGCATATTTAAACAGTTGATGTACATTGTAAATATTAGAAAAGCAATATTTGTAGGGCAATGGGATTCAACATTAGATAATAGAAGGAAACCTATACTGGGACCTGTTGTTTAGACACTGGGGAAGGAAAACAGAAAATAGGTAATACCAGAAGAGAGTCAAAAGGAGGGGATCAATCTAGCACAAACTCTGTTACCTACTTCGAAGCCATTTTTCTTTTGTTTTTTTTTGGAAAAAACAAATTTGTAGGTGAAGGGGACCAGTTTCCTTCCTTATCAATCACAATGACCCCATTGTTCTTTCATGTTACTGTATGGGGTAATCATGAGACTAGTACTTACCAGAGAAACACATGGGTTGTGTCACAGGTTATCTGTAAAAGGAGTCTTTGATCTTCATGAGCTGCAAGAAAGAGCCCCCTAATCTGCTGAATCTCATCACGTATTCCTGGGTTATTTGGATCAGCAATAGCAAATATGTGGCCATTCATGACTAAGACCAATAAGTAGACTGAATGTGTGGCAGGCAGGGAAGATAAGAAACAACTCTCTTGATAACATTTTGGAGTTACTGAATTAACCCCTACTCCGACATCATTTTACTTCAGTTTTTCCTTTCTAAATGAGTCGTAATTTCTCTTAGTATAGAAATGTGTGTGTGTGTGGGGGGGGGGGGCGCTTCTATGTTATCACTAATGCTACAAAAAGGCTGTGGCATTTTTAAAGGTTTTTGTTCATGTCATTACTGCTGATGAAATTTCAGACCTGCTACTATTCAACAGTATACAAATTCAGAGATACCAAATGTAAGGTCTGAGATGCCTGAAATGGAATCTATCTATAAATTTTCCTGGAGCAGAAAAATCTATTAATAGTCACCTATGCATGTGACTTATATAGTGCTTTCCTCTATAAAAGTCACATTGTCAGGAAAAGGACTCTCTGTACACTGGTCATGTGGGTTAGGAAGTAGAATATGAAGAAATTATGGCCCATTTTTCCTGAAAGAATAACTGAAAGATGAAAATGATCACTGTGTTCATAATGCATCACGTGTGCCTTTTAGTCAGTTTTGAGGTTTTCAATGAAAAAATAAATCTAATAAATAGAGGTGGTACTGTCTATGAATTTGTGTTACTATCTCACTTCCAGAAGGTTTTTAGAGAAATTCCTAAAATGTTTTAAATCTAAAGATTTAAATTTCTTACCCACCCTAATACCCAGACAAACAGTCTTCCCATGAGGTAAGAGTATCCATAATTCTATGGCACGGGAGATATATCTGAATCCCAGTGGAAGTTCCTGAATCTATTTTTTCAAAAAAAGTAAACAAGACACACTTTCTAGTTATATGGAATAAATAAGCAACAAATGATATGTAATGAAACTGTTCGTTTTTTCTTATTGAGAAGTGCATAAGAAGTGAAAAATAAACTATTTCATTTCTTGTTATTTGAAAAGTGAATGGCTAAGAATGAATTCATTTCCACCCTAGTTTTTCTGGGCATACTGAGAATGAAAAAGCAAAGGAAGTACAGAATAGTCTAACGCAGTATTTCAGCAAACTCCAGATCAAAATATAAACCACAATCCAAAAAATACACCCAAAACAACAAAAAAAAAAATCCACAAAGAACACAAAGACATATGAAGCATCCAAGTAAGAAGAATGATAAAGTGGTAAGGCTAACTAAGCCTCCTACTGATGAACTTTCTAACCACTCTACAAGTTCTGCTTGTTTCTACCACACGCCTAACACTTAGCAAATGTTTTCCTGAGCTACAAAAATTTACCAAGGAAAGAACAAACACGATTTTATGCATTGCTATGCAAGAAACTCTGTCAAGTACTGAAATAAATTGCACAAATATGTAGTAATAGCTGTGGCCCCTGATTTCCAAAGGTGTGAAATATAATTAGAAAGCTAGTGCATAGGCATATGAAAATGTACACGAAAATGCCAAGTAGCAAAAAACAAAAGTAGCTAATAAAAATCATCTAATAAGCAGGATTACTAATACTAACAATGTACAAGATTGTGAAACTGCCACTCGGATGCAGGATGGAATATTAGCCATATAGTCCAAGGAAGCAACATGCTTGTGGGTTCAAAACTCCGCTTTGCCACAGGAATGTCAAAAATAGGAAAGTTAACTAATCCTGCTGCATATTCTTTTGCTCATTTTTCCTCAAAAAGAGTCCAAAGTATAGACTTGGTGGATTGGCTGTGAAGAGTAGAAATTATAATGTGAAATAATCCAATGGTGTAGTGAGTCTTCACTCCAGTGTTTGCTTTAAGGGATAAATAAAAAGATTAGTAATGGTGGACTGAATAAATAGTATTCAGAATAGAGTTTGTGTTTACTGAATTCTGTTGGTGGGAAAACATCCTGTGCAAGTTATTTCATTTGATCTTCACATCATCCCTTTAAAGTCAAAAAGTACTACAGATATTTGAAGGTGAGAAATACTCATTTTAGATACAAGATACAGGGAAGAATTCATATAATTTATTGCAAATAATGCATAGAATTTTCAAAACAAAAGAGAGGCAATGTGATGACATGCAGGACAGGAATTGTAAGCATCTGGATAACAAGCAAATATGTAAACGGTTGTTATTAAGGGCTTCTACATCAATGTAGGAAGCTATACCTAACCACCCAAAGAGAATGCCACAAAGAACTGGTATGTTGAAGAAGAGCTGGGTGTTTTTCTTAAAGAGTGTCCGATGGAAGTGTAGGCTTGAAAAATGCCTTACACAGAAGGTTAGTGATTGACTTATTTATCTCTCAGATTTGGTCACATGAAGAGTTGGAATCTTATGAGAAATATGTTTACTCTACTTGGAAAGTAAATAGAAAAAGCCATATAGAGGCCCACCACTCGCACCTATATAAACTTAAACAACTGGAAAAATTAATTTCATGCTTCAAGTAATTATTTAGCTAATCTGTACATTTGAACAGTTACCAAATTACTGCTTTTGAAGGAGTTGTTTAGTTCCTGGAAAAATAATTCAGTGGGTAGGGCACTTGCTTTGCATGCAGCTGGCCCAGGTTCAGTCCCCTGAGTATCTCCAGGAGTAATTTTCTGAGTGCAGAACCAGGAGTAACTAACCCCTGAAGATCACCAGATGTGGCCCCCAAAACAAAAACAATAAAAAGGTAAATGTGTAAATAAAATTCACCATTGTCAATATCAGTAAAATGTGATGAAGACATTGACATAACATGTTCCATCCCCTTGCTAACAGGATCAATAGTTCATTAATGATGTGATCAGCCTAGAGAGGTTCCTAGGATGTCCTCTTTACTCTAAAAGTTGAAGTCAGCAGTTGCTGTCTAAGATTTAAAAGTAGCTGCCTAAACTTTGATATTTTTCCTAAGTTTTCCATCCTACTCTCCAGAACTTCAGCCTTTCAGTGTGTGGGTGGTTTCTGATTTTATTTGTGGGTGGCTATTCTATTGTGCAGAAGAATTTCTTCTGTGTTTCATCTCAATTCAGGAATTTTACCAAGAGTGGTGGCTTGCTTCATTGTGACATTTTTCAGTTAGACATTCTTCGATTCCCAAAGCCTGTTAGGCAAGGTGTCCTGGGGAAATTGCAATTTATTATTGTCATTATGAAATTCTGAAATTAAGACCACCTTGCAAAACAACTGAATTATAAACGTGGTGTGTTGTCTTGTTGCCCAATCAATTGACCACTACCAGTAAGCAGCTATTAGACTCTGCTGTGCAAGTATAACGTCCTCCTCCTAATGTGATGGAATTAATTCATACAACCTG
Source organism: Sorex fumeus (assembly GCF_029834395.1). Lineage (NCBI taxonomy): Eukaryota > Metazoa > Chordata > Mammalia > Eulipotyphla > Soricidae > Sorex > Sorex fumeus. Next base: position 22,653,883 of record NW_026606092.1, read on the forward strand.
ATAACAAGGCTATTACAATGCGAACAATGGTTTAGAAGTGGCTTGCCTGGAATAGCCAGGCACCATTGAACATTTCAGATCAAAGGTCTATTGAGTAGAAAGAACAAATAGAATCAATTTCTTGAACTGTGTCTGCATTTCCAAACTTGCAACATTATACCACAGAATGTAACTTAATGAAGTACAGATGAGAAAACCAGAGAAAAGCTAGCTCTAATGCAACAATGAAAATTAATATAGTACTTTGGACTTTTTTCTGTATGGAAACAAACCAGTTATTAAAGACAGCTTTTTACTCCTTAAACTCTGGATTTGGAAACTAACCAGGAATTAGATAACTTAGTTGCAGATAATAAAGAGGCACATTTTTTTTATCTAGGCTATAGAGTTGTGTATTATAGAATTTATTTTAAAGAGCTCAGTATTTAATGAAGTAAATTATTCATTTTGCTGTCATAGGTAACATAATGACATAGAACATTTTACTTAATATCTGGAATTAAAGATAAAATAGTGACCACAATAAAACAGAATGTGATTAACTGTAAAAAGCTTTACATTCCTAAAACGTTCACTTGTAAGAAAAATTTCTTAGTAACAATGCAATACAAGCATTGTTGAAATTCTAGAAAAAAAGTACAAATGTGCATTAGTTAAAAATCTTTGAATTACCATGAGCCAGATAAGAGTTTTTGGATGACCAGGAAATAAATTACCAACACATCAACACATTCAGAGGTAATAATTAACATAGACAATTTGTAAGAACAAGATATTGAACTGTCTAGGAATGAGGAGCATTTAAAAAAGTTAAAAAGTAATGTCTAAAGTAACAAAGATTAAAAGGGATACATAAAATTGAAATGACAATATATAAAATGAAAATGACTTTAATTTTGTAATACTTACAAATAAAATCGTGGGCAACATTTTGAAATGTTTAATCTTTTTGAAATATGTCATATAATGTGCTACTTAAGGACATGTATAATGAATTTTTATTTGCAATACTTATCCTATAATTATAGGTGCCACTTTTACATGTCATTATTAATGAATGGCTAGCTTTATGGCAATCATTTTATACTATAAAATATAGTCATTAATAGTAATTATTACCAAATGACACCATTGATTTACTCAGAAATATGTAATAGAATATATTAGATTTTGTTTTATTTGTATCTATCATTTATTTACTAAATCAAAACATCCCAACCTAATTAATTTCATTTCTGGATATCAACAATATATGAGCATATTGACATTTTAAGTGAAAATATTTTTTAAATAATGCTAGGTTTATAAGTAGAAATAGTGATGATGTATACAAAGTGGTATTAATACACTTTAACCTACACTTTATCTTAAAATTTTTATTGAGAAGATACATGAACAAGGGAATTTACACAAATAAAACTGCAGACAGATCACTGAACACATAACATAAAGAAAATCTACATGATCCTTATCTCTTCCCATTGCCAAATGTTAAAACCATAATGCCCAGAAACAAGAACACGATTCTATTTGCTATAAATCTGAATTTAAAAAAAAAATCTATTGGAAGCTCTTAATCCCCTACCATCAAAGGTGAGATTACTCTCTTAGCTGAGATTCTGGAGAATTTGTGAAACCAGAAATAGATTTCTCTCCCTTCAGTTTAGTCCTGACAGCCTCCACACCTAATCTCCACCATAGCGATAGGTGTAACTCTGTATCTTCTGAAACTCTACTTGCTCTTTCAACTCTTCCAGAATAGCAGAAACATGGCAACGGATGGGGAAAGACAGATAGAAGTCAACCAAGTTCAATAAGTGAAAACAATAACATGGAAAGACTCATCTAGTAGTAGCCAACTTTGTAAATTCTCAAACAATGGCTTTAGTGACACCATATGGAGGATGTTTAATGAGCTCTAAGAAACAATGGCCCACCTAGGAAGCAAAGTAGACCAAAGTTTGATTTCCAGCATCCCTCATGGTTCACTGAGCACCATCAGAAATGATTCCTGGGTGCAGAACCAGGAGTACCCTCTGAGCATTGGCAGGTATGTCTCCACCTCCTGTCCCACTCCATACCCCCACACACAAAGAAAACACATTAAAACTCACAGAAAGTCTGAGCAGCAGAAAAAGTATCATATGAGAAAAATATGTAGGCGCTCCAAGATGAGGTAGAGGAAAACTGTAGGGAAAAAAAAACAAAACAGAAGATGGCAGGTTGGGGCAGGGCAGAGGGAGTAGCAAGTAGTCTGAAAAGAAATGGACAATGTTCCAGAGAACTATGGGATGAATTCAAGAGGAACGATATAGAATCATCTGAGTCCCTATAGACAGGAAGGCAAACTTGAGAAAAACAAATAGTTGTGAAGAAATATAAATAAGGATTTCCCAGAGTCAAGGAATATAGGCACCAAGATTCACAAAGGCAGAAGCCTCCCACCTAAAAACAGAATTCAAAGAGGAAAACTCCAAGATATGTTATAATCAGAATGACAAAATTCAGACAGTTTATTGAATGCAGCAATATCAGAGAATAACTTACACCATAAAGGAAAGCCCATAATATTCATAGCAGATTTATTAGATGAGACTATAAAAGTCAGAAGAGAATGGCGAGGTATAAACTCAATGAAATAAACACTTCATCAAGAATACTCTATCCAACTATTTTGCCACTCATTCAGATTTAAAAGAGCTTCGGGCTGGGCTGGAGCCATATAACAGTCAGTAGGGCCTTAGCCTTGCAAGCAGCCTATCTGGGTTCAATCTGCAGCATTCTATAGAGTTCCATGAGCACTAACAGAGGAATTCCTGAGCTCAGCATCACAGGGTGTAACCCAAAAGCTAATAATGATGATGATAATAATAATAATAATAATAATAATAATAATAAAAGAACCACAGGGATAGGCAACAGTTCATGGAATCCATTGCCTCAAAATCACTTTTGTGAAAAGCATTGAAGAATCTATTTTAAAACACAAGTCAAGTTAGACTTCTAAGCACCAGGCATTGAGCATGGCATTCATGACACGATATGACATTTATGGTTGCCCTCTATTAGATTTAGTAATGTTTGTTTATTCCCAGAATGCTTTAGCGTTTTACAGTTTTTCAATAACAAATCAATGTTTCACATATACTGAGTTTTCTTTGTCTGATCTGGTGTTTGTTTATAACACATAGAGATTTTTATTACATTTTTTAAATTATTACAGCAGATAATAAAACATTATAACAGTATTTTCTCATATAAGCAATATCTCCTTTTTAGGATAAAATATATTTAGATACTTTTATAACTCTATTCAGATTTTCCTGATAAAATTTTTAAATTTTCTTTACTTTCAATAAATTTTACATTTGTAGAATTTATCAATTTCTGTAATTTTAATGTATTAGCACAGAGTTATTCTCACAATGTTATTTTTTAAATTTACATACCTGTAAAAATGTTACACAGTTTTTGAAAAAAATAGCTTATAATTGATTTACAATTTTTATGGAATTTCAGGAGTTCTGCTCTATTCACCCATATGTGTGTAGGTGTCACCATGTTCAAATTAAAAATAAAAATCTCTCCCATATGTGGTATAATAAGAAACATCGTAAGGGAACAACAAATGGTCAAAGTCATTGAACTGCAAATTTTGTCTATATAACTGAACTTAAAAGGAAGGGGGATTGGGAGGGATCGTTGGAACTCTGGTCTCTCTGGAGATAGGTGTGCTGTTGGAAATGTGTATGCAGGAAAATTATAATGAATAGTATTATAAGTCCAGGTGCCTCTATATAAATGGTTAAATACACACACACACACAAACACACACACACACACGAACACTATAAGAGCAAGAATTTAGACTGATCAGTAGCACTGTAGCAGTGTCCTCCCGTTGTTCATGGATTTGCTCGAGCGGGGACACCAGTAACGTCTCCATTGTGAGACTTCTTGTTACTGTGTTTGGCATATAGAATATGTAATGGGCAGCTTGCCAGACTTTGCTGTGCGGACAGAATACTCTTGGTAGCTTGCCAGGCTCTCCCAGAGGGGCACAGCAGTCGAACTCAGGTCAACCACGTGCAAGGCAAATGCCCTACCCACTAAGCTATCGCTCTGGCCCAGACTGATCAGTATGGTAAAGGTAAAGGTAAAAGGTAAAGGCCCTCCCGTTGATCATCGATTTGCTCAAGCGGGCCCAGTAACGTCTCCATTGGAGACTTTGTTGTTACTGTGTCTGGCGTATCGAATACGTCACGGGGAGCTTGCCAGGCTCTGCCATGCGGGCGAGATACTCTCGGTAGCTTGCCGGGTTCTGAAACATATTTAATTAATACTTTTCTCTGATATGAAATACAGAAAATAACAAACCTAATAGCACTAGAATTGAAGATATACATCTTTATGGGGTTGATAATGATCCCTAAATTCTTTTACAAGTTCTTTTAGTATATTTTTATTTATTTACACAAATTTGCTTGTTTCATTTTTAGAGCAAATTCTTAAATTCTAGGTTCCCAGGTTCAATCCATAGTACCACGTGCGTTTCACCATGCACCTCTAAAAATACATAGCCAGGAATAAGTCCTTGAGTACCTCCAGATGATGCCCCAGACCCAAAACAAAACAAAAAGTTGCCCTGATTTAGATTATCAGTAAAGGCAGTGAACTGTCTTTTAAAAAGAATAATACAGAAAGAAAAAGTATCAATGTTAATAAAATCCTTGTCAAGTCATCTTTCTGAATATAGTGACCTGGCAATGCTCATTGCAAAGCCTTGTGTTCATCAGATTTGTGTCCAGGAAGCGAGGTGTTTTCTGGCACCAACAATTCTATTAAGATCCTATCCCCACCCCACATCATTCGCTTGTCACCACCAGCTTCTAAGATGGCAATAGACTCTCCAGAGGAAGAGACACAGGCTGTAAATTAAAGACAATTCAAGAAATGAGTCACTCCTCTAAACAATTCAAGATCCCTGCCTCTACTGAGTAAAAGAGAAGCCTCATCAAAATCCACATAAATAAATACATTCTGCAATAATTATTAGGTAAAGGTAAAGGTAAAGGCCCTCCCGTTGATCATCGATTTGCTCGAGCGGGCCCAGTAACGTCTCCATTGGAGACTTTGTTGTTTCTGTGTTTGGCATATCAAATACTCTCAGTAGCTTGCCGGGCTCTCCGAGAGGGGTGGAGGAATCGAACTCGGGTCGGCCATGTTGGCCGCTTGTAAGGCGAATGCCCTACCGCTGTGCTATTGCTCCAGCCCAATAATTATTAGAAAACTTAAAAATAAGTTTACATAAAATATCACCTTTTCTTCAATTTTCAGATGGAAGAGAAAGATTCTGTCAGTATTTGAGTTGGAATGGAGTTATGAAAACATATATGAAGACAGGAGTGGAAACTTGGTTTAGATAAGATATTTTACAGGGACCAAAGCAATAGTATACAGCAGGAGAGCATTTGTCTTGCAGCCAACCTGGGTTCGAGACCAAAGCAATAGTACAGCAGGAGGGTATTTGTCTTGCTCGCAGCCAAACTAGTTTTGGCATCCCATACGGTTCCCTGGGCACTGCCATGAATGATCCTTGAGTGTAGAACCAGGAGTAACTCCCAAATATCGCCGGGTGTGACCCAAAAAGCCGAAAGGTCAGGAAAAAAGAAACCTTCTTTAAAATTAGAGCGAATGGCAGTACATATTGTCACATATATTTTTCTTTTTATTTGTAAAGAAACTGATCCAGAATAGAGTATTTCTGGACATCAAGACAATGCCTATTCTTAACCGTTGCTTCAGACTCTCCAAAAGGCTAACCCAGCTGAGATATCCTGGTTAGCATTGGTGTGGTGGCATTCAGGACCATACTTCTCCTGCCTGTTCCACCTAGTGAAATACAGCTTTGTGGAGCTGACTTCCTTGTATTCTCTTCTTTCACCTTGTGCCACCAGCTTTCTGTCTCTAAAACCATTCCATATGAATAACTTTTGGGAGCTCCTTTCTATTCGATAGATAGGATGCTGCTAGCAGTCAATGAAACCAAATTTCTCTTTAAAATAACTTGGGGGAAGCAAGAATACAGAAGTAGGTAGAGCTTCTTTGCATACTGCTGATCCGAATTCAGTTGAGCAACCCCAGGAGTGATCTCTTATGCAGAGCCATAAGTAAGCCCTGAGCACTGTCGTTTATGACCCCAAAACAAAACAAAAATAAAGTAAAAAAAGTATGGGGGTGAGAGAGATAGTACAGGGGGTAAGTAAGTTGATTTGTATGTTGTCAACCCTGGTTTGATTCCTGGCACAGCATAAAGGCCTCCAAGCTCTGATTCTTTTGCATATAACCAGGAGTAAGCCCTGAATCAATTAGGTGTGACCCCAATATGTTCTCCACCCAAAAATTACTTGTTTGTGTTTTTATTATTTAATATCTCTGAACTCTATCCAAACTTCAGAGTATATATTTCCTCTTAAAGGACTTTTTTGAGGGTTAGGGAATTGGCTGACACCTAGCAGTGCTAAGGCCTACTCCTGGTGGTGCTGGGGTGACCATGACATGCCAGGGATGAACCTTCAGCATGCAAAGAAGGTACTGGCCTGTTGAACTATCTCTCCTGTCCTCTCTTTAGAAATTTTTTCATGGAATTGTTTGAGTAATGTTATTTTAATAAGCTTATATTCATTCTTTAAATAGTAAAACTGAGTGTATTAATTGTGTGGATCTTTCAAGTATTGATATTTTCAAAGGAATGATAATTCTTGCTTTTTTGACATATAAAATACTGTAGGCATTTAGTTTGTACAACTTGACACATTTGGAAATAAGGATTAAACCAAGGAACTATCACAAACAATTTCATGAACCTTGTCATCATTTCCCAAAATTAATTTCTATATAAATTGGAATGTATGAACGGACTTAATATATACTTGAGAATTCTGTCATAGTATTAAGCACAAAACATGTCAAAACTACATTTTCTCTTGCTTTAAAAAGTGTAGAAATCTGAAGCCTTCTAAGCAAAAATAAATAAATAAATAAATCTAAGATTGTCTAGCTTTATTTTGTTTTATTTTTATTTATAGGGCCATACCCAGCGATGCTCAGGGGTAACTCCTGGCACTTTGCTTAGGAATCACTCATGGTGGTACTTGATATATCATATGAGGTGACTGGGATCAAACTGGGGTTAACTGTGTGAAGGCAAGTGTCTCTCTGGCCTTATATTTTAAGGATCTTTGAGATATACTTAGCTAGGAATGGCAAAATACAGCAACATTTTCCTTTTCTTTGCATTATGTATTTTTTTACTCTGTATTATAATGATTGATTCTAGTTTAATTTAAATGCCAATTTATTCTACATTATTTTAAATCCAAATATTTGTTCTCCGCCTCTTAAAGTTATTTCACATTAACATTAGTATTTTAGAGCTAATTTAGTGAATCACATTTTTAAATTCTAGGATGTGTAATTTGTCTTTTTATAAGTCCAAACTAACAGCGACTACCTGACATGTTTTACATCTGCTTCAATCAATACTGTTTTATAGAAAGTACAAATAATCTTTCATTTTACAAAAAAATCTTTTCTATTCCAACTCACAGCCACACACACAACCATTTGCCATTCTTTTCTAACACAGAACTCATTTTGTTGTTTTTTCTAAACATTCTTGGGAATTTCAATCAGTTTAATTGTTTGACAGAATTTTTCTGCCTTTCCTCAGAAGGTGAAAATTTTTCAACTGCCAGCAACATATCCGAGAATATTTCCCAGGAGTGGCAGCTAATTGCAAGTTGGTTTACAGGGGACTGTTGTTTGAGGGCCTTTTTGTTTGTTACTTTTATACCAATATGTTCTACATTAAAGAGCAAGGACTTAAAACTGATGCCTTTAAAGCAAAAAAAAAAAAATCAAAAACAAAAAAAACTACACTGTAAAATTACTTTGCCATGATAGCTACATCCACAGAGTTGAATTCAATCATTTTTCACTGACATTAGTTGGTACTTTTGCTAAATTAAAGAAGTTTTTACTTTCTGTAACAAATTTGGAGCATTAAAAATGAAGTTTATGCCTCATTCTGAAGATATAAATGACTTTTTTGCCAAGCAAAATGTGTTCTTTTTACTACTGAACAATTTATGCTAACAGTCACATTTCTTCAACTATCCAATCTAATATTATCTCTTAGTATCACCTCAAAGCAATGCAATTGTAGAACCTGATAAAATTAGTTTCCTATACCAATTATTTATAGCCTCCTATATATATATAAATTTAAGTAATAAAAAATACTCTACAATGTATTTTCCATGCTGACCATTTCCCCACAATCCAGAAACCCCATCCACATAACTGTATTGTGTACTTCCTATCTTTAAAGATGGCATATAATCATCTATGATTATAATGAACCATTATTTGGTGCTGTCAGACATACATTCATTTAATGCTGAAAAAAGAAATGAGGGTCAGATATATAAAGTACAGCAGGTAAAACATTTGCCTTGCATGCTGTCAACCCAGCTTTGATCCATAGCAACACATATGGTTCCTCTGAGCATTGCCAGGGGTGACCCCTGAGCATATAGAGCCAGGAGAAGGGAAGGGAAAGGTGGGGGAGAAGGAAAGGGAGGCAGAAGAGAAAAGGAATAGGAAGGGGAAGGGACAGGGTGGTGGGTTTCCTTCCTTCATACCTTAGTTGATGAATCTAATGCTTATGACCATACCTAATTTTTCTCATCCTCAAAAGGAACTTATTTTAACCTTGATTCATTTGACCTTACCTTAAATAACCTATCTATCCATCAGAAAAGGGCAAAAGTAATGTTTGATGGAAGTTTTTATATCCTCAATACTTTGACTTAATTTCATATTTTGATTTTACATTCAAAATAATTTTAATTTCAAATCAGATATGGACTGACATGCAGGGTGTCATATGTTACTGAATAACTTGAACTTGAGTTCCATAAACACAGTTTTCACAAGAACTGGGTGTTCTTTTAAAGAAGTCATTCATTCATTATCAATTTTAAATGTGCAAGAAGTTATGTTAAATCTGGTTGTGTTTGGATTAGTTTGATAAAGTTTTACTCCATTTAAATAACCACATTATCCACTTTTTAGCTTGGAGAAAATTGTATCAGATAATTTGTTTGTTTTATTGGATAGGGACTTTGTTTCCACTCATTAGCTTCTTCTCTCTGCTGTAGCCTTATACATGAAAAGATTATGCAATTGTATTCTGTTAGGACTGTAACTTACTTTAGTTTTCTGAAATTAAGGCCAAGCAAGACTTCTACTACTTCTGAATAGGTGCCTTTAAAAGTCAGCATACAGTTGGTCATATTTGTTCTAGAAAGTGGTTATGATTACCTCAGAGTCAGAGTAAAGACAATGTAAAGACAGCTGGATGAAAGCAATCTGTTGATACAGTATAATTTAATCTATTTTAGCTGGTTGGAAGGCAATACATGCTGAACTATATCTAGGAAATCAAAATCCTAATGATATATATTTTTCATATTACTATGCTAACATTTTTATTAACTTATTACATATCTACTACTTATTTGGAAAAATAACTATTGAGCAATGTTTACAGAAAATTATAATTATTATTTTCTTCATACAAGAGGAAAACTTATTCCAAATAATTTAAGCAATTATCTCTCTAAAAATCTCTCTGCCTCTGAGATTATACTCATCAGAGTAATAATTAATTCTTCCTCAGAAATATTTAACCTTTGATAATTAAATTTAACAAATGCACATGCTAAGTGAACAAAATAAGTTATATACATAAATTTGCCATAAAAAGACTTATTTTGAATTTGTGTGTTTTCTGAAAGTAACATAGTATTTGCAATGCTAACTACTGACCACCTCCCTAGATCCTTTTCGGGTTCCAGTATATTTAAAAAGATTCACCAATAGCAAGTAAGTATACTGTATAATCCACGTATTAATTGCTTCCTTCGATCTTGTACTTTAAGAGTATTTTAGCTACTTTCTCCAATTATTGAATTTTTTACAATTATGTGATTTGTGTTACAGTGGAAAAATAATTTTGTTTGATTTAGAAGTTAAAGAAATATGTGTTATGAAAAGAACATTTTATATGGGGTGGGAAATTGATTTAAAATAAACTGTGAAACAAGGGACATAATGGGAATAAATGAGAAATAGTTGAGTGTTATTCAATTTCTTAGACATAAATTATATATTTCTGAAACATGACTTTTTCAAAATTCTGGAGTTCTTAATACTGTGAAAAAGTAATAACTAAACACACAATTTCTAAAATAACTATAAAAAATGATTTAAAACATAGAATTTTCTGTAGCTGAATAATTTTATCTCCTATTTTTCATAAACTTCTGTTCTTGAAGTTAACCTAGCACAGAAATAGTTACTAAAATTCAAAGTTACTGAAAGTAAAACTTAGAATAATTTACTTAAGGGATTCAAATAAAATTGTAATCTAAGACTAGTTGTATTAGATAACTAATATAAACATTTTGTTTATCTTTGATTTCAACTAGGCTAGAAAAATCTAAGAAACTAGTCAAAAAATTAAATCTTAAAAGAAGCTAAAAATTATATTGATAAAAGCAGTTCTTGGAATAACATTTACATTATACAAATAAATATTTTCTGACCTGGAGTGTCTTGAGAAATATCTCAAGAATAATAGAGCACTTGATGTGTGGAGTTTTCAAAATTAAAAACTGTCTAAATATTTAATTCCAAAATCCAATATGAACATAATTTTTTCTTAACTAATGATTTTAATGTGAAAAGTCATTTTCAACGTTTAGAGAAACAAATGAAAAATAAAGTTTTATGAAAAAGTAGCAAGTATAATTTTCTAGGTCATTTATAAACTTTTCCATCAGCCACATGGAAATCATATTTCTTTTCTTTATTCTAAAAACTCCTAAAGTGCCAAAACTTTTAAACTATGCTTAGATTTTTTTCCCACTGCAGTTCAGTCTACTTCTATGTACCTCAGTTTAATTTCTATGTTAGAATCTGGATTTGTTGAGGATCTAATGATGATCTGCGGCAACTTAGATGCAATGGTTTTATACAATTAGAAAAACAAAACAAAAGATTGATGAGGAGTAGTCTCTGATTTTTAAGAAATAAAAAGTTACTACCTTGAACACTCTGAACATACTGTTCTATGATTCTTCGCTGTCACTTTTTCCTTGTAATTTTTCAAGCCAAATTATATTGCCTCCACCTAGTGTTGCAAAAACTTTGGGTGGAAGCCCAAAGTGATTCTAAGACTCTGGTATGGTACTGTGTAACCTGGCATCCTTCCTGGAAGCTAACTTAGTTAAGCAGCTATTTCTATAAACAAACTAAAAGAGAAGACACATGACCTGCATTTTATCTGCAACCACAAACTTTAGACCTCCATAAACAGGTGAGAGTATATATGAGGACAGTAGGAACATTTCCCACAATGAGTTGACCTCTCTAACTTAGCCTATATCAAATGAAGACTATGGTGTAAGCACGTTTTATCTGGTCATATGACTCATAAAATTCAAATAGGAGGGGTTGGAAAGAGTACAGCATGCACAGGGATTGCTATGCATGCAGTCAACCTAGGCTGGTTCCCCAGAACTCCATGTGGTCCACTGACATATGCCCTTCCACCCCCACCCAGTGATCCCTGAGTGAAGAATCAGGAGTAAGTTATGAGCACCACTAGGTGTGGTCCAAATACAACAACAAAATTTACTAGGTAATGCCCTGCCCTACAGCATAGCAGTAGGGAGTTTGCCTTGCATGCAGCCAACATGGCCGACCCGAGTTCGATTCCTCCGCCCCTCTCGGAGAGCCCGGCAAGCTGCCGAGAGTATCTCGCCTGCACGGCAGAGCCTGGCAAGCTACCCATGATGTATTCGATATGCCAAACACAGTAACAACAAAAGTCTCCAATGGAGACGTTACTGGGCCCGTTTGAGCAAATCAATGAAAAACAGGACAGTGATTGATTGATTGATTGATTGATTAAATGAAGAATAGTTTGCTTTGGAGTTTGTGTCTAGTTAAACGCCTTGAGACAAAGACTGATAGAGTTTTGGAGGAAGGCTTTGTTTCATCAAGTTAAAAACAAAATAAGATAGAATAAACAATTACAAAGACCCTTACCAAATGAAAAGTAGCTCCTGGCTTAATTTTATTTCAGATTACAGATCAAACACCTGATCGTAAGACATTAAGTTACGATGCCACTTTATTTCTCATAATAAGCTGGGTATTGTCAAATCCACAAAATCATTCTATTGGGCAATAATCCACAGACGGAAATGCAATATTCAGAATTTTTCTGAGCATATTCAGAAGGATTAAGTGTGTTTATACACATCCATTATATTTCCATGTACCATTTTCTGATGTACTAGGTTCCTATGGTTTAATAAGACTCAAGACTGATTCAGGGATGGATCAATTCAATATGTTATCAAGTGCAAACTCAATGGACTGCATCTGTACCATAGGCCCAACTTTGGTGACTAGTGATATGACAAGAAGAAATCTTCCTATGGGGAGAATTATAAAAAGCAAATAATTTACTCCTTTAGCAGGGAATAAAGTCATCTGATCAAAGGATACAGACCAGTTTCTAAAAAGTACAAAATGGTTTTACTTATTGTCCAGAGTCAGGAAGAAGACAGTCTGAGAGACTGGAGACAAATATCTCTAGTTTATATCAGTAAACACAAGTTAGTAAGGAAATATGAAGATCTGGGGCTGGAGTGATAGCACAGCGGGTAGGGCGTTTGCCTTGCACGACCCGGATTCGATTCCCAGCATCCCATATGGTCCCCTGAGCGCCACCAGGAGTAATTCCTGAGTGTAGAGCCAGGAGTAACCCCTGTGCACCGCCAGGTGTGACCCAAGAAGCAAAATCAAAAAAAAAAAAAAGTATGAAGATCTTTATTCTTGACCTTAACATATTAATGTCTGCCAAAACGTAAGCCAGTGTATCAATTGAATTAACAGGTTGAAGTTAGTCTCTTTATTCAGTGACACTTGAAAATAGGCCTATAAATATAATAAACATGACTGCAATGAGAAAAACTATGGACAAAGTAAATACCATAGCTCCCTCTCACCAAGGAAGGTATAATTCCTGGCACTAGTGATTGTTCACTTACTAGCAGGAAAAGCAGAAACCATTGATGGGATCAACCATGATCCTGCTGATGAATTGATTCTGAGACCTTTAAAAAGAACACCCAGTACCCACTGATAAATTGACTATCTGACCTATTTTTCCTTATGGAAAACTGACTCAGACTCACATGGATAGAAATATGATCTGAATATGAGTTTGTCTTTTCAGCCTGGGATACATTGCCTATTCCATTATTCTGTAAATTATCACATTTTTGATAATTTACAAAATGTTCTATGTAAATTATCGAAAAATTATGGTTTTGTAAATTATCACTTGACAACATAGTGTCATTCGTAACAGAGCTTCAGACCAAGGAAGTAATGGAAAGACAGCACTGAGCATATGATCCTGGAATCTATAGTCTTTACTAATGTAAGGTATTGAGAAGTTATCAACCTCATAGAAAAATTGAATGACATCTTAAAATCTCACTAAAATTAGTAGCTTAGGAATGAGACCATATTTGGTGGGGGTGTTATATTCCAAGATGCATATTACTTTGAATTGGTATTGGATACATGTTTTCTAAACGGTTGGAATATATGTATCGGAAGACCAAGAGAGAAAAGTAAGGTTACTTTTCTAAGTAAACCCTTTGCAGCATATATGCATTTGGGGTTTAGGGACTCTTGAAATTGTAGACATCATAAAAAAAAATTTTATTTTTTTGGTATGGAGAAGAAGTTTCCGTCTAGGAATGATTAATTATAGTATCATTGAACTTAACATTATGATAAATGTAACTATGGATGCCCAGGGATGTAGAGCAGCAGGTGAATAAAATTGTTATTATACATATGAGGATGATTGTCCCTAATTATAATGAGAACTTCTGATTGTTCATGTATGATGGGAGTAGGGGAAAGGATTCAGAAACATAGGGATTCGCTAAGATCTCTGCTTCTGTTTCAATGACTGGTAAAAACAGTAAACTATCAACTTCAGAAAAATGTGGCATGCCAACGCTAACTAAAATATAAAGAAGAGCCCAAATGTGTTAGGTATCACTGTTGTTCATCAATTGCCTCAAGCAGGCCCCAGTAACGTCTCCTTCATCCTAGCCCTGAGATTTTAAAAAGTGCTATATTTGAGGCTCTTTCAAGGTCAGGAGAATGAGAACCATCATTGTTACTGGTTTTTGGCATATTGAATACACCATGGGGAGTTTGCCAGACTCTGCCGTGTGGGAAGATCCAGTAATGAACACACACTGAAGAGTAGTGAACACACATTAATATTTTGGGGGGTGGGTATTTCCGAAACATTAATATTAACGGTATGTAAGTTACAGTACACAAAATAAATTTTTAAAGCAGTTTGGGCCTCCTTCACCCAGGTCCTCCACCCAGGTCCCCCATCTTCCAGAATGTAGGCGTTACACCCACCAACTTCCCCCCAGCGCCGTATAATCCCATCAGCGGCCAAGACCCAGAGACTATAAAACCCTGCTCCCAGAAGCAGACATTTTATCTTGTTCTTCCTCTGGAGAACCTGGCAGGGTACCAAAAAAAAAAAAGTGTTATGTATATAGTCTAATTTATCTGAAGAGGAAAATATAACAATCTAGCTACGTTTTTTTTCCTTCTCTGTTTCATTTTCTTAGTTCTCAGTATTTTCTTTCTGATATAGTTCTCAACATAAAGTAAAGGCCCTCCCGTTGATCGTCGATTTGCTCGAGCGGGCCCAGTAACGTCTCCATTGGAGACTTTGTTGTTACTGTGTCTGGCATATCGAATACTCTCGGTAGCTTGCCGGGCTCTCCGAGAGGGGCGGAGGAATCGAACTCGGGTCGGCCATGTTGGCCGCTTGTAAGGCGAACGCCCTACCCGCTGTGCTATTGCTCCAGCCCAGTTCTCAACATGTACCTCCTAAATAAACTAACTGCCCCCGCACCTGGCTGTTCTCACTGGGACCCCTTGAATAGGGCTGGGTTGAATTTTCCTCCCTTCCCTGAGCAGAGTGCTGGCAGCTGAAGACCTCCGGAACCAGGCACAGACATGCTTAAGACCACTATCCACACACTTGGACGAGCCTCACACATGAAGGAACCAGCATAGAAACCCATGTGTGCAGGACCAAGGACTGAGATCTCCAAGGCTATTCCTATCAGGACAGGGCCTCCTCCACCAATATCCCCCATCTTTCAGTAGCTAGACGTTACACCCACCAACCAGCCCAGGTAATCCCATCAATGGCCAACATCCAGAGACTATAAAACCAAGCTCCCAGAAACACAAGGCCGCACTTGCGGCTGCGTGACTTCTTATTGTCTAGTTCTGAGAGAACCTGGCAGGCTACCGAGAGTATCCTGACTGTACGGCAGAGTCTAGCAAGATCCCGTGGCATATCTGATATGCCAAAACCCAGTAACAATGATGGGTCTCATTCCCCGGACCCTGAAAGAGCCTCCAATGTGGCACTTACTAAAATCTCAGGGCTAGGATGAATGGAGATGTTACTGGTGCCTGCTTGAGGGAATCAATGAACAATGGGATGACAGTGACAATGACAGTGAGTTAAATTAACTGCAAGAAAAAACCTACAATTTTCAAACTGCTTGAAGGGGAGACCCAAACCACATGGAAAGAAACTGACTATACAATTTGCTTAAAAGAATTTAAGTAGATCATTCCTCCACTGAGAATTATCACTGTGATAAAACTTACAATAAGCAAATGAACCATTGATTTTCCCATGTAAATTGTAACACCCAGAAACTGCACATTAAAGGATTTTAGGTGACACCATTCATTACAGTGTATGAATGCGCCTCCTGATTAAATGTGAATTTAGTGTTAAATAGATATACAAGATTTCAAAAGGCAAATGAAATAAACATTAGCAACTTATGACTATAATCTGGGGCATCCTGACCACTGTTAAAAGATTATAGTCATTAGTAATCAGCATAGGTTATGTTGAAGTCAATTAGAAAATATTTACTTGAAACTATAGAGTTATAGGTAAAAGAAAAAAGGAGTATAATCATTAATAGAGCCACTTTTTATAATACTTCATTTCATTTTTACATCATTTTCCTAAATAGACAAGCAAGACAATCATTTTTTAATGATTTTCAAAAAAAGTTGAGCAATATTCTTCCACAAACCTCTCATGATTTGAAAAGAGAAACATTTTTATTGGTACAAGTAATATCAAGTGTTCATCTAGAGGGTAAAAATATTAATGAATAATTTTAAAATAAAACTCAAAACCTATTTTTAAAATAGATATTTATAAGCTATTGTACAAAGGAAAATATTCATTTCAAATTATTACTCTCTCCAAATTTAGTGTAATGGTACTTTTTATTGTTATATTATTTGGGGGGGGGGGATGTTAACATCTGGACTTTCTCCTGACTCTGTACAGGGATCGCTCCTGGTGGTACTGCAGCATTGTCCTGTTGTTTATCTACTTGCTCAAGCAGGCACAAGTAATGTCTCCATTGTGAGACTTGTTACTGTTTTTGTTATATTGAATATGCCACGGGGAGCTTGCGAGGCTCTGCCATGCAGGTGGGATACTCTCGGTAGCTTGCCGGGCTCTCTGAGAGGGACGGAGGAATCGAACCCAAGTTGGCAAATGCTCTACCTGCTGTGCTATCGCTACAACCTGGTGGTACTAGAGAACCATATATGACCAAGGATCAAACTTGGTTCAGTTGTACTCAAGACAAGTACCTTGTTATATTATCCCCCTGGTTCTGTGCTCTGAATTTTAATAAATTATAAGGTGGCATATAATATAGGTAAGTATGTAATAGAAATTCAATATTAATAATTAAATTCATCCCTGATAACTGAGGAGAATATTTAAAATTTTTCATGGGGTAAATTTGAATCTTTATCTAGTATAATCTTCAAAGACACAAATATCCAAATAAAGTATTATGATTTTCTTTATGTATAATGAGCTATTCTGGAGCTACTCAATATCAAGGATGACCTTATTGCTTCTGATTAGGAACAAGTTAATTCACTGATAATTGGGATTTTTAGAACCTTAAAAGTTTAAGTAAATTTAACAATTTCTCCCTTTCTTATTTTTTGTTCTTTTATTTACATGTTGTGGCCACACCTAGTGGTGCTCAGGACTTACATCTGTTGTATGCTCAGAGATCACCCCTGGTGGTGCTTGGGGGACCATATATGATGCTGAAGATCTATCAAATCAACTGTATGCAAGACAAGTGCTTTATTTATTTTTATTTTATTTTTATTAGTGAAACACCATGAGGTATAGTTGTAGACTTACAATTTTTTGTGCTTGGATTTCAGTTATACAATGATCTAGTACCCATCCCTCCACCAGTGTCCATTCTCCACCACCAACGATCCCAGTATTCCTCCCACCCCCCAACCCCCCTCTGTGGCAGGGCATTGCCTTTTGTTCTCTCTCTCTCTCCTTTTGGATAAGGCAAGTGCTTTAATCCCTGTACTGTTTCTTTGACCCCAACAGCTTAATTTATGATAAACAGTACAATGCAAGCTAAAAAGTATTTATCTTTTCATTTGTAAATACATAAAGAAGATTATTTTACAAGTTCTAGTCATTAATAATCAATTATATGTCTTTAGTAATAAGATGTCATAATTAGATTATTATTATGACATCTTATTATCTCATTCCTACTTTGGACAAACTGGCAGGCTACTGAATGTAACCTGCCCACACGGCAGAGTCTGACAAACTCCCCGTGGCATACCCAATATGCCAAATACCAGTAACAATGATGGCTCTCATTCTCCTAAAGAGCCTTGAATATAGCACTTTCTTAAAAATCTCAGGGCTAGGATGAAGGAGACCTTACCGGGGCCTGCTCAAGGCAATCGATGAATAACAGGATGGTCGTGATTCGTGATTCGTGATGTCTTTAGTATAACAATTGTGTGACTGGGAGTAAATCTCAAGTCTTATGAATTCCCACACATTTCTCTCTTTTGATTTTGCAAATCATGTTTCCCAAACCATACTTAGTGTGTTTTGACTTAAATATATATGCTTGATTTCAAATGAGGGATCATGAAATTTCAAATCTACTCTTAGTTAAGTAGTACAATGTAAATATAAATTTCATACATGTTCTCAATATTTTCACAATATTTCTGTGGTGCTTGGGCACTATTTCCATTGGTGTTCAAAGAAACATGTGGTATTCAGATTCAAACCCAGGACCTTTGCTTGGAAAATATATACTCCAACACTTAGAGCCTTATCCCCAATGCTGTAGCACTTTCCTCCCATTGTTCATCCATTTGCTTGAGCAGGGCCAGTAATGTCTCCATTTTGAGACTTGTTGTTACTGTGTTTGGCATATTGAATATGTCACGGGTAGCTTGCCAGGCTTTGTCATGTGGGCAAGATACTCTCAGTAGCTTGCAGGGCTCTCAGAGAGGGGCGGAGGACTCGGACCCTGCTTGGCCAGGTGGCTGCGTGCAAGGCAAATGCCCCACCGCCGTGCTATCGCTCCAGCCCCAATGCTATACTTAATAACTAATATGTAGTTATTGACTAAGAAAAATTAATTTCAAGAAAATGCAACAGTCAGTAACAGCCAAGAGTAACTCTTTAGATAACTTACAGAAAATAAACTTTGATGTTTAGGACAAAAGACAAACAAATGTGTCGTTGCTTCTTCCACTTCTTTTAGCCAATGACAGGACAGAGAAAAGGCTGCCATTAGGTGAAATACATCAAGAGTCAGGGAATTCGTGTTCATATTTCTCCCTCTAAAGAAAGCAATCTTTGGAATACCTCCCCAGATCACCCGACAAAATCTAATCAGTGAAGTTGGTGCTAAACATCCAGGAACCACCAGATGGCAGCAATGCTTTTATGAATAATGCAGTATTATGTACAATAACTCTGAGATTTCCTGTTAATGAAACAATCCTGACTTTAGTAAAAAGACAGATTTCATTTTAACAAAGCCATTCATTAAAAAAATACATCAGATATATTTTGAGGGTACTAGTTGCTTTCTAATATTTACCCCCTCCTTCTAATATTTATTTTTTACTCATTAAACATTGGATTTCTTTTGAATTTCATTTTGATATTGTGGCAAAAATGCCTGTGGCTTAAATCAAATATTTTCATTTCTGATGGACAAAAGACATCTGCGTTTGTTAATGCTCTAGTGCCACTGTCAAAAGAAAAGAGTTTTATATAATTTCTTGCCACCCTCATTGTACATCCTGCACATCAAAAGAATGGCACATAACCTTCCTTTTCGTGAACTTATCTCATATATGTCATAAATCACAAATATCAGAAACTTCTCATCTACTTGATCATTGGCATGGTGACTCTGGAAAATGAAGCATCATTCAACTTAAGCTGAAACAATACTAAAAATTATCCAGGTCACTATTTCCCAAAAAAGAATTCTCTTAATAGTGTTTTTTAAAAATATTTTAAATTTATTTTTCCTTTTAGAATCAATTTGCTATGATTTGTAAAGGAATTTGTTGATTTGCATATGTTCTCAAAGGGAGCAGATTATTAGAATCTTGTGCTGGAGATGAAATGTTAGGCAAATTGGTGGGATTATGTCCAAAAACTGAATAGCTCTCTTGAAAAAGTATTCAGCTAGACCCTTGAAGTGAATATCCTTTTCTTGGCCAAACCACCTCATTCTTATCTGTTATCTGAAAACAGTTCAAACAGCTTCCTTCCTGATTTCTCCCCAACATCAAACATCACATTTATTGTTCCACTTAAAGTTATCTCTCAACATCCTGTTTTGTAAAGATCAAAGAACAGTTCTGTCTCTTCAAATACTGAGAATACATAACTGTATTGCAGAGTTTTATATCCTCACTTTTAAATATTTTCTACTATTTTTTTTTCTAATATGCTCAACTCATATATTGAACACTTCTGTATTAGGCTCTGTAGGCGGCTTTTCCAGTTCTGTTAGTATTTTTTTTTCTTTAATGTTAAATGAAGTTTTCCCCTTTTCTTGAGTTCATATAAAAGCTGTTTATAAATGTTTGATTTGTTATTTTTTTAAATTGTTTTTAGCAGTAATCTGTGATTTGAGTATTTTGCTTACCACTGCAAGTGTTTTTCTCCTATTCAGTGGCTTATGACCTATCAACTTCATGAACATATATTTTCTTCTCAGCTTCAGATCTAGTCTCATTATCCTATGTTTCTAAAAACCAAATGGCATCAGAAATATTTTCTGCCAGTATCATATTGATGTAGGCAGGTAGACAGGGAAGGTCCCCTCCCAAGGCAATGACAAAAGCCAGCCCTGCAGAAAATAAGAAAACAGGAACTAAGGCTTAATAAGACCTTCACCTGGCTCCAGCAACAGACCCAAAGAAGCTCCTGCAGGAACAAAAGGCCAGAAAAGGAATTTCAAAGACCATCACCTTTCCCAACGCCCCTGGTAACCTCCTTAGCAACCAACCCACCTGGGGGCAGGTTGGAGAAACCCTCTAAAGGCCACCTTGAACAAAGGAAGGGTGTGCATATGCTGACTGAGCCCAGGTGCTGCTTGTGCCCACATGGTGGAGCACATGTGGTGCCCGAGCACATGTGTCGCCCGCATTTCCCCTCTTGAGATATGTACTTTCATGCTTTTATGTGTAATTCTAGGATGTGTGTAGGGGCTCTCTCCATTTTTGGAGAAGTCTGCGTTCTTTCTTGAGTGCTTTACACTCTTTTGTTCTCTCCACTCACTTCCACAACCACGCTCTTCTCCCCTTCAATACCTCCAAATAAAATCAGCTCTACTTCACTGCTTGTCTACTCCTGAAATTCCTTTCTGCAAGCGAGACAAGAACCCAGTAACCCTGGGTTCCAGGTGGCAGAGGCGGTTGGGGAGAAAGTGACCATCTCTTTCAGATGATTTTCAGATGATTTATGTGACCGACCCGGGTCACATAAATCATCTGAGGGCCCACCGACATCAGTATGATGTTCAAAAACACCAAATTTTGTTTACCTTGTATTGTTCTTATGGACAAGCTGTAGAATGTGATAACATTTACTGATCCTATCTATTATGTACCAGTTTTAAGGAATAAATTCTTCCTATATGCGAGCCAAAGCAATAGTTCAATGAGGAGGGTGCTTGTCTTGCATGCAGCCAAACCAGGATTAATCCACTGAGCCCTGCAAGAAGTGATCTCTGAGCACACTCAGGAGTAAGCCCCGAGTGTGGCTAGATGGGACCTCCAAACAAAAATATTCCTATTTTCTATTTGCTACTATTAAAAAGCATGAAATAAACATGAGTAGCCACTACTAAAAACACACAATAAGAAATTCTTAGATATGAAATAAATTAATTCAATTGAACATTAACTTGCATGTGTAAATTCAACAGCTTTCATATTTTATAAGATGAAAATCATAAATGAAGAACCATAATATTTTATTATTATACTCAAAAACTATAAAACCATCCCACAGTCAGTGATTGCTGTTTTTATTCAGCTTTTGTATGGCCTGGAAAATCTCATGAAGCTGCCAGGCTTTCTCTGGTTCTGTGGATAGAGGTAACTACGGTGCGAGCCTGTGTATGGCCATCATAGAGATTGTCCAAACATCAGGAACCAAGATGTATTTCATAAAAAGAAGGAACTCATAATATGATGCAATGAATACAGGTAAAATGCTGCATTTAATCAGGTTTTAGTTTTCGTTAAAATCTAGATTTTATTTTAAAGGTTTAAAGTAAACAGAATCATCTATTCAAGAAGGCAATGAGAAAGGAGCAAATTCATGATCTAAACTCATTAGGTTACACACATTCATTCTTCTACAAAAATGTAAGAAGCATAAAAATCTAAGGTGACAGTTTCCTTTATAATTATCGGAGGTTATTTTAGAAACTACAATGTAGTTTGGGACTACAATGGCTAGTTTGGGACTAAAGTCCATTAACATGGTGATAGCAATCTTTGCAATCTTAAAAATTTTATCTACTTTCATGATAGTTCTAAAAGAAATGAGGCAACGTTATTGTCTTTACTGTTGGAATAATGAATAGTACAAGAATACATATCATTGGGCTGGAGCAATAGCACAGAGGGTAGGGCGTTTGCCTTGCGCGCACGGCTGACCCGGGTTAGATTCGCAGCATCCCATATGGTCCTCTGAGCACCGCCAGGAGTGATTCCTGAGTGCAGGGCCAGGAGTAACCCCTGTGTATCACCGGGTGTGACCCCCCCAAAAAAGAATACATATCATCACAGTTGACTCAGCTTCATGAATTTATCAGGTAACATGCACTTGCTATTGTTTTTCCAAATAGTATTGTGAGATTCTAACAAATGCATATTAATCCTACATTTGATAAGATAGATGAAGAAACAGGGAAAAACTTTGTGATTTTCTAAAAATTAACCTCCAAAAAAATCAGGAGTTCCCCAGTCCCATGATCTGAATGAGCAGGCACATTCAGTTTAGAGGTGTAAGCTTCATCCATCAACTGGTTTCAGCTTCTTCTTTCATCTTGTTCTTTAGTTCGCACCTTAAATTCTTACAATCAATTTTATTCCCTGCCTTCAGGCTTTCTCCTGTGCAGTAAATCTTAAACACCCTGACATTAATATTCCTAAATCAAACCCCAATTATAAAATTATATCACTACATTTATCAAAATTCTTTGGTGTAATCCCACAGGCAAAAATAAAACCAAAATCATAAAAATAATCACATCTCTTTCTCTTCAATAAGGCAAAAAATATGTATTGTCCTGACATATCAGTAGGGGGTATATATGCGTTAATATTATCCCTCCTTCATTGGGCATCAAATTGCTATACTGTCTCTAGATTCCCTCTTACCACTTGCCCTCAAGACCTTAGTGGACGCTTCCAGGGAAAAATGATTCTCTTAAAGAGTCAGTTGGTATATGACATTAGTTCACTTTCGTTTACTAGGTATTACATGAATTAACTACTCAAATGAATATGACAGTTAAAATAATTATGTAAGATTTGAAGGTGCATGCTTAGTTACACAATGAATGATGATACTGTCACACTGTACAAAATTTCAATCTCTTGGTTCAGTTCTCAAGGCGAGTTGAGAAAAGTAAAAGGGGGAGTAACAATCTTGAATCGCATTCCACAGGCAGGTACCTCTCCTACCTAGTCAATTTTTTCTGATAGCCACATCTGGGATTTCCTTCCAAATGCTGTGAGATGATGTGAGAAATCATGATGACTGATTACATGTGTAGTAAGAACTGTCCTTCATAGCAGCTTTCAAACTGGGAGGCAGGTAAAGGAAGAACTGTGACTTGTAGGTTCTTTGATGGGAAAAACTGTAAATTGGAAGCAGAATCCTGCTCTAGATCCTACAAAAAGTTGAAACAGACATATCCAAACTAGTGCACATATCTGCATACTCTGAGCTCTTTAGCGCTGTGCATTCTGAATGACAGATGAGCTAGATATAATGGGGATACACTAGAAACAAACAAAATCCACAATAGTATTATATATTACTGCTGCTCTTAGCCTGGTTTATTTTTAATGCCATATGCCTTTTAAGACATATGCCTTGTAAGCCTCTATAGTGAAACCAGCTTTACTTAAACTTTAATGCATATATGAATGTGAAGAATCATACTTTTGCATTTAGTCTGACTACAGTCATTGAAAAATGAAACAGAAACTTGGGGAAGCAAAGATTTTTTTTTAAACCACCACTTTTAACACAAGGAAATGAATAAAAGCAAAATACCAGTAGTTTTCCTTTTGGCCTAAAATGACATTTTCCAATATGTTATTAAATTATATCTGCATTAACAAACTTAAGTAGTACTTAAACATTTTAAGCTAAGACAAATTCAGATCAGGAAGAGCAATCAAATTATGTTTAAATATAAAGTATATCCATGGAAAATAGCACATGAATATGTTTAATATACATTATAGCTCGAAGACTCCATCCAAAGTAAGAAAAGTAATTCAAGTAATGATAAATCCATTTTGAGATTTGCTTTACTTTTAAGGACAGGGTTGTTCCCCTGAGATTTTTTTTTATATATTTAAAAGTACATGAATCCAGGAAATCTGGCCATGAATTTTCTTGAGGCTATAAATTGGTGTTGGTGGAAACAGAAGGGACATTTTCTTAAGTCATCTGGGCCTTTTTTTTGGCTTTTAAAGCAAGTAACTGATGAATTTATAACCAGCCATAATTCATTAGTAGTGAACTTATTTTATCTTAATCATATTATCTATACATGAGCCTATTTAAATTTTATGGTTAAATAGTTTAACTTTGAGGAAACTCAAACTTGTCACTAGCTCACAAAAAGGTAAATGTAATGAAAATGACTAAGATTAGTTTCTTATTCTTTCACCCCTATTTACAAAAGGGAATTTAGGCAGATGGAGAGATAGTCTAGGAGCCATGGTGCTTGCCTTGCAGGAAACTGACCCTTGTTTAATCTCCAATACTACCTGCTAACCTGCAAACTGCCAGGACTTACTCTTAAACTCAGAGCCAGGAATAGCCCTTGAGCACTGCTACAGAGCCACATCAACACAAAAGAAATTTGTGTGACACAGTGGATTCATCTTGATTGACATCAATTTGACATCAATTACACCATAGGCACACATATCTAAATTTGCTATTTAGTGGGAGTGGGTTTTGTTGGCACCACAACCAGTGATGTTCATATACCTGGTGGTGCATTAGGGACCATATTGGGTGCTGGAAATTGAAACTGGATCAATATATGCAAAGGCAAACTCCTTAATCCTCTGTATGATTCATCTAAACTTTTTCTGAAGATTTTTATGGAAAATATTTTTTTATTAAATAAATACAACTGTCCTTAGTATCCACTGAACCAGAAAACATCCAGTTCTCAGGTTTAGTAAGCATAAAACAATGAGATAAAGTTTTGTATAATCTTTGAAGAGAAAAAAGTAATAGACATTCAGAGATAAAGGATATTCAAGATATGAATTAAAAAGAGAAAATTAAAAAGAAATATATGCATGATTTATATATAACTATATTATAAATATGTCATTTATACATTTAATATCCATATTATAAACTCTTTTCCTAGGCACTCAAAAATATTAAACTAAGAGTTTACTTTTTTTTTTTTTTTTTTGGCTTTTTGGCTTTTTGTGTCATACCCTACGAAGCTCAGGTTTTACTCCTGGTTTTGCACTCAGGAATTACACCTGGTGGTAAAAGCCCTCTGTTTAAAAGAAGGTGGGAGACTTAGGTGAAAAATAAAAGTTTCTTTCTTTTCACAACTTTTACAAGACTAGAAGTTGTGTACTGTGTACTAATTTTTGGAGGGATTTATCTTTGGGTAAAGCCTGGAGGTGGGGGTGGAGTGGAGGCTGGGGGTGGGGTGGGGACTTTTCCTCAACTTTTAAACTAGTTTAGAAAATTAACTCCCCCTCTGCCCGCCCCCCCCCCCCGCAGTGATGCTTAGGGGTTACTCATGGAGGTGATTGGGGGACCATATGCAATGTTGGGGATTGAACCCCAGTTGGCACCTCGTGCAAGGCACATGCCCTACCTGCTATACTATCATCCCTGCAGCTTTTTAAAGAAATACTTTGAAGTCTCAGTTGAAACCCTATTGAAAGACTTTGTAAATGCTGGAGTACTGGCAAGGAAAGACTAGGGTGACACGCACTGCTGTGTTTCTGATACTTCCTGACAATACTGCTCTCCTGTAACATGGTTTTATTTAGTTATTACAGCTATCTCTCTGTAAATGACATTTAGGATTATTTAAGATTATGTTGTAATCCTTTTAATCCTCAATGCTTTAAATTTCAGGCTAAACACCAAAGAGCAAACTAGCACTTAGCAGGAATGTTTAAAACATGTGATTTGGACATAAATCTTTTTATTCACTTCTTGCCTGATGAAGACCTAGTGCTGCTCTTAAGTTAACTAAGAAAACTCGTATCACAGTTCATTACAAATCACTCAGTTGCTAAATATTTTCTTAAGCTACATCAAACTTGTGATGGTCCTTGACAATTAGATTAACTGTAGAATTAAACAAAAGTTAGCAGCAATGAACATTGACTGCTTTAAATTACTATGTGTATGACTTTTTATAAATGCCCAGTTTCTTTTTGTTTGTGTTTGTTTGTGTGTAAATGCTGGCCCCAATCCTGAAGTCAAACTCTTAGCTGAAGGAATATACATCAACGACTTGTAAAGGAGCTTATAGGTATATTTACAATTTTTAACACATACTATATATATCTATATATATAGATATATATATATCTACATATTACTTTACAGAAGTTTTTGATGTTTTTAAATATATCATTTATTATTAAGAAGTACAAGTGAGGCTAAAGACCTTTTTTTATAAAACAGGCAGATGTGTTAAACTCAGCCAATAAGCATCATTCTGATTTACTGAGAATTGCCAAGTACCAAAACTTAATAATTAATTAATGTTGTCATTATAATGTTACCAATCAAATAAGATTGAATCCATGTCAAGAATTTAACAAGACTTTGAAAGAAGAATAGATTTTAATACAAAATGAAAATGAACAAGTCAAATTTCCAGTGGCATATATACATGAACAAAATAATAAAATCCTTCCATTTTGGGGTGTCACAAATGTGTGCTTCTGAGACTTCCAAGCATGTCTCAGGCATGTAATTTTTTTGTTTGTTTTCCTACCCATTTTAAGTTTGACTTCTCTACAGACATTGTAATTATGTGGCATATAATTGGTAATCCATCAACTTTTAAAAGACAGATTTCAAATTTCAAATTATTTCTAATTTTGTTCTTCTTTGATTTTTCTTGAACAAAAAAATCTCAATAGTCATTTACTATCTGTAATCTATAATTCATAGACTGAGATTGAATACCAAGCCTAATTCAAACTTGGAATTCTAAAGCTATTTCTAATGTATCACATCAGCTGAAGCTGAGATGGTCTTTTTTCAGTCAGAAAGGAGCACTTCATTATTCTGTAGGTAATGAAACCTTTGCACACACACTCAAATACCCAACAATGCCTTAATGCCCTGTTTTTGAGATATAATCATGTTTATTCTGATCATTTGAGAGTTGGACCAGCTAATGTATCTAATCAAATATTGATGCAAGTCATCTAGATTTAACTCTCTGGCAAATCCTTCCCAGTGCTTTTTTGTTAACGGAACTCTAAAGCTATTTATATCACTCCTCTCAAAAGGCTTGCTCTTGTCGTCTGTATCTACGAATACTTATTAGTAACTTTTACCTAAGCTCATGTGTTCGGGTGATGGAAATATTTCAACATGATAAGAAAATCAAAGGATTCACCACCACCCAGTGAGGAAGCAAATGGAACTTGACTCTTTCTTTAACTTTGTTATTTACAGTGTCCTTATAATCATCCCTTATTTCTCAAAGTAAAAGGATTATGGACAAAAAAAGGAAATGTATTAAAAACACTAAATTTCCACAAAACTGGCAAGATTTCTGACCCTGCAAAGCTGTCAAAATTGGGGATATTTTTACTATCTTTGGAAATACCTACCTGTATTCAGAAATGTGAAAAGCAAGTAAATTTTAGTAGAAGTTGGATAGGTAGTTAATCATGCAAGTTTAGAATAAAGTATATCATCAGCACAGGTAACTTAAACTTTTAACCTTACATCTAGGTATTTTTGTTCTTAATAATAAAAAATTATAGATAAGTATCTTCTTCACTGTATTTACAGGATGAGAATGTCATACTTACTGTAATCTAACTTGTCTTTGTTAGTCTTTCAGAAGGAATTGAAAATAGTTTACATTATTTTAGCCCATATTTAAGGTTCTCATTTGTCCAAAAATTGTAGCTATTTCAAAATTTTAATATCTTTATTTTATTACATTGGTGATTATGATGCCAAACTCACAATATTTAATATAAAAATCTCTTAGCCTGCCTCATCCAGAGCTAGTCATATAATTATCTATTTTTTTAAATAAATTCTGGACTGTAACCTATAATTTTCATTTCATGAGGTAGAATAAAAAGAGTAGGAAGTTAGGAGACAGGTAACATATCTGATTTATGATACTTGGGAGCACTTGGGCCACACTGAACAATTCTCAACCAATAGGACTGTTTGGTTAAATTCCTGGAACTTATGGTATTCAAGGCCTCCAGACCATACTCAGTGATGCTTAAGGGCCACTAGGACTATACTCAGTGATGATTCTTAGCCTGTCTTGCTGGGGATCAAACTCAATGGGGGAAAGGGAAGAATGCATACAAAACCAGGGCCCTAATCTTTACACTATCTTCTCAGCTCTACAACAAAATTCATTCTTCTTCTCTGTTTTGTAAAGCTATATTCTAATAATTTTTGAAATTGTCACTTTGCATAAGCATATTTGTTTTTCCTTTCTAACACTATATTATTTTATTTTGGTTTTATTTCTGGTAAAATCAAACCCTATTCATATAAAGATAGATGCCTAATTAAATAAAACTAAAATCAGAAAAAAATTCATTCCAAAAAATTATTAAAGTAACTTTTTTTGTTTTCAGTTCACTTTAGTCCGAATTACTTAGAGAAACATCAACTAGCATCTGGAAAATGCAGCACAAATTGCAAAGCAGTTTTTGCCTCTACTGAGAGTTCAGACAGGAGATGTTCAATACTTTTATCAAGACTGGTAATGTCAATACTTATCAATATGTTTATGAGACACACATATTAATTTCAACAATGCATTTAAAAACAAAATGGATTTTACTTCAAGTTACAAAATGTCCTTAGAAGAACTTTAAAATGATAGTTACAAGAATATAGCAGTCCTTGGTTAAAAATTGATAACACTAAATGTATTAAATTAGTTGGTTTTATTAAATGCTAACATTTTAGATTTTATATAAGTATAGAAAAATAAATCTCAATATTGTAAAATTATTAATTCACCAAACATTTTGATAGAATTTATGTGAAATATGTTTTCAAAGATCCCTTCCTTTCAAAGAGTCATGTGGTTATTTCTAGTCAATGTAATATAAATAGAATTATTAATCATAGTTGTCACTACCAAAAAATAAACTATATGACATAAAACACCCATGCTCAGTTTTCTTCTCTCCATCTCCCTAAGTTGTATAGGTATATGTAATTTATGATTGAAAGCAAAAATACCAATAAATACGAATAATTTATCCTAATATTGAGTACTACTTTATACATGCCTGAAAGTGCACTACCCACTATACTATCACTCTGACCCTAAAAATACTGTGTTAAATCTATTTAAATCATAAATATTTAAATCATAAATACTCTATGGTTGAGTTCCAAATATATCGAAAGCACCACCTGTTTCAATGACTTTTATATATACACAATATGTATTTTCTGTTTATTTACCAACAGTAAGTGATAGGAAAAACCAAACCCAAAATAGATTTAAAAAGAAGTCAGTTTGTCACAATGACCTTCATGCAACTAGTTCATGCATATAAAATATAGCAAAGTATTTTTATTTTGATTATCCCAGAGAGTTCACACATAGGAGGAAAAGAAGTTAATTGAATATATGCAGCATCCTTACCTGAAAGACATTCTTTCTGCTTGATTTGTCCTTGGCCCATTCAATACGAGCTCCACACAAATCCACACTTTCTGGCTTCTGCCCAGTTTTCTATAAACAAAGATAAAATAAAAGTCAAAAAATTGTAACATCATTAATGGCATATCAAAAAATTAATTGCTTTTTAATTAGAAGCTATATGTATTTGTGTTATAAATTCTTTTTCTTTATTTTCCAGCTCAAAGAGAAATCTGAACTCCCCCATACATGGCAGAAGTATTTACAAAATCCAAGATGTTGGAGCAATGTTTGTGGGCAAGTAAATGACCAAAGAAAATATAGTTCACAGATAGTATACACACACATACATATACGCAAATACAGACACTGAAAAAGCTTTTCAACCACAAAAACAGTAAGAAACTGTGGCAGGGGTGATGGATGAAAGGCCTGGCACATGTGCCTGTTGTATGTGGGTTCCTGAACTGGATTCCCAGCATTACACATTTCTCTGAACACCATTATTGTGTTGCCCTTGTGTCCCTCAGCAGTGATGGACACAAGCAGTACTGTGTCACTGGGCACAGTATTGAAACATTTGATTAGTATAGCCAGGCTGAGTATTTCTGGGAGGGAGCCTGGACCCCAGAGCAAAGCTTGGAAGCCCTCCAAGAATTAAATTTGATTAAAAAAGAAGCAATCTTCCTATGTGTGACAAATACATGACAACATGGATGAAGTTTAAGAGACTCAAGTTAAGGAAAATGACAGACAGGGAAAGACACATGGAATATACTGCCTGACCACACTTATATGTGTCACTTAAGTCAAATTCACAAAAAACAAGATCATGGTTATAAGGATTAGTCTTTCAGTCATAACGTTGGGATGAAAGATATTTCCATTAAGGGAAACAAATATAGAGGAAAGTAGCTGTATTGTCATTGTATAGTATACTTCAAAACTGTTGAGAACAGATCTTAAACATTTACAACACTTTTATATAACACACAGATATAATACACACACAATAGTAAGTCTGAAGTGATATGTTTGCTAATCAGACCAAATGAAGATCATTTCACAATATGTGCATATAACAAGTCAAAATCATTTATCGATCTTGGGGCTGGAGCGATAGCACAGTGTATAGGGCGTTTGCCTTGCACGCAGCTGACCCAGGTTCGATCACCAGCATACATATGGTCCCCTGAGCACCGCCAGGAGTGACTCCTAAGTGCATGAGCCAGTAGAAACCCCTGTGCATCGCCGGGTGTGACCCAAAAAGCAAAAAAAATTTAAAAAATTAAAAAATCATTTATCAATCTTATCTCAATATAACAGAAGAAAGAACCAAACTAAAGACATTATTAAGTTTCCATTGTGACACTTAAAAGATCATTTTCTCTTTAATAAAAATATGAGCAAAAGTCTATGCATATATTTGTTTAAAAAATATAATTTAAGAGAGAGTAAGTGTGTTTTCTTTTCCAAAACACAATAAAGATACAACTTAAATGTGTTTTTATTTCAGTAATTGACAACAATTATTTATAGGATTATTATCCACATTTGCCTCTTATTTTTATTTAACAACAAAACATACATAATTTTACATTTGCATAGCTGAAAACATTAAACAAAAATCTTAATAATAGAGGAAATGTCTTCTTCTACATGGAAAGTATTCCATATTTCAATGAGGACTACTATTTTCTCATGTTCTGAACTCCACTAGGTTTCTCTATAGATAAATTCAATACTTTTCTCAAACCATTTTTCATCAAATCCCTTGAAATTTTAACAGACATATCTTCTAATATTTGTAGGTAATAATTTTATCAGTATGAATTTGAGGTTAAAACATTAAATTGTGTTTATAGCATAATTTTCTTTGATTATTGGCACTCAGTATCACTCCCGTCTCTACACCCAGGAAATACTCCTGGCAGTGCTCAAGGGACGATATGGATAGAACCCAGGTCGGCTGCATACAAGGCAAATACCCTTACTGCTGTACTATCACTCTGTCCCTAAGATGAGGATAATTCTTTATAGATGCTTAACATAGTAAAGTAGTTTTTTTTGTTCACCTATCCTCTAAAACTTGCATGCACTGTATTGTGGAAGATGTAGTGTGTAAGGACTTAGGTGTAGGATGACACTGTTTTGTCCTTCCTGCATAGCCCCAGGTAGTTTAGGTATATTGGGTTGCTCCCATCACAGTGCTCCCATTCCTCTATGTTTATTTATAACTTCTTTCTTTGTGCTCTATTGACTTGTAAATATTTTTTTCTCTTCTCCCTAAGTCTTTTGCATAGTTTATTCAGAGCAATGACCTTTTTGTATGGACACATGAAGACACGCTTTTGTAATGTGACTCTCAGTGATATTTCCCTCCTGGGCATCTGTTCTCTCACTTAAGCCTCAGCTGCCTTTACTTCCTAGTATCCCCAAAAGCAGGGTCCTGAGGAGAGATTGGATGGAACCAGGATAAGCAGTAAGGTATGTGCTACCCTGGCATCAAGATGGGCCTTGCCAAAGTGCCATAATGCTTAACTATAAGTTAAGAGCTTGGTCATGGACAAATATGGTCATGATCCAAGAAGTAATAATTAGATTTGGACCCTGCTAGGGTTAGGAATAATTAATTTGGCCTGAGCACTGCAATCTGAGTTTGTGGCAAGATGTTCCCAGGAGAGCTGCCCTAGAAGTCTCAATGGTATCTCTTACTTGTCCATACACAAATAACTAGTATTAAGAAGTTGATAATTATTGGACTGAGGAAAAGAGAAAACCACCTTAGGAGGTATTTTGCCTGGGGCAGTCAGGAAGGGCTTTGGACTATCTTAGGTTCAATACCTTTGAACTTGGTGGGCCCTCAGGAAGGGCTTTCTTATGTTGATTTTGCTACCTGACTGGGTGCAGTGTCAGCCCAGAGTGCTGGGGAGTTGGAGAGACAAGAGGGCTGGAGAGGAGAGAGAGCAGTGCGGCAAGATGGACCGCGGAGGATGGAGAGACTAGCAAGGGGGACAGAGAGAGAAGAATGTAAAAGAATATAGGAGCAGGCATGTGGAGAGAGAGAGAGAGAGAGGGAAAGAGAGAGAGAGAGAGAGAGAGAGAGAGAGAGAGAGAGAGAGAGAGAGAGAGAGAGAGAATACCAGGAGACCAGGCAACCAGGCTGCGAGATGGAGAGGAGATGGGAATGAGAGTCAGTATGAGACCAGAATGGGAGGTTCAGAGAGACTGGGGCAGGTACGTGAGAGAATGGAATAAATGGAAACTGATCAATCAACCAGCTTGGCCCTCGTCATTTCCTCCACCTTCTGCCCCACGGCCCTGGCCGTCCTAGCTGCCAGAGCGACTGGGCCCACCCCAATGCTGGCAGCTAGGGGAAGAGCCATCAGGGGCTCCCCTGACCACCCTCAAAGATTTTATACACTTAGGTAATTCATGGGTAAATAAATTGAACAGAAAAGATTAAGACAATCTACTTCTTCAATAATTATTTATATAGTTATTTAAATTATAGCATACCCAAAATCAACAAAAATAATCATTGATATTATGTTACAATTGAAAAATACATATGCAGTTGGGAGAAAAGGTGAAATTATTTTAAGATGTGCTCCTTATGTTCCAAGCCCTTCTCTATTGTATTTTTATACATATGCTGATTCTTAGAACTGCATAAAACTTGACTATTAATATGTCCATGTTACATTAAGAAAAAATTCCAAATCAATTAGACAAAACTAAGGAAGAACATGTAGAAAATCAGGAACACAGCTATGTATATATAGACAGATTTATAAATGTGAGCAAAGATAAGAACGATAAAAATATGTGTTCAAGAGGGATCACAGACTTCCCCAGAGAGGGAAAGAAGAAAATGGCTTTTGGTTATTTATAAATTCTCAAATTATTTGACCTAAAGTTTTCTTCATGCATTAAAAGTTCATCTGGTTACTGTCACAATGAAAATGTTCAATTCTTGATAGACTCTTTCTAATTCGTATCAGAAGCTTTAATTTCTCCTACCACTAGTCCTTTTCTTTTGGTGGTGCTTCAGTTTATGTATCTGTGTGGTGCCTCAGTTTCTTCATCTGCAGAGTTGTTCAGTATTTTCATCTCAAAGTGAACTGTTCCTCATGCTTTTGGGCTACTTCAAAGCAAATAATTATCTTCTCAGTTTTATTATTTCCCACAAACTCATTACCAGACAGATATATTAGACAGCAATTTGAAATATATATATATTACACCCTGGAGGAAAAAAAAATCCTGGCACAGGGAGGGCTTAGTAAGGAAATAATTAAATAATGACCATAATATAAGATCCCCCCCAATTTTCATTCTGCGTTCTGATTAGTTTGTTATAAAAAGGATGTGTTAACTCCAATTCCTGCTGACCTTCTGTTAAAAAAAAAAATGTTCAGATTTAAAAAAAAGCAGATTACTTAGCTTTTAAGATATGAATAAAGTCTCATTTTGTGAAACCATCAATGATTTAACTACTTTTGTTGAATTCCATTCCCACCTTCAATCTCACCTTTCTCCTCAGGTAACTTTAGGTCCGTAGTCAGAGTTCAAGGATTTGTTGCTACTTGGCTTTCTCTGTTCCCCTGCTTTGTTTCTCTCTATCCCACATATGAGTGAGGTCATCTGATATTTGTCTTTGCTCTTCTAACTTATTTCTCTTAGTATGATCCCCCTTACAGTTCCCTTCACGTTACACCAAAACACAATATTTCTTTTTTTTAATAGTTGAGTAGAATCCCAACATGTGCATCTTTATCTACTCATCTGTCACTGGGTACTTGGGTTATTTCCATATCTTGGTTATTGTAAATAGCACTGCAATGGATAGGAGTGGGGGGGGGAGGAAGGCGGCCTGGATGGAAGAGAAAGGATCTATTCATACACAATTATCAGTTTTACTTTAATAGATGTAACATTTTGAGAAAAGAGAAGCCAGTCTTACTGGATTCTAGCCTAGACATATTGATCTTGTCTCTGTCTTCTTTAATTACTATGATTAATGAATATAATTACAGAATGAATCAATTATAAAATAAATTTGATTTATTTATTTTTTATTTTGGAGTCACACCTGACTTGCTCAGGGCTTACTCTTGGCTCTGCACTCCAGATAGCAGTACACCCCTAGGAGTTACATTATGCAATTCTGGGGATCAAACATGGATTATCCAGGAAGGCAAACACCTTACTTGCTGTACTATATTACTGTCCCCTATCTTCTTTAAAACCATATCTTCCTAAAGTACGACCTCTTTATCTGGAATACCTCTCAATATTTATATAGGTTAAAAACTCCTTATTCATTGGGTTCTAGTTAGATGTCACCCTGCCAGAGGTTTTTTTGACTATCTTATTTCAAAGTACTATATTCCAGCATTCCCTACTGCTCTGTCTTACTACTTGGTTTAATTTCACTGCAGCCAACTGAAATTAACATATATATTTTTAGGTGCTGTCTGTTTTTCTCCAACTTGAATTAACTTCCCTATGATGGAGCCTAGTTTGCCTTTCCTTATACTATTTTTCCCAGTCTATGGAACAGTGCCTGGTACATAGTTGTTCAATGAATATTTGCTGAATTCATGAATGAAGTAAAGACACCAAAATGCAACTAGCTTTAGTGTTTTGGAATGAAGTCCTGGGCATCTTAAAATTTCAAATCTCGTGACAAGGTTTTTACTTGGCTTAATGTTTAAACCATCTTTGCTTCGCGATTTGAAAAGGTTATCATTTAAGGATTCAGATATGGATTAAACTTCAGGCATCTTAGAGATTTTCAATAAGAATGTATTTTATACCTATTATTTGTAATGAGCTAGCCAGTTGCCTTAAAGCTACTGGACTCCAAGATAAAGGAGATGCTAACTCTTCCTTTAAGTATCCTCTATCACCTTACTCATTATATAATGTTAAAATAATTTATATATAAACATATTCTAGATAGAAAAGACAATTAGAGTAGACCTAAGGGTAAAGGAACAATCTAAGCTTTTCTAGGATTCTAAACATCTAGTTCTATGTAGCTCTGTTAAATGGTATTAATATTATATTTAGGGATTATATGGTAATTCTAGGGTTTTAACATGAGACTTGTGTTTATCTTAATATAATCCCTGTCTATCAGTCTAGTCACCTTCAGAAAGTACTTTCATGGGATCATGTCTTTTCTTCATCTCTTGGATTCATCATTCTCACTTTTTTAAACTCTTTTCTACTTAAGCAATATTCATTTTGCAAACAAACATCATTTTGTGTGTGTAGGTCTTACTTCTACCCACTCTTGTTATATCTTTTATAAACTTTGAAGCTTACTGACTTTTATCCACTCTCCAAGTCTCTGAAAATCTTCCTTGTCTAACTTCCTTACATGTTTGGTTTATCTCTCTGGTTCTGCAACTAATTTTCTTCACCTCTCTTCCATTTAACAATCCACTCTACACAGTCATCTCATTCTATTCTACAATACTATTACCATAATTCCCTAGTTTTTAACAAATATTTTTGACTACTGGCAAAGTTTGAAATAATGACCACCTTTTTTAGCTGAGATATTGACTGTGCATAGAAAACTCCAGATTAAAAAAAAAATTATTGAGATCTCTTTCAACTTGAGATCTGTTATCTGAAGAGATTTTTAAGTATACAGTATGGCATAACTTTCAATAGACATACTACTGCATAACAGGACTTACCTATCCTGTAGATCTAATGTTATGGAGGAGGTTGGAGATGACTCCACCACAAAAGTGTATACCTAGCATTATGAAGCTTTGATTCTCTAGTGCCAACATGTATGGAGCCTATTGTGCCTAGCATCTATGTTGAGATCCCTGACACCACAAATTATTTATACCCAAAGAGCAGCCAGGTGTGTGGGAGGACCCCATGTAGGAGGTGTGACCTGAATGAGCAGATCACACCTTCTTCAGGAATATGTGTGAGTTCCACAAGTAAAGGAATAGAATCTCAGGAAAGCATTGCCACTATTAATTTCACTTTTATTGTCTGTAGAATCAAAATAAACAAATAAAAACCTCAACTATGTCCCATATGCCTTATGCTAAGTTATAATTTATGTCAAATTATCAGCTCTCCCATGGAAGAATTATCACTTATTATTGCTTTCAAATTTTCTCAAGAAACCCAAGTGGGCAGTGGTTAAGTGTCTTACATAAAGTCATGTGCTTAAGTCCTGAGCTATGAGTTGACTTCTATCTGACTGCAAGTGCAACAATCTTGATTCCACAACAGTGCATGCTTTCCTGTTCACACAAACTCAACAACTCCAAAATCAGATAATTTCTTCTTCAGATTAAAATGTTAAAATTAGCATTTTATGTTTCTCTCATTGACATGGATCTGTGATGTTTGTCTTCCTGTCTAAAAATATCTGTACTATTACATGATAGTGGCCAATGAAAGTATCAGAATTTCCCAGCCAGTCACTTGCTGCAGAGTGCTGAAGAAAGTCATAAGGTAAAGGTAAAAAGGCCCTCCCGTTGATCGTCGATTTGCTCGAGCAGGCCCAGTAACATCTCCATTGGAGACTTTGTTGTTACTGTGTCTGGCATATCGAATACTCTCGGTAGCTTGCCGGGCTCTCCGAGAGGGGCGGAGGAATCGAACTCGGGTCGGCCATGTTGGCCGCTTGTAAGGTGAACGCCCTACCCACTGTGCTATCGCTCCAGCCCTGTTTAACTTCAGAGGAAGAAATATTAAGTTTTTTCTTCAAAGTTTTTTTCTCTTTGCAAATACAACCAGTCTTATTCCTATTTTAGAATTTTCCTTTTACTCCAGTCTTTTTATTCTCAGTCTCCCTCATTTCTTTTTAAAAAAATTTTTTTTAGGCACCAGTAGATGATTTGTTTTCTCTTGCTGGTTATGAATAACATATGATGTCATGTGGCCGCAGTAGTGGCCAAGCGATTTTGAAATTCTGAAATTTTAACACTAAAATATGGAGGGATTTCTGCCAAAACCTGCTGGGTTCCAATATTTGCTCCTGAGTCTCTGGGATCATGGCCATTAAGCAGCTTGATTTGGAGCCAGAAAGGCCATCCGTGGGTCTCATTAAGGTGGGGAGGACAGGACTGGCTCCACCCCCATCCCGTGAGGCCCAAAATGTCTCGTCACTGTGGGCCCAAACCTGCCTGTCCAATGACCTCTGGAGGATGACGGCCATGGAGCCGCCAGGGGGAAGCAGGTGGAGGGACAACACCCTTTCCCCACTGGGGTTGTCCAGTGACAGTAACCTACTGCATGATCTGGATGAATTTCTGCCAAAAGCCGCTGGGTTTCGAAATTTGTTTCTGAGTCTCTTGGATCATGGCCATTAAGCAGCTTGATCAAGAGACAGAGAGGACGTTCGTGGGCGATGACTTGGGGTCTCATTGAGGTGGGGAGGACAGGACCGGCTCCACCCCCCCATCCTGTGAGGCCCAACATGTCTCATCACTGAGGGCCCAAGCCTGACTGTCCAATGGCCTCTGGAGGATGGCGGCCACCAAGTCACCAAGGGAGAGCAGGTGGAGGGACAGCACCCTTTCCCCGCTGGGTAGCCCTGCAGCAGTAACATACTGTGGGCTCCGGAAGCAGTTCTGCCAATAGCCACTGGGTTTCGAGATTTGTTTCTGATCTCTGGGATTATGGCCGTTAAACAGCTTGATCTGGAGCCAGAGAGGGCATTCGTGGGCGATGACTTGGGGTCTCGCTGGGCTGGGGAGGACAGGACCGGCTCCATTCCCATCCCCTGGGGCCCAAAATGTCTCGTCACCGTGGGCCCAAACCTGATTGTCCAATGGCCTCTGGAGAAAGATGGCCACGGAGCCACCAGGGGGAGCAGATGGAGTGACAAAACCCTTTCCCCCTGGGGTAGCCCTGCAACAGTAACCTACTCTGGGGTCCAGAAGCAGTTCTGCCAATAGCCACTGGGTTTCGAGATTTGTTTCTGAGTCTCTGGGATCATGGCTGTTAAGCAGCTTGATCAGGAGCCAGAGAGGCCGTTTGTGGGCGATGACTTGGGGTCTCACTGGGGTGGGGAGGACAGGACCGGCTCCACGTCCATCCCTTGAGGCCCTATGTGTCTCATCACTGCAAACCCAAACCTGACTATCCAGTGGCCTCTGAGGATGGCGCCCACCAGGCCACCAGGGGGAACAGGCCAAGACACAAAACCTTTCCCACCTGGGGTGGCCCAGCACCGGTAACCTACTGCAGGGACCGGACGCTTTTCTGCCAAAAGCCGCTGGGTTTTGAGATTTGTTTCTGAGTCTCTGGGGTCATGGCCATTAAGCAGTTCAATCAGGAACCAGAGAGGCAATGCCTCCAATTATATAGCTGAGCTGGAGGTGGTTTGTGGGTGTGTTTCCCACATACCTAACTTTTGGCCATTTACTTTCTTGGTAAACTTTGAACTTTTCCCCAAGCTTTTGAGGTCTGGCCAAAGGCACAACAGAAATTTTGGGATATCTGGAAGTCTGAAGGCGCCATCAGGCTGCTGATGCTCTCACCTCACAGGTACAGATTGACCTGCTGGTGGCACCATAACCCCTCAGTCTCCTCTTAATAATATTATATCCTTTGTTCTGTAATTATGCTTATTCACTCCAGCTCAAAGAGAAAGAAGAAAGTAAGCATCAACCACTACATCACTTTATCTCAATTTCATCTAAGTCCTTACAGTTATTACCTAGATTCTATAGTGTTATCCATTCTACTGTTCTGTTCCTTCTCTTAGCTGATTACAACCATTAACATCAACAAATACAGTAAGATTGCATCAACTAGAGAAAGTTCTCAAAGAGCTGAGTACATGCTTTCGATTTGGGAGGACTCATTTTGATCCCTGATATTGCATGATTCCCTAACAAATGATACTGAAAGTCATTCTTGAGCACAGATCTTGTAGTGCCCTAGGACCCAAGAGCCATGGGCTGTGGCAAAAAAACAATGTTAACAAAGATGCTTCCAATTCTATTGACATTCTTCTCGAACCACTTACTATTAGACTCTGCTGATCCTTCATACAACCTCCTTCCTTCACCTATGGAGACATTTTGTCTCCAAATTCTTCTTTAACCTTTATTCTTCCTTATTTCTTTTATTTGGTGGGTGAGAGGGCCAGTGGATTTTAGCTGGATAAAATGAAGCTCCGGGGTTATCTTTAGCTCTGTGCTCAGGACTGAACACTGATGGAGCTTCAGGGATTATATGTGGTTCCAGGGACCAAATTTGGG
Organism: Sorex fumeus; assembly: GCF_029834395.1. NCBI lineage: Eukaryota > Metazoa > Chordata > Mammalia > Eulipotyphla > Soricidae > Sorex > Sorex fumeus. Next base: position 22,693,898 of record NW_026606092.1, read on the forward strand.
CCTGCCACATGAAAGCTAATGCATTCAACCCTATTCACTTTTTCTGTCCCACCTTTCTTTTCACTGACTAATATTTCTCTCCCTCTTCATATTAGTCTCGGAGAGCCCGGCAAGCTACCAAAAGTATTTGATATGCCAGACACAGTAACAACAAAGTCTCCAATGGAGACGTTACTGGGCCCGCTCGAGCAAATCGATGATCAACGGGAGGGCCTTTACTTTACTTTACTTTTACTTCATATTAGTCACCCCAGTTTATTGCTCTAAGAATGATTTCTTGGGGGCTAGAGAAATATAGCCGGCAATATACTTGCCTTGCATGCCCCAACCGGGATTTGATCCCCGCCATCCCACATGGTTCTCCAAACACTGCCAGGAGTAGTCTCTGAGTGAAGAACCAGAAGTAATCTATGAGTTTCATCAAGTGTGACCCCAAAACTTTAAAAAAAAACTTTTAAAAAGAATGGTTCCTCACTAGAAATAGAATAATTTTCATATTTCTCAAAGCCATATGCTTCCTGCAGGTTTAGGTCTGGTGTCAAGTTAGGTCATTCCTTGTGAAATGTTAGCTCTTCAGTTGTTCCTCTGTCAAACATCTCCCTGTTAAGTACTATAACAATATCATCAAGATGTAGCTCTGACACCTCAATGAAATCACTGTTTTCTCAATATTATTTCATATTCATTATTGACTGTCTTTACTGATCATGCTGTTATTTTCTTTACCTTCACATTCTTAATTATCCTTATTCTTGACCATCTGAAACAAAAAATGTACAATTTTTGACTACTGATATACAGTTTGCCATTTCAGGCACCCCCCAAAGTTCTTTTCATTGTTCTGTTCTACATATCAGCCATGCTAAATCCATAATAGTGTTGAAGATGAAACACACTGTCATAGCTTCATATGCTGAAACACATCTTTTTAACCTGAACCACATTAATTTCTCTTCAATCTACTATATTTACTTGTCATTTGTCCCATTCCTGCTTATTTTTGTGATGTAGCTTTAAAATGTTCCTTTTCCACTGTGGGTGGAAGTAAACTTTTTCACCTTTCCCCCCTGCTTAAATTATTTCTAGCTATAACTATTATTTATTTATTTATTTATTTTAAGCACTGGCTGTTGAATGCAGGACTTTACATGTGCAAGGAGAGTGCTTTACTGCTAAGTTATACCCAAATAAACAATCAGCAGATATTTCATACTTTTGCATTAATTTGTGAACTAGAGAGAGAATTACAATGGGAATTTTCCAGATTTATTCTAATACTTCATTAAAATTTTGCTCGAGCGGGCCCAGTAACGTCTCCATTGGAGACTTTGTTGTTACTGTGTCTGGCATATCGAATACTCTCGGTAGCTTGCCGGGCTCTCCGAGAGGGGCGGAGGAATCGAACTCGGGTCGGCCATGTTGGCCGCTTGTAAGGCCAACGCCCTACCCGTTGTGCTATCGCTCCAGGAAAGGGCTTTGGACTATCTTAGGTTCAATACCTTTGAACTTGGTGGGCCCTCAGGAAGGGCTTTCTTATGTTGATTTTGCTACCTGACTGGGTGCAGTGTCAGCCCAGAGTGCTGGGGAGTTGGAGAGACAAGAGGGCTGGAGAGGAGAGAGAGCAGTGCGTACTTTTTAATCTGGTGGGCTGGAGCGATAGCACAGCGGGTAGGGCGTTCGCCTTACAAGCGGCCAACATGGCCGACCCGAGTTCGATTCCTCCGCCCCTCTCGGAGAGCCCGGCAAGCTACCGAGAGTATTCGATATGCCAGACACAGTAACAACAAAGTCTCCAATGGAGACGTTACTGGGCCCGCTCGAGCAAATCGATGATCAACGGGAGGGCCTTTACCTTTTACCTTTACCTTTATTAAAATAAATGATATATCTCAGAATGATGGTTTACCAAATGAGAAACACATAGAAAGTAATAAGACAGTATGTTTATTCATACTGATCTTTAGTAAGAATGGATATAATGGAACAATTAAAATAAATAATAAATATTTTGAGTAAATTTGCTATTATGCCAGAACAACTAATGTGTTTTGTAAAGTTGAAGCAAATAAAAATATATTATTATTAAGAAAAAAACTCTAATTACATAGATGACTATATAAAAATGATTCACACCAGTAGTTCATTTCTTATCATGCTAAAGTAGAAAAACTTTTATTTGGAGAATAGTTTTAAAGATCAGGTCCTGTCATAAAGGAATTTGTTAGTAATTTATCCCAGTTAAACATTGGGGAAAGATTTTCATAAAAGTTGTGAATTTATTTGGATTAGAATCAAGATTTTATTCAAGAAGGAAAGAATCCATTAATAGAAAACTTATTTCTGATTCTATAGCTAACACACACAAAAATGTCTGCTAATGAACTACAAGATGCCAATGGATTATACCATACACCATTTTAAAAATATACTTATAAAAATTGACTAGATATGAATTTGAGTCTGAATGTACAAACCATATACCTTCTGGGGTGAACTTAAAATAGCAATAACTGATTTTTAAATATTTAATTAGAATCATTTAAAACTGTTTCTGGACAATGAAACATAAAAGTTTCTTTGTTGGAGCAATGTAAAGTCATTAAAAATAGATCCTATGTCTTGTCCACTTCTGATTTTTATTATTCTCTTAGTCCATCCTTACTGTTTCCCAATAATAGCTGATAGAGTATTCACTGTATATTTTTTCTTGGACTTAGATTAAGCCTTTGAGATTATGTTTCTCATTTTTCTTTATGGGATATTTGGAGGCTTTTAATGCATATTAAGAAAATATCAAAGGCCAGATGTTCCTTTGTTTGATAGTATTTTTCATGAAGAAAACTGGGCATATGTTTATGCAACAAATCACTTGTCTACTCATTCTTCTACCCTTATTATTTCATGTGGTTAAAAATAAAAACAAAGCTTAGATTTTATGAAACAGGTTACTAGCTATCATTTTTTATTTTGGATTAATTGTTATTCTAGAATATAGACTCAGTGTCCTTATCAGTTTCAAACATGAAACAGAAAATCTATTTATAGGAATTAAGTTTTATCACATAACTCGTTTTGATTCTGGAAAATCGTTCATGGGGGAGGATATTATTCACTTATAAACTCTCATTTGGGCAAAACAATTTAGGAAAGAGTACTGAATGGATACCTGATCTTATTAATGTCTAAAGTATGAATGCTGTCAGCATAGAAGAGAATACTTTGATTGGAAGATGTGGGTTTTATGTATATGAATATAAATGATGTTAATAATAACTGAATTTGTTTATACAGTGAAATTTCTCAATATAAGACCAAACTAAATGAGATTTTCAGAAAAGCCAACATTTGTTAGTGATCCAGGTCTCTAGAATTTTATGTCTGCCTTTTATATTTGCTTGTTTGTTGAGAAGAAAATATTGTTTCCTTTTCAAGAAATAAAACCTATTGCCTTTATTTCTGAGTCAGAATATTGCTAGACCAAACAAGTTTACAGCCCACTTGTGCTGATGCAGATATTATCTTACGTTTACGTTACATTTTAAAAATGAATTTAGGGGCCAGAATAATAGTACAGTGGGGATGGTGCTGGCCTTGCACACAGCAAGTCTGGGTTTAATCCACACCAGTAGTGCTCCCTGAGTACAGAGTCAGGAATAACACCTGAGCACCACCAAATGTGGTCCCAAAAGCAAATAAAAATAAAGCCTTGCGTTTCAAGCCTATGTTTCCCTGAACCTTGCTTGCTTGTCTGTGGGCCTCTATGCTGATTTTCTAGAGGAGTTCCTGTAGTCTCTTGAATTTATACTTTTATACTTCTCCCTTTTTTTCCTCCCACATCTTTCTAAGAAAATCTTGTTCAATAAAACCTATCTTGCTTCACTAAAACAAATAATAAATTTAAAAAATTAACTGAGTTTTATGGGCACAATGCTGGAGCGATAGCACAGCGGGTAGGGCGTCTGCCTTGCACGCAGCCAACATGGCCGACCCGAGTTCGATTCCTCCGCCCCTCTCGGAGAGCCCGGCAAGCTACCGAGAGTATTCGATATGCCAGACACAGTAACAACAAAGTCTCCAATGGAGACGTTACTGGGCCCGCTCGAGCAAATTGATGATCAACGGGAGGGCCTTTACTTTACTTTACTTTACTTTGGTTCTACATTCAACCTTCATACACTCACCCCACTTCATTTTCCCCCATTGACAGATAAGATTGCTTGGATCTATATGTTTCTACTCTCTAACCAGTTATTTATTTATTTTTTTTTCAGTACTTCCAGGTGCCATTGTCAGAACTGAGGCTTTGCCTTTCCTGTTAACTCCCTCAGCTTTAAGGTCTGACCCCTTTCAAAGTGCAGGGTCAGGATCAGGTTTGATTACCCAAATAGCAGTTTGTCCTGATTTCTCAGGAAGCAGCCACAAGAAAACTGAACATAAACTAATCCAAGAAAGAGAAATTGCTCGAGCGGGGCCCAGTAACGTCTCCATTGGAGACTTTGTTGTTACTGTGTCTGGCATATCGAATACTCTCGGTAGCTTGCCGGGCTCTCCGAGAGGGGCGGAGGAATCAAACTCCGGTCGGCCATGTTGGCCGCTTGTAAGGCGAATGCCCTACCGCTGTGCTATCGCTCCAGCCCAGACACGTTGCATCAATTTTCTCACATAATCTCCCAATAGTTCTATGATGTAAGCACTCATTAACCCCATACTGCAGCTGAGATAATAAAAACTGGCAGCAATAAGGGGAAAAGTCAGCTCACACAGTGAAGGGGTCACCAAGTAAAGGGTGCTAGGAGGGCCCGCTCAGGATGGGAGATGTGGACTGAAAGTAGACTATAGACTGAACATGACAGCCACTTAATACCTCTACTGAAAACCACAGCAACCCAAAAGGAGAGAGAGAGAGAGCAAAAGGAAATACCCGGCCACAGAGGCGGGGTAGGATGGAGGGGACAGGTCAGGGGTCTTGGGAGGGATGCTGAAATCATTGGTTGTAGAAAATGGACACTGTTGGAGGGATGGGTATTCAACCACTGTATGACTAAAACGCAAGTATGAAAGTTTGTAAGTCTGTAAATGTACCCCACGGTGATTCACTAATAAAATATTTAAAAAGAATTAGAAATAAGAATCTAAAATTTTAAAAGAAATAAATTACCAATAATTAAAATGTAAAACTGGACTTTCTATACCATGCTAGTCTGATTTATAATGCTTATTTCTACCTAATATAGTTAGCATCTTTCTAGCACATTTTAACGTAGTAGTGAAATTTTAAGATTAAACCAAAGACACATATTCTGCAAATTAAAAAAAAATTCTAGAACAAATTCTATTTAATTTTATACAAATGAAAGCTTTAAACCAGAAACATCACATTGACCAAAATGATAAACCATAGAGTCAAACTTAATAATTAATATAGTTTTCTGAAAGCCTAAGGTAAAGATTATTGGACAGTAAGCTATTATCCATTTATAAAACTTTTTATCAATTTCATAGATTTTTGTGGTTATTAAATATTATGTGAGATACAGAATTCATTGTGTTCAATGACCAAATCCTGAGAAAATTATAACCAGGGAACATTATATCATTTATAGTAATATCGATTTCTTGGTTTTTATTTTTTTATTAAAAAATTTATGTTAATACAACACCATAATTCAATTTTATTTTTTAATTTTTCCTATCTCTATCTGTCCTACTCCAGGTTTTGAACTGTTACTTTTTCCTGATTTTTAAAGTATAATGGGGCCTTATGCTGGTACAATCCATGATTAGAATAGTAAACTGCAGCAATGACAACTGTGCTGACTTTACTAGACTTATTTTATAAAAAATAATATTTTAGACAGATATTGAAAATGCCTTCATTAGGCTAAGTTTGGTAGATCTTATTTTTCCTCCATTTCTCTATTCGTTTTTAGCAGAGATATGAATAAGAGCTCAACGCTCACAAAAATAAAAGTTACTCCATATTAATTTTGCTCAAAATACTCAATAATTCATGAATAGCTTTCTGATTGAAACTATTTTCATCTTTTTACTAAATTACATAATTTATTCCCATAAATAAATTTATTATGCTATTAAAGTAATTCTATAGTGAATAAGCATTAGATGTATTGCATTATTTAATTAATATTTGTGTTCACTATTACATTCGAAGTAACAATTTTAAAAAGGAAAACAAATTATTTTAATGATGTCCTTTCTATTACTTTTTGTTTCTTTCAAGGTTATGGTTGAATGAGTGGTTTGAAAAAGTTAATAGTTTCTGTCATTCAAACTAAAATTTGTCAGTTCTTTCTTCTGACTAAAAGCATCAATTTTGGGGCTGGAGCAATAGCACAGCAGGTAGGGCATTTGCCTGCACACAGCCGACATAGCCGACCGAAGTTCGATTCCTCCGCCCCTCTAGGAGAGCCCTGCCAGCTACTGAGAGTATCTCGCCCGCACAGCAAAGTCTGGCAAGCTACCCGTGATGTATTCGATATGCCAAACACAGTAACAAGTCTCACAATGTTATTAGGCCCGCTCAAGCAAATCGATGAACAACGGGAGGACAGTGACAGTGACAGTGAAAGTGAGTAGATAGAGACAAGAGATGTTTCTTAAACCAAAAATAGAATACACATGAATGCACATGCTTTTTTTTTAACAGTGGTGCGATACTAAACACATACTCTGCAATCATATGAAAGCAAGTCAACATTTGTTACTGATTTTCAAATGCCCAAGTTCTTGGTACAACATAGTTTTAGTTCACCTTAGATAAAGTGCCCTATTGTTCTGTTTGCAATAAGACTTCTTTAGAAAATGTCAAGGATATATGAGACTATTAACATATTTTGCGTGTTTTTTCTGTTTTGGGGCAACACTCAGCAATGCTCAGAGATTGATTAATTCTGACTTTGCACTCAGGGATTACAACTGGTAGTGCCAAGGGGAAGTAGCAAGGAATTGATTTCACTTGGGTCATGTGCAAGGCAAGTGCCCTGCCCACTGTACTATCTCTCTGGCTCCGTATTAAAATATTCTGTAAATGAAAATATACACAGCAATTTAGTAAATGTATTTAATCATGATGACAAACTTTGACATTTTTCTGTTTTCGTTGTTAATAAGAAAATTGGCCTTATTATATTCATCTATTTTCATAAAGTTTAAGATTATAGTACTCAGATTATATAATCTTATCTCTTTTATATTGAGAATAGAAGAATATGCCACAATTTCTCAAATCTGTTGCTTAAAACTCTGAGACTTTGAACTGAGGATATTCAGTATTGATTACAAATGGTTCCATGTTGCCTACAGATTAAAATCTTTTTCACAATTTTTTTCAGTGTATCGTGTAAGTTGCTTTCACACTGACTTTCTAGCCAAAATGCACTGCTTACTATTCCATAATGCTGTTCCTCAACTTGTTTTGAAGCTATGTCTCATTGATTGCATTTAGGCAACTTAAAGAAAAAACAAAAATAGCGTGGACTGAGATACGTTCTGCCTAGGTATTCAAGAGACTTCATTGAAACATTTCCAAGATCAGCAATTAGCATTGAGTTAATATGATGAAGTAAGCAATCAGAAGGTATTTATAAGCTAACTAAATTAATTTTATTATTTTGTCTACTTCCTTCACTTTATGTATTGTCTTCTTTCCCTGTATTTCTGAATCAAAGTCCTATTCCTCTTGCTAAATGTCCTTTCTGATGCACTTAGAAGACTTTGTTTCTGTGAGAAATTTTTCTCTTTGGCATTACCATAAAAATAACCAATGTACAACAAACAAGGTCTATTTTTTTTCCACTAAAATTGTTCAATTTATGAAAAGACTTGCTGGTAACAACAAAATAAATTATTTCTGGTAACAACAAAATAACAAAATGTTTCCTTTTTTTATCTTTCATAGAACTGGGTATAATGGCTTAACTACCAAGTGTTACTCATAACATTTGCAGAATCAACAAATTAAGAAATACATAGTAAAGTAAAGGCCCTCCCGTTGATCATCGATTTGCTCGAGCGGGCCCAGTAACGTCTCCATTGGAGACTTTGTTGTTACTGTGTCTGGCATATCGAATACTCTTGGTAGCTTGCCGGGCTCTCCGAGAGGGGCGGAGGAATCGAACTCGGGGCGGCCATGTTGGCCACTTGTAAGGCGAATGCCCTACCACTGTGCTGGTTGAGCATTATTTGAATTAACAGTATTCCTAGGAGACAATAAAGTTTTGGGGAATCTAGATCTATGATTCATCAGCATTTACTATTATAGTTTTAATCATGTTTTATTGTAATAAATATTTATGATGTCAAACTATGAGCACATATAAATAGACATATATATTCACATGTATATCTCTGGGTTTAAAAAAAACACTGGAAAACTGCTGTTCTGAACAAATTATTCATAAAATAAGTGAGTTTTGTTTAACCAGGAACTCAGTATTTGACATGTCACCTAACTAGAACCACGTGTACACTCAACATCAGATGTATACTCTAAATCTACAAAACAAAATAGGCATCTCAAAGACTTGCTACAGTCAAAGCACCAAGGGCTAGTGAAATACTGAGATTTCATCATAGGCAAGTGTAGTTGAAAAATGCAAAAGGTGTGAGTCAAGCCTCAGAGAAAAAATTAAATCAATTCCTATTTCTTTATCAACTGAAACACTTAATAATGTAGGTTTGTTTGGAGGCAAACATTTTTGCTCTTGGACTGAGATGAAGTTCTGATCCGAAATGAATTAGTTTCCTCTCTTTCCTTTACTCTAGAAATATAGCCCTTTTAAGGCAAGCAACAACTGACTGGATCATACTGATGATCAGTATGTATTTGTTAAATGAACAACCACCATAAATTATGCTAGGGAGAAGATGACTAGAGAAGACTAAGCCACCTTATTAAAGAGTTGCCCTTGGTAGCAAATCTCAGCATTCTTCCCAAGCCTTTTGAAATCCTATCTACCAATCAAACTAAAAAATCCATTCTCTTTTTAGCACACAGACCTTGCCCATTCTCAGTTTCATGCTGTTCATATTTTTCACTACACTGGAATTCCCTGCCCACAAATCTCTACATATTGAAATTATAAGCATCCTTCAAGGCCCAATTCAAATCTTTCACAGATGTGAGTTCTCCCTTCTTTAAATCTAAAAGAAAAAAAAAAACTCAAAATTTTTTTAATGTTTCTTATTTCATCTCACCCTATTTTTTTGGCAGAGATGCTATAAAGCTAAGCTATATCTTGATTATATCTCTCTGCCTTATATGTAGCCCTAATGAGCAAGCTGTTCATTGTAGGATTTCAATACATATTCTTATGAAGTCTTTTCCCACCAAGGCTTATATAAATATCACAAACTTGATTAACAAAATGCATATTTAAATGAAAGTGAGGTAGATTGTAATGAGAAACTATGATATTTGGATCAACTTTCACACTTTAAAAAAAAAACAATGAAAAAATGCTGGATGAAGTCTTCTTTGGAAAAATTACCTTGCAACAATAGAAAAGTTGAAACTATAGTGTTAAATTTCAGGGTGAGAATAGAGGGTGGGAGGCTGAGATTCTGAACCCAAAAAAGTTGAATAACTATGCAAAATATGCAGTTTTCCTGGGGAAATTTGGTCTGGGCTACACTTTTAAACATAGGTTAATCTTCAAAATGCAAAATAATGAACAAATAATTGAAAGGTCTTTTCTGGGCTATTAGAATTGATGAAAGAGAACACAATTTAGACTTATTCCCCTGTTCCAGAATCTGGGAATTATAAATAAGGTGAAAAGGAACAATATAAGAAAAGACAGAATAAAAATTGTTTCTTTCTTGAGAAGCTGTGGCACAACTATTCATCTCCTCTGATACACCCATAACTTGGAACTTTTAAACTGTTAATTTAAATTAAGTTAATAAATTATTGGAAGCTGATAAATAATTTTTCAGAAAACAAACTAAGGGATCACTTGAGAAAAAAGCAGACTTCTTGGGCAAGAAAACATTGTTTTCAGTCAGAATTCAAAATTACTCCTATGATATTTCTAATTCCACGCCAGGCTGTGGGGTGGGTGAGAGCCCTCTCCATCCCAAGGGACCCAGCCCTGGCAGCTGACCTCCACTACCCAACTACCGCCATGCTCCAGGCCGCTTTCCAGACACTCAGGCCAAGACTCATTCATGAATGAAGTTCCACGGAACCCAGATAATGCAGAACTTCGTGACCTTGGAGTCTGGACTCACCAGGGCTGAACAGAGATCCTCTGCCTGCTTACCCCAGTCTCCAGTGACTCGGGGATCACACCTATATGCCACACCCTGCTGGCACCAGATAATCTCTTCATTGGCCACCCTCCAGAACTCAGTACGCTCCTCCCAGACAGAATTATAAAAGGAGGCTCCCAAATTCATGCCACGAACTCTGCTACAAGCTGTGGGGTAGGTGAGAGCCCTCCCCACCACAAGGGACCTAGCCCAGGCAGCCAATCTTCACTACCCAACCACTGCCATGCTCTAGGCCACTTTCCATACACATTATAAGACACTTCCTACCCATTTTCCACAATTACTACACCATATCTGATGGGGTTCAGATAGTAGACAACAAATCATAGAGAAAAATATATAAATATATGCCTCTCGGAGAACCTGGCAAGCTACAGAGAGTATCCTGCCCGCAAGGGCAGAGCCTGGCCAGCTCCCCATGGCATATTCAATATGCCAAACACAGTAACAACAGGTCTCAGTCCCCTGACCCTGAAAGAGCCTCCAATTGTTGGGAAAAGACAGATAAGAAGAGGCTGCTAAAATTTCAGGGCTGGGAGGAATAGAGACATTACTGGCATCTGCTCGAGTTATTTGCTGATCAACAGGATGGCAGTGATATAGTGATTTCTAATAATGATTAACATTTTTCAAGAATAACTGGACACATGAGGAAAATAATGTAAGATGTGTGATGATTCATGAATACATCACTGTCACTGTGACTGTCCTCCCGTTGTTTATCGATTTGCTTAAGCGGGCCCAGTAACATTGTGAGACTTTGTTGTTACTGTGTTTGGCATATTGAATACATCATGGGTAGCTTGCCAGGCTTTGTCGTGCTGGCAAGATACTCTCAGTAGCTTGTCGGGCTCTCTGAGAGGGGCGGAGCAATCAAACTTGGGTTGACCATGTTGGCTGCATGCAAGGCAAATGCCCTACCCACTGTGCTATCGCTCCAGCCACATGAATACATACTGTTATTAATTTTAAAAGTAAGAATCACAAGACATTATATTAAAGAACTATCTGTTTTTGTCTGGGCTGTTGAATTGGGCTTCATCATGCTGTAATCAGGACTTATTCCTGGCTCTGTGTTCAGGGATCTTGGCAGGGCTCTTGAGTCCATTATGGGATGCATGGGTTTGAAGCTAGATCAGAAGCATGCAAGGACACTGCCGTACCTGCTGCATTATCTTGCCAGCCAAAACAACTTTTAAGAAAATAAAACATGGTCCTGAATAAATGTATTCAGGAAATCATCACAGCAAAGTAGAAGTAAATAAAAAAAAATAATTTGTAGAATGTTGGGTAACATTGCTTTATCTGTAAACAGTCTTCCCTGTGCTCTCCTTCCCACGCAGTTAATCAGCTTTCCCCTTAATCAGACTTTGTTAATTTGTAAGATCAGTTTCCCAGAAATCTATGATTTTATATGTATGAGTGAAATATTGCCTTTCTCCTCTCCTTATGCCTTATGAACAGTTTACTTTAAAGTAATATCCTTTTTGTATAGATACAGAAAGACCGTTAACATTATGCTTTGTAACTTAGGATTTGATTGGCCTTGAATATTATTCACTCCCGGGCATCTGCTTTCTCGACTTAAGCCTCAGTTGTCCTTAGTTCCTAACACCCCAAAGCAGGGTCCTGACGAGGGACTGAATGGACCCAGGGCAAGTGGTGAGCTACCCTGGCAGCGAAATGGGCCAGGCCAAAGTGCCACGATTCTTAACTATAAGTTAAGAGTTTGATCATAGACAAATGCTGTCATGATCCAAAGGTAACGACGAGACTAGGATCCTGCTAGGGGTGGGAAAGACTATCTGGCCTGAGCACCGTAGTCTGACATCGAGATGGCCCTAGGAGAGCAATTCTATAAGTTTAAGATATTTCTTACTGTATCCATACAAAACGATTTATATTATATTCTTATATGCTTGTCAGACAAGGAGAGGAGAGGCACGCCCATGGGATTATGCTCTAGGGTGGGTCCTCCTGCTGAGGAGTCCTAGGAGTGGTCTTCCCTGAGGCCAAGATTTCTACCCCTGTTGATCTCCACCCCTATTGATTGTGACCACACCTATATGTAATTGTTTCCCCCATTCTCTTGGAGAGAGATATAAGGAGACTGTAGATTGGGCGGGGGGGGGGGGGGGGGGGGGGGGGGGGGGGGGCAGAGACAGAAGGAGAGACGAGGAGAAACAGAGAGAGAGAAGGAGAGAGGGAGCAGAGACAGATGAGGAGAGAATCAGAATAAACTACGACTAATACCAACCAGCCTGGCCCTCGTTCCTTCCTCCGCCTGACCATCGCCATCGACCTCTCTGGGGTGGGAGAAGGGTGAGACTACCGAATGCGGGCAGTGGGAGAGATAGAGCCACCGCCGCAGTGGGTGCCGAGCCCCCCTTGTGTGAGTTTACACAGTAGAAATAAAAATAAATGCTCATTAAAATTAAATGATTATCACAAAGAAGAACATTAAAGAATTAGAGAAATATCATATGTAATGCAGTTAAGAAAGGATGTGAAGGAAATAAGAAGGACAAAGTGGGAAAACTTAAGTTTTTGGTTTTTTTTCCTTTTTTATTATTGTTGATTCACTGTGAGATACACACTTGCAAAATTGTTATGATTGGGTTTCAGTAAAAGAAAATTCCAACACCCTTCCCCTTAGCAGTGTACATTTCCACAAGTGTCCCAGTTTCCTTTCACCCCCTCCCCCACTCACAGGCCTCTATAACATACCCTTTTTCTCCCTCCCCCTCTCTCTGTTCCTCCCTCAGTCCTTGTCCCTCTCTCTCTCTCTCTCTCTCTCTCTCTCTCTCTCTCTCTCTCTCTCCACTTCCACTTTTTCCTGCTCTCCTGCTCACTCAGGGTCTTTCCTTTGGGGCATTATGCTTTGCAAAATGAAAGATTATCATGTAGATTCCTTCACCACCTTTTTGTTTAGGTTTTGTTTTATGAGCCATACCCAGCAGTGCCTCAGGGATTAGTCCTGGTTTTGTTCTCAGGGATCATCTCTATTGGGCTTGGCGGAATGTATGTGGTGCAGAGATAAAATGCTGGTCGGTCTTCTGCAAGGCAAGTGCCTTACCCGCTGTCTGATCTCTCCTGCCTGATTTAAGATTAGAAGCTTTAAAGAAAACAGGAAGCTATAAAAAAGCTATATTGGAAAAGTAAAAGCTAGGGATTTTACATAACATATCAATTACTATAACAAGTAATTTTAAGGGATTATACAATCAGGTAAGAAAAATGAAGCAAAGTGGACATCTGACTGTTGTTATGGTGACAATGTAGAATACTAAAGGCAATGAGAAAAATAGAGTGATCAGAAAACAATCATTGTAGTGACAGTCACTTTTTGATCACAATAATGGATAACAGAAAAATGTGAATAATGTATTTTATATGTTGAAAAGGGCTGGAGCGATAGCACAGCGGGTAGGGCGTTCGCCTTACAAGTGGCCAACATGGCCGACCCGAGTTCGATTCCTCCGCCCCTCTCGGAGAGCCCGGCAAGCTACCGAGAGTATTCGATATGCCAGACACAGTAACAACAAAGTCTCCAATGGAGATGTTACTGGGCCCGCTCGAGGAAATCGATGATCAACGGGAGGGCCTTTACTTTTACTTTTTTTATATGTTGAAAGGAAAAAATTAATATAAACTTTCATATCTGTATATGAAATAGAGAAATGTTGAGACAAGCAGACATGGAGACATTGTCATGACAAGAATTTGGAATTTCTCAGAATAGACTTTAAACAGTAGGGAAAAATGAACTTAGAAGGAAACCTGAGACACAGGAAGAAATTAGCAGCACAGAACATGGTAAATATTGAGTAAAAGTACACTGGCCTTGAATCTACAGATGAAAATAAATCATGCTTGGTGATTTTTTTTTCTAATCCTCCAAGTTCTGATTCTCAGATGGTCCGGAGATCACTCAGACCATCAGATCATCTGAGGATTTACATATATATACATATATACACACATATGTATGTGTACATATATATGTAAATACATCCATATATATGTATGTGTGGTAAGGTATATGTTTTGAGAAGATTAAAGAATTTGCTTTGATAGTCAATAATCTTGCTGTGGAAATTCCTTTGATTTAGGGCTGGCTAGAGAGATAGAACAGCAGGTAGGGTGCTTGCCTGGCATGTGGTCAACCAGGTTCCATTCTCAGAACCCCTTATAGTCTCCTGAGCTCCACCAGGAGTGATCACTGAGCACAGAACTAGAGCAAGTCTTGAGTGCTGTAGACTATGGGCCCAAAGCAAACAAAAAAGAATTACTATAAATCAGACGTCATCTTGTCTCTAACCACCACTGCAGTACCTGTAGGCAAAAATTTAGCAGGCCAACCTAGTTGTCTCACTCATCCTCCTATGAACAACTAAAAATAACCGTTACTGCTTTATCCTCATTAATTATTAGAAAATAGCATCAGCACTCTGTTCTCTCCTTCTCGATGATTAGTAAGGAAGCAGAAAGACCATTTACAAATCATAACACATACATTTTAATATTTTATATGAAAACTCCTGTCAACCATTAAAATTTCAAATAAATGTCCTAAGCTGAGGTCACACCCCTACCTGATTTTTCCTAAAGGCTCATGATGTACTATTCCTTATGTAACAGAGACTGCCCCATGGTTGGGAATCCAGATGATTCCTAAAATGGCTCAAATAAACACTTTCTAAATGATAGAATAGCTTGATCATTCCTCAATTGATGTAGTATTCAGACTAACCACTAGCAAACAGAAACAATTTGTATCATTCCCAAACTAGAAGTGAAAATAAATGGAATGATGAAAATTGGGAAAGTGAAAAAAAAAAAGATACAGAGTTTGGCAAAATAGTAATGCAGGTAAGGCACTTTCCTTGCACACAGCTGACAGAGATTTGATCTTGGGATCATCAGTCCCCTGTACCCTGTCAGCGGTAATACCTGAGGACTGCCAGGTGTTATTCCCAAACAAACAAACAAAATAAAGGGGAAATATGATACATTACAAAGGAATAAGACTTTAAAGAAAAATACACTGAAACTCCATTTCATAAATTCAAAACCAAACGTTGTATCTATTAAAGAATATAGATCTAGAGGACTGAAGGCATAATGCAGCAGGTAGGGCATTTGCCCTACACGAGACTGACTTAAATTTAATCCCCAGCATCCCATATGGTGCCCCCAAGCACTGCCAGTAGTAATATCTGAGTGTAGAGTCAGGAATAACCCCTTAATATTGGGTGTGCCCCCTTCTCCCCAGTGAATATAGATGTGGGGAGCAAAGTAATGAAGGTTATAAAATAATGATTATAAAATAAATTTCCAAGAAATCCCAGGAGTAAGAAAAACTATTTTTTTTAATGCTCCTCCTCCTTGGTGGCACAAAGTGACCTCAGTTTGAGGTAAAGTACCGAAAGGGGATAATGCATATGGACAAAAAGATCACTTTCTTGTCTTGGTAAGACTGACTTTTATTCTGAGGTTTTTATGCCACCTATATTTTGTAGTGTTTCATAATCTTCTTTCTGCTACAAATTGAAAACAAAGGTAGGTGGGAGTTCACTCCTCAATATCTTTACTAAAGAAAAAAACAAAATAGATCAATCCTCTTTTTGCTTGAATAGGACACTGAAGAATAAAAATATAGTATTCTCTGATTTATGGATGCAATGGTGAAGTGATTTGGTTTCTGTTTCTAAGGTTGGGCTGCTTTTGATTAGAATGTGACTGGGATAGGAACTAAAAGAACTTCAGAAATTAAGATAGCTGAACACAGAATGGGGGATCAGCCATAATATTTTGTGACACAGTTTATTATATGTGAAAGCTCTAAAGATACAAGCCAATAGAGGAGGATGGGGACCCCAGGAAAATATATATGGATATTCAAGAGGTTATACATAGAGCCTCAAAAGGATGAACGGTTTCATTTTCAGTATTAGTCAAACCTTGACCATAGCATTTTAAGAAGCCTTTTTTTGTACTTATTTTTTTAGCCACATAAACTGCAGTGCATTGAATGAAAATAGTTCTTTTCAATAAATGTTTGACTTCAAGTCTAAAACAATATTCTCCAATCACATATGCCCTATATTTTGTGCTATAGCATATACCAAATGTGTGTAATTGGCTACAGTTAGAATGCACGCATTTTTGTTTTCATTAGCTAATTTTATTCCTTAATCATCCCTCTGGCAGATCTCAGTCTGCCCATTTTACAGATTAAGATCTTGAAACTTCAAATACATTGAGTAACTTTGTCAGTTTCTAAGTGGCGAAGCTAGAATGAAGTCTCCTGGGTTCAAACTTCAAAAGTCCTACTCTTAGCCACTTTGCTGCTTTGTCCCACCACTGCATTCACATTCAAAAATCATTCCTATAAAGATCAAAATGCCATTGACTCCTTTGAATCACATACTACACTCAGTCAGTTTCCACTGACCCCTTGGAGGAAAGGACAGACCCCCCCCCCTCCAGAAACACATTAAACAATACCTTCTAGAAAGGGGGTACCAGAGAAGTTGAGAAATTTGATCATGAGTCTCTTTCAAAATAAAACCACACCATCTTTAATCAAGAATTGGCAATCATCATATTGTTTCTTGGAGACTAGAATTGGTAGATGTGGCCTACCCCACTATGCCTTTTATACTTGGTTAGAAATGAATCCAAGAAGTTG
The DNA here is from genome assembly GCF_029834395.1 of Sorex fumeus. Classification (NCBI taxonomy): domain Eukaryota; kingdom Metazoa; phylum Chordata; class Mammalia; order Eulipotyphla; family Soricidae; genus Sorex; species Sorex fumeus. Next base: position 22,710,885 of record NW_026606092.1, read on the forward strand.
ACAATTCATGCAGTACAAACAAGAATCTGTAATTCTCTTCCCATTACCACAAAACACAGCTCCTGCCCTGCTTTCACTTTGAAGACAATAAGTGCTGGGAAAACCCTAAGAACATTCGAGAATGGGGCCAGAAGTAATAAATAGAGACTGCCAAAAATGTTAATGAATTTCTTCTAAACCTTAAATCTATTATTATTATTTTATGACAGACTTGGAGGTGGACAATTAGTGTGCTGACTTGCAAGGTTTGCCTACAGTCGAAAATGAAGTGTTCTTTTACCTATACTGTCTCCTAATATGAGGGAATTAAAATAATAAAATTAAAATAAACCAAATGCTTTAATTTGGAGTCCCATTATCCCAGCACATTCCCATAACACTCTGCTCCAATAGAATTCTTCTCACCCAGCAGGACTAAGATCATCATCTCAGCAGCCAAACTCAGCAACAAGCCACTTTTCCTCTTTTCCTGCCTTTTTTCTTAGAACTCATTCAAGGCGAAGACAAAGAACCTGCAAGTGGATGGGCCTTGTTTTGTGTCTGGCCCTTAGGGGTACTTTATGTTTCTTAAAAAGATTATCTCAACCTTACTGAGGCCAAAAATTCAAAACAAAACCCTAAAACAAATTTCTGAGACAGTTTAAATTAAAAATCCGACAGACTGAGATCCATTTTTTTAATTTATTCATAACTAGCTTACAAATTGGACCACCCAACGACTCCAAAATCAGCAAGTCACAAGGGGATAAAGGCTACTGCAATTATCAGGAGCAAGCCGAATGTTACCTTTTGTTCTGACTAAAATCTTCTTTAAAAACATCTCTAGCAAATGATTTCCATTTCCTATTTAAAGAGGATTACATAGCAAAGAGAACTGGTGGCTTGGAAGCAAAGAACTTTGTGCTGTCCTCTTATTACCTGCCAAACACAAATTAGTCATTGTGGTCAACTTCTGCCAGCCGACTCCTTTCGCTGCTGCCCATCAGGCCAATGGGGTATGGCAGGTTGGTTCTTGCCTGGAGTCCTTCCTAATCAGGAGGCTGTCAGATATGCTGCTTGCCCACTCTCTCCTACGTTCAGTGGCAGCTCTTATGTTCAGGCAGCAAGGTTTTGAGCTTGAATTGCCCCAGAAACGATCTCCAGATTGCTCCTACTTACTCTCCCTGTCAGGTCTCTGGGGACATTTGTGAGGACTCTTCCTCCAGGTACCCCCCCTCTACCCCCTCCCCCACACACACTCTCGCTACTCACACACACACTCACACAACTCACACTCACACACACGCACGTCCTACAAATTTTACTTTGTAGTAACTCTAAGATACAGAAATTGTCTTATTTCATTAGGTGGAGTCATAGAAATATTCAAAAAAGTTAGCTAGATATGGTTAGCCTAAGGAGAAAAAATCACTTTGTTAACATAAAGTGTTTCCTCATTGGAAATACCCTGTATTAAGGTGCCATTTATAAACATTTTATTATTATTTATTAATGTGTGAGGCACTTTATAGCATCCTAGATAACAACTTAAATTCATGTATTAAAGATTAACATACATGGTTTAATACAATTTACGTCTGATAATATTCTTTAAAACAGCTTCCCATAGTCTCATCTGTTAAGCATTTATTACTAATGCATTTTATAACATACTTTATAATACATTATTTGAGCAAGTAGCTGCATTTAGTGATCATTTCATAAATAAGAATAAAGCACTTATAAATGGCACCTTAATTTAAAGTGTTACCTTCACATTACTAGATAGCTGCTCACCATCCATCTCATTTTGTGATTATTCTCCAAATGCACCACTTAATAAAACAGACACTAAGTTCTATTTTCCCTTCAACTGATTAAAAGTTTATTGAGTCATTTCCTCCATCTGCTCTCATATATTGGTAGCTTGGAGGCTTTCGTCTGATTTCTGATGAACCCAAACTTTTAATTCAATATTTCTCTAAAGATGATAATAGAAACAGCACAACCTACCGTATTAGACGGGGGCTGTTGCTTGGATTCTTTGTAAAATTCAATGCTTTGGCTAGAAAGAACGACCCAAGAAGTAGTCCAGTTTTTCCTTGGGGCGAGCAGGGAATGAAAGGAAATAAAGACAATATTATTTGAAGAAATCATTCACATATACATTATGAATAGGATATGGAATGAGTAGAGTACCTTTGTTATTATTCATGAAAATTATCTCTTAATTAAAATCTATAAGTGGTATCAAATTTAATAAAGATATTCAATAATTTTCATGGTCGCAAAGTTATAGAAATATTTCTAAATTTATATGTCCTCAATAAACAAAGAAATATAAAAAAATACTAAGATTTAAATTTTAGGTATCCAGGGCCCTTACTTTATGTAAAACAGTTATGATTCTATAGCAAGTCTAAAAGAGCAAAATAAAAATAGGAATCAGAGCACTTTCCTTAATTATAATTCTCATCATTGGTTTAGGACATCTGAGTTTGAAAACTAACCAGTTCTTCAGAGGTATTTCCAGACCCTGGCATGGTGCTTTGGACAGTTTAGGAACTACATACATAATTATTGAATCAGTGGTCAAACTGAAGTGTAGAGGAAAAGCTGAATATATTGATAATTAAATCAAGTGATAAAATTATAACTTTCTACATTCCTTTGCATTATTTGATGTACACATATTTTCTGTACTGAGTGTGTATTAATTTAGTAATTAGATTATGTATATATTCAAGTCATGAATAACCTTTTGTAGACCATAAAACATTAAGGACTAATATATGTTCATTTCTATATGTGATATTATAATGATAGTTTGCTTTGGTTTAATAGTCTCTTTCAAAGAAGTTGAATTCAATTCATCAAAGGGATTTTTTAAAGTTTATAAAAAGACCTTAATCATGTCAATAGAAAACTACATAAACTATGTTTAATATGACCACACAAACTCCTTATGTAATTTATCTTCACATGCCTTTTATTATCTAGGGACTCGATTGAAAGAATAGCTTAGATTCAATAAACTTAATATTTACAATACGAATTAGGCTGTTCTTACATGCCTGAAGCTTTCTTAATGATACATCATTGTGTTTAGAAACTGCATGATAAATGGAAACAAAACAATATACATTTTACATCATATAAACAAATCTTATGTTACTGAACCCAGTTTTTCTTAATGATATTACTTTTTAAATCAAGTGTTGAAAAAAAATGGGAAAATACTCCAAAAGAAAATCGCATAGAAATCTTCTCATCTTCATCTTATTGCTCATTTCTCCTTTGAGGTAAGATGAGTGGCAAGCGAATTGAAGGAGCTACATCCTTCTCCTTAAGTAGGGCATAGCATTTGGAGGAATAAAATACTGACCAAGTAGAACACTGCAGGAACTTCTGGCTTAGTTAGATAAAAATTTGGGGGGGCGATGGGCACATGTGGTAGTGCTCAGGGCTTACTCCTGGCTCTGCTCTCAGGGATCACGCCTGATGAGACTTGGGGACCATGTGGAGTGCCAGAGATCTAATCTAGTTCAGCTATGTGCAAGGCAAGCACCCTACCCGCTGTACTATGGATCTGGCCCCAGACAGGGCATCTTTATCTCTGTCTGTTATTTTGACAGAAAGTAACCAGGGAGTATGGAACACCCTAAGACATGATGGGGTTCCATATTTAATCTGCCTGTTATATTTCCCTCCCTATTTTTCACCTTCTGGCAGGGAAATAAAATACCTTATTTGCTTCCTGTCTATGGTGAGCTCTGGATAAATGGTTCTGATTTGAATCTGTTTCCAATGTTGATAGTTTATAGAACATGTTGACATTACTCTTTCTTTCCTTAAACTTGGCGGGAGAACTAAATAGAATTGAAACTGCATGAAATGCAGTTATCTCATGGTTCTTCAACAGATACGGACTGCTATGAATTGATCCTGTTAGGTGAATCTTATGAAAAAGCCAAAGAGTGTAAGAGCTGCCAGTATTAGGACCTTAGTAATAAGAACTACTGTGACTCTCTGTATATAGTATTTTGTTTGTGTTTATAAACTACAAAGACTGTATTTATGAAATTAGAATAAAATGTAGGATTCTTAAGATTTAAAGTAACTTGCTTTCAAAAATAAAAATGTTGCTGATAAAATTTCAGATGACTCCATTTTACTTTTTTGATTCATAGTAAAGTAATCTCTTTAAAATAATAATTAACATAAATCATTGGGTGCCTAGTATGAGTTTGATAATCTAAAAAAAGTTTTATATTACAAAAAAACACATGTCCATGTACCGATATAAAAAAATAGATTCAGAGTATTCATACTTATCTATATACCATGACTTAGAGACAAACTTAATTTTTATAATATAGAAGGCAATAACTGTTCACTATTTTATACTCAGTATCTTTCTTTTTTCCTCTTCTCTCTCCATTTTAAAAGATGAGCCACTGTCTTGGAAAGGATACTGTCAATGTCAAATACTTTTATATAAAAATATTTTGAGAGGCTGGAGCAATAGAACAGCGGGTAGGGTATTTGCCTTGCACATGGCTGACCCAGGTTCAATTCCCAGCATCCCACATGGTCCCCTGAGCACCGCCAGGAGTATCCCCTGTCCATTGCCGGGTGTGACCCAAAAAGAAAAAAAATGTTTTGGAAAAAGCAATGGTCCATAACCAATGATAACATATAAACTACCTGAGATCTGTTCACTGTTCTACTTGATACTAATTAAAAGGATTTTGCCCAAATCTACAACTCCCAAAGTTCTTTTATTCCTTTAAAACCTATATCGATGGTTGGTTCACAACCTTGGGTGTTCATACCTCAAGCATGCACAGAGCATTGAGAGATCTAAGAGAGAGGTGGCTCCTGACTGGTAGGTGGCATTACTCAAAAACAAAGAAACTTAAGTACAAAGCATGTTTTTCAGTGGTGGTAAGAAGCACAGATCTCTGCACATATTTGCCAGAATCTTAAGAGTAGAGGGCTTGAACTCTTTACAATAGCCAGAAACTGGAAGAAACCTGAATGCCCAAGAACAGATGACTGGTTAAAGAAACTTTGGTACATCTACACAATGGAGTACTATGTAGCTCTTAGAAAAGATGAAGTCATGAAATTTACATACAAGTGGTACAATATGGAAAGTATCATGCTAAGCGAAATGAGTCAGAAAGAGAGGGATAGACATAGAAAGATTGCATTCATCTGGGGGATATAAAGTAACAAAGTATGAGATTAATACCCAAGAATAGCTGAGATCAGCACCAGGAGGATTACTCCATAACTTAGAAGCCAGCCGGGTATCCTAGAGGAAAGGGCTGTTCAGATAGAGAAGGGAGCACCAAATAAAGGATGTTTGGAGGATCCTCCCAGGAGGGGAGATGCATGTCGAAAGTAGACTATGGACTGAACATGTTTGCCACTCAATGCCTCTTTTGCAGACCACAACACCCAAAAGGAGAGAGAGAACACAGGGGATTGCCCTGCCACAGAGACAGGGGGGATGGGGGGATGGGGGTGGGAGGGATATTATCCATGGTGGTGGAAAATGGGCACTGGTGGAGGGATGGGTATCTGATCATTGTATAATTGAAACCAAAGCACAAAAAATTGTAAATCTACAACTTTAAAAAAAATAAAATAAAATAAAGGGAAGAAAAAAAAAAAGAGTAGAGGGCTTGAAAAGACAACCACTTTTCGAATCTGAATACTGCATTTCGAATCACAATACTGCATTTTTCTCCCTAGGCTTCAACCTTAAAACAGCTGCCCATTCTAAAAGGTGGCCAAATTGTACATTCTAAAGATAGGAAAGGAAATTCACATTACCATTGACCAGTTAGATAATGGACAACTGATTTTTTTTTCCCCATTAAGAAATACTCAGTGGGTGCTCAAGGCCTACTTGCAGCTCTGCACTCCTAGCTGGTTTCATGGGACCATATGAGGTGCTTGGGATTGAACCCAGTTCAGCTGTGTGCAAGGCATGAGCCATCACTGTCACTGTCACTGTCCTCCCATTGTTCACAGATTTGCTCGAGCGGGTCCAGTAACATCTCCATCGTGAGACTTGTTGTTACTGTGTTTGGCATATCGAATATTTCATGGGTTAGCGTGCCAGGCTTTGCCGTGCGGGCAAGATACTCTCGGTAGCTTGCCGGGCTCTCTGAGAGGGGTGGAGGAATTGAACCCGGCTCTACCGGACTGGCTGCGTGCAAGGCAAACGCCCTACCACTGTGCTATCGCTCTAGCATAAGCCATACTCATTTTAATTTCTCTCTAGGCCTAACAATTCAACATTCAATTTTCCTTAAGCGATCAGAAACAACTCTTAGGTATGGTGTCACTTCTAACACTTGGCTACTGGGCTACTGGAAGTATTCTGATCTGTGATGAGCATCCTCATCTTCACTCAGTCAGAAGCATGCAATCAGAAAGGAAACCAAAAGCCTCTAGTGTGGGGCTGGAGGAATAGCACAGCAGGTATGGCATTTGTCTTGCACACAACCTACCTGGATTCAATTACAGCATCCCATATGGTTCCCTGAGCGCTGCCAGGGGTGATTCCTGAGTGCAGAGCCAGGAGTAACCTCTGTGCTTCATTGGGTGTGACTCCCCCCAAAAAAGCTTCTAGTGTGACATCAGGGGACAACTCACTAAGTGAGAATCATGTTTAACCTATTGATACAGCTGGAGCTGAAATGGGGAGCGCCAGGTCATAATGAATCTTTTCCCATGGAATAAGTAGCCAATCAGAATAGATAGTGGGAAGATGGGGAGAGGGAATATAAGGCAGCAGGTAAAAAGAAGCCCCCCTACTCCATATTTTTCTCTCTGTCTCTCTCCTTTCTCTCTCTGTCTCTGTCCCTGTCTCTCTGTCTCTGTCCCTGTCTCTCTGTCCCTGTCTCTGTCTCTGTCTCTGTCTCTGTCTCTGTCTCTGTCTCTCTCTCTCTCTCTCTCTCTTCCTCGCTCCTTGAGCAGCATTCTCCAGACTCACTTCTCTCTCAGGCAGGGCTGCATACCCTGGAAATATGACCCAGTACAGGCAGTCACGTAGCCTCAGACAGGGGTCGAATACAGGACACAGGAGTCTCACCTCCCCTCACATAGCCATGGCTAGAGACTAGGCAAGCTGGAAAAAAACAGGACAACAGCAACTTCTGGGGTACAGCTCGAAGGTCCAGTGACAGCTACAGAACACAGGGACCTTGCTATGCACATGTGGCCATGGCCTGGAGACTGGAGAAAGCTTATATGAAATAGAGTAAATGGAGCAGGGAGGGATAGGACTTAGCCATCGTATACGGGAGGCAAGTAGATTGCATGGGACAGGGAAGTCATTCACAGGACTGAGTAATGTGGGTCAGGACCAGTGACTTCATGACTTCATTCATAGGAGGCAAGTGCTGGGTGGAACAGGACAGGGAAGTCATTCACTGGACTAGGCAGTAGTAGTAGGACAGGACCTTGTCATTCCCCACAGGGAAAAGAGAGGACACCAGCAGTGCTAAATCTGCTTTCATGCTAACACTTTGACTTGGTTTAGAAACATCACTTCTGAACCAAGTGTTCCAAAGATTTCACCATTTCTTTTAAAATCTATTTAGTCCACTCGCTATCCAATGTTTTGTCCTTTGTGTTTTTGGTAATGATCAGGATATCACAACATCACTTCTTCAGAGTGACTGTAACAGAGGAAGTCTTCTAGAAGCATGCCACCTTTGGAGAACATGTGGAAATGATGAATTGACAAAGTTTTACCCTGACTTGAAATCTTGATTATTTTATATGCAACAAAATACCTATAGACAGTTGTTGTAGAGTATAATGGGTAACAATTCAAAAAAGAGAGTGATTGCTACAAGCTTAGAGGCCTTGGTTAAGACTACTCTGTCTTGAGGTTTTTAATGAGAATTTTTAAATTATATTCCTAGGATGAAACACTTTCCAGAACAGAAAGTCCCTTTGCTCCCTTAGCTTCTCAAAAAAGCAAAAAATAAATAAATAATACACAACTATAGTCAAAGTGTCTGAATGCCTCTCTCTTTGGAGCAAGACCTCCTCTTATAACCTAAGGTGGGATGCCCTGTCTGCTCTGAACTGATGAAATGCAGATGGCTGGAACACATGACTTATGTGTCTGCAAAGTCAGGTTCAATCCCTGTCAACACATGACCCCACAGACGCAGACACCTTCTCTCTCTTCCCAAGATGGTCTGCAGGTAAATTCATTCATCAATGGGAACCAATTAAGGTCTTAGCATTTCATCATCTAGACTTTTGTGGGGCATTTTAAATTTCTTTCTACACATAGAGTAAATAAACATCAAGCTGTTGTACATATTTAAGGGTTAAGTAGGGGCACATATCTCAGAATGTAATCATTCTTATACCAGAATAGGTAAGAGATAGTCTCAATACAAAATTGGAATTAATAAACAGAAAAGGATAAATATTAATACTAGTAGTTTAGCACAGGAAAAAGATACTGGGGAAGGAAATACAGGTATTTATTCAAAAAAATCACATGGAGCTTGAGAGATAGGACAGAGATTAAAGCACTTGCCTGACCTGCAACTCGCCAGTCAGATCTCTAGTCCCACATTAGGTCTCACAGCACTGTCAAGCGTTATCCCTGAGCACAGAACCAGTAGTAAGCACTGAAAACAGCTGGGTGTGTTCCTCAAGCAAACAAAAGAGCAAAGCACTTGAGGTATATTTACTACAATTGGAAGGGAGAATAATCTTAAACAGGGACATTTTTATCATGATTCATGCAATTGATGGAATGTTTTCTCTAATTGAGAATCTTCAAAGAACTTAAAATAAATCGTAGTTGTGAAGGTGAAAATGCAAAACCAAAGAAAAAACAAAAAACATAACACAAACAACAGCAAAAATTAAGCAAACCAACCAACACATCAAAAGCCTCAAGCAGGTTTTAGCCACCCTGAAAACTCATTGCATTCTACAAGATGGACAGCAGATGGCAGCACATAATAACAGCAACTTTGCCACAATTTATCTGGAGAAGTTTGAGAAACTTTCCTTAAGAGAGGAATCACTTTGTAAATCGTGGTGCTATACCAAAATAAAATTTTAAAAACTTAAACAAATAATGAAAGGCAAAAATATTCATTTTGTCGTAAAAACCTGTTAGCTTGAGGGTCAGTTATTTTTCTTGCTGTTTGGTTTGGTTTGATTTTGATTTGGGGCTCATAAGGCACTTTATAACCATTTTCCATAATTGCCACACCATATTTGATCAGGTTCAGATAGTAGGCAACACAATCATATATGTATATGTATATATAATATATATATATATACCTCTTGGAAAGCCTGGCAAGCTACCAAGAGTATCCCTCCCACACCGGCAGAGCCTGGCAAGCTCCCCGTGGCGTATTCGATATGCCAAAAACAGTAAGGATAACAGATCTCATTTCCCTGACCCTGAAAGAGCTTCCAATGGTTGGGAAAGATGAGTAAGGACAGCTGCTAAAATCTCAGTCAGGGAGAAATAGAGATATTACTGGTGCCCGCTCGAGTAAATCCAGGAACAACGGGATGACAGTGATGACAGTGATACAGTGATACAGTGATACAGGATTGTGCTCAGGGCTAACTCCTGACTCTGCACTCAGATGTCACTCCTGGGGTTCTCTGGGGATCATATGGGATGCTGAGCGTGGAAGCCTTGTCAGTCACAAGCAAGGTGAGCACTTTGCCTGCTGTACTTTGGCCTCTTGAATTCCAATTTGAACACTGAATTGCTCTTAACATCTAAAGCTTTATCACCTATATTAACTCTCCTTAGCTACTTTAGGCTAACGACAAGGGAGCAACCTTAAAGTCACAGGAACATTTGAGATAGTTTTATAAATGTCAGGTCTTCTTGAGGCCTGCACAGTGGTATAGAGGGTAAGGCACTAGCTTGCACACAGGTTTCATCCTTCGCACCCCAGAGAGTCCCCTGAGCATGCTGGGAGTGATCCCTGAGAACAGACCCATGAGTTAAAACCCTGAACACAACTGAAATGACCCTCAAACAAAACAACAGCAAAAATGATCAGTCTCTCCTTGGAACAAAGACCTGAGTATACAAACAATTTCAGATACTCTTTGAATCTAACTCTGTCACATTGGATTTGGGACCTCAGGTGATTTAGATTAGTGTCCTTGGATGATTTACTGCAAATACATCCAGACATTGTTAAGCCTCTTTGTCATTCATTGCCAGGTTCTAAAAACTTGCTACAGCTAAGAAGAGGGTCTAAGAGACAAGAGATAGGAGTATACCTCTACAAATTTGTAAAAACTTCAGCTATTCAAAAATGATCAGATGTTGGAAATTTTAACAGCATATGCGGGAAATGAAACTGCAACAACATTTTGCAAATTCACTTTGAACCCTGTCTTCTCCAAACCTTCCCTTCTGTTCTTACTACTGAACAGAAAAAGAGAGAAACAGATTCAGCCTGCAGAGATTATTGAGATCCCGAGAAGAGAGTGCTACAAGAAAAAAAAATCAATTCGCATTAAGAGTATACTTTGGTATAACCTTTGTAGGGCACTTGCCTTGAACTCAGGTGACCTGGGTTCCATCTCTGGAACCTTATTTGGTCCCTCCCTAGCACAGTCAGGAGTGATCCCTGAGGGCAGAGCCAAGAGTAAACTTTGAACACTGCCAATTTGCAAAGTGTTCCCCAACCCCAGATCTTCCAAATGGGCAATTTATTCTGAATAACAACTGTTAGGTAGTGAACAATTTAAAACAATAGCAGGGCCTGATAGCTTTGAGCCTTAAAGTAAAAATAGTCCATTTGACTTAACCTCTGTACTTCCCTACATTTCTTTTTCTCTCTTTTTTTCTGGAGGGGGGGGTCACACCCGGTGATGCACAGGCGTTACTCCTGGCTCATGCACTCAGGAATTACCTATGGCTGTGCCCAGGGGACCATATGGGATGCTGGGAATGGATCCGGGTCAGCCCAGTGCAAGGCAAACGCCCTACCCCCTGTGCTATCACTTCAGGCCCTGTTCTCTCTCTCTCTCTCTCTCTCTCTCTCTCTCTCTCTCTCTATTTATTTAGCTTCCTTTGGGTCACACCCAGCGATATTCAGGGGTCTCTCCTGGCTCTACATTCAGGAATTACTCCTGGTGGTGCTTGGAGGACCATATGGGATGCCAGGGATTGAATTCAGGTCAGCCGCGTGCATGGCAAGTGCCCTACCAGCTGTACTTTTTTCTTTTTTCACTCCTCCTGGTCACCTTGTCGTCCACAACTTTCTTTGCCCTTCAGGGAGCAATACCGAGGGTGAATCTGCTGTGGAGGGGCCACAGTGCTCCAGAGGCAACAAGGACCCCAGTGAAAGGTAACGGTAGAGAAAAAGGACATTAAATTTTTCTTCATGCTGTCTGATACCTTTTCTATTATATTATATTAATTATATTAAAGGGGGGGCAACCTTTTTATTAGGACTTGTGTCACATACTATGAGGGAGGTCCAGGTGTTTCCAGTTTGGGAGAAAATGGAGACATCTCTAAGTAGCATCAGAACAGCAGGGCTTTCTTTTGAATGATTCCAAATTAAAAATGAAACTCAGGTTCTGGAGAGATAGTACAGTGAGTAGAGACCCTGCACTGCATGCAGCCGAACTGGGTTTGGTTCTTGACACTTAATTTGGTTTCCTGAGCCCACCTCCAGGCATGAGCCTTGAAAACCTCTCTGAGCCTAGCCTCCAAAACAAAAGTAAATTAACTAATTCATTGAAATCAAATGTTCAATGTATTTGGCATTCAGTTCTGTCAGTGTGTCACTGGGGGTAGTTTATAGAACTTCATTTTGAAATAAAACTAAATGTATTACACTTACTGAATTAGTTCCATTTCTTTGGTTTGTTTTGTTTGGGGGCGACACCTGGGATAGTCAGGGGTTACCCCTGGCTCTGCACTCAGGAATTACTCCTGGGTGTGTTGGGGGCGGGGAAGAGAAAGTGAGTGTGTTTGGAGGGTAATGTTAGGGATGGAACCCTGATTAAATCCTGTGCAAGGAGAAGCGCCCTATCCACTGGACTATCATTCAAGCCTTTTTTGCTGTTTTTTTTTTTGTTTTGGGCCACACTCCTGAGGTGCTCAGGGGTCACTCCTGGTAGGCTCAAGGGACCGTAGAGTGTCCTGACTATGTGCAAGGCAAGCAGTAACTCTAGGTCTAGCCAGAATTCTAGGTCATTTTACCCAACGTTGTTCATTTTCAGATATAGGTCAATCTCTTTGAGAAAAGAGAAAATAAATGAGAGAGGGAAATTAACACAAAAGGAACCTAAGAAGGGAGAGGAAGAAAAATATAAGTATTGTATGTAATACTGTGATCCTCCCATGATTTTATCAGTGAAAATCTTGGTGGAGATTAATAAAACACGACTGAAATTACAATATTCATGAAGTTTGGTGCTCTTGACATATGAAATATAAGAATAAATTTTGCTATTTGGCTATAAAGAGATAAAAACAGGCCTCCTTCTAATAGAAGATAGGGTTAAATACTGTAATCATAGTTATACCCACAAGATTTTGGAGGAAGTAGGAGGCGGTGATAGGAAAAAAAAAATGTTTTTTCTGTAAAATAGAAATAGGAAGAAGGAAGGAAACTACCTTTTAGTATTACTATTTTTCATCAATAGCACAGCGGTAGGGCGTTCGCCTTACAAGCGGCCAACATGGCCGACCCAAGTTCGATTCCTCCGGCCCTCTCGGAGAGCCCAGCAAGCTACCGAGAGTATTCGATATGCCAGACACAGTAACAACAAAGTCTCCAATGGAGACGTTACTGGGCCCGCTCGAGCAAATCGACGATCAACGGGAGGGCCTTTACCTTTACCTTTACCTTTATTTTTCATCAAGTAAAAGAGTTAAAAATCTTCTAGTATTACATATTATTATTATTAATAATATTATTATAATAATTATAATATTATAATATTATAATTATATTATATATAATTAATAAAATTATATATAAATTTTTATTTATTTATATATATTTATTTTTATTTATATATGTAAAATTATATATAAATTATATAAATAATAATAAAATTATTAATAAAAATATAATATAACATAATATTATTATAATAATAATAATATAATAATAATAATAATATTCTATGCTAGCACGCAACCGGGATAAATGGAGACGTTACTGGCACCCGCTCGAATAAATCGATGAATAACGGGGATTAAGTGATTAAGTGATTAAGTGATTACATATTATTCAGAGTGTACTAAATACAGCATAATTTGATAAATGAAGAGTTTTTAAATAATATTTACATAAGATAAAAATGATGTTGCACTAATTAATAGTTAGCAAATGAATGTTTTAAATAGTTTTCAAAACTATGGGTAACCATTTTCTTGCTAATGAGAAAAGTGTGCAGAATTTTTAAGAAAATAGTGTCATTTAAAATGGTTATGTGGAGCCAGAGATTAAAGCACTTGCATTGCATGTGGCCAATTCTGGTTAGATACTTGATACTGTATCTAGATCCATGTGCACCATGAGGAATGACCATTGAGCACAGAGTCAGGAGTAGTTCCTGAACAGCCCTGGTGTGGATCCAAAACCAAAAATAAGACGAAATAATTTGATTTAAATATTCCTAGTGATTCAATAAAAAAAATCCAGGCTTAGCACTTATTTCAATAAAATCTTATTCTTAATTTACCAATAAAATCTTATTCCTTGACAAATGTAAGAGGCTTACTGCAATCCTATTTTAGTATAAAAGTGAAATCAATTTAATAATCCAAAGACAGAAGAGCCAAGGAACAGTTTGGTATGTTACATTCAGTACATGTGGCGGGATCTTATATGTTATTAAACATGGTTACTCAGTGTTCATTTCATAGTATTTATAATATGAAATCATAAATAATAAATATGGAAAATATGGGTCAGATTTTAAGCTTCCTTTCATTAAGGGTTTTTGTTAGAAATACACAATGAGAGATTTATAAGAGATATGTGCAAAATGTACAACTGACAAGGCATTACTACCTAGAACAATTTAGGCATTCTCTCTATGAGAAACAAGCAAGAAACAAGAGAAAATATTCAAGCTTTATGTACAGAGAAGTCTCAGAATGCAGATTCTGATGATTCTGAAGAGGTGAAGTGAATGCACAGCATAATACCTGTTAAGTGAACGTGAATAAATGTGACATCGAGGTAAAATTTTTTTTGTTAATTTGCAAATGAAAACAATTATATAAAGCTGAGTGCTGATGAGATTACAATGGAATGTGATTTCTGTGTTATACAGGGTTTTTAATTGGTGCTCCATTCAGGAGAAAATCCAGTTCTCAGTGGTAGATAAAAGTTAAGCACTCTTAAGTACTTGTAGCTGTGTGTACTATAACACCAAACAATCTTTCACTATTGATATATTATACTTCAGAGAGAAGTCCTACCAGGTTTGTAAGGCTACACTATGTGTGGTTCATGGCAATATATTTGGGATGGAAGGAATTAGGGACAGCTTAAATGCCTACCTCTGGGAGCCTAAGTAAAATTTGGTATTTGTACAAAATAGTAAAATGGGCAGCAGTTAAAGAGAAATGAGCTCATTTTAAATATAACACCATAGATGCCCAAATACTAACATTAAATGAAGGTAGAAAGAAACTGAATTAGGCTTATAACATGAAAACACTTACATCATTTAGAATACATTTTCACATAGCACAACTGCATATTATTTTCTAGAATGCCACACATATAACCAAATAAATATATGGAGAGTAGATTTGATGAACATGAATCTACAGGGGTTTGAAGAGAAGATTGGATATTAACAATAAAATAAAATCAGCAAGAGATCTTTGTAAGAATGATGAAAACACAAGGACCCACACTAAAGAATACAATTAAGTAAAATGAGATTATAAAAAAAAACTAAAAATTTTTATAAATTTAAAATTAAAAAGTTAAAAGAACACATAATAGCATGCAAGCTGATTAAAATAAGAAAAAAAGATTACAAACTAATGTTTATGTGAATACAAACTAAAACAAATGACTGGAATGCAAACTCATTAAAAACAACAACAAATAGATAAAAACTGGTAAACATGCTGATAGAAACAACCTAAAACTGCATTCCTGTTAGTTAGGAAGGGAATCTTAATCTGCTACAGTTTTTTTGTTATTATCGCCTTCTAGGATAAAATTTTATAGACATGGCTTATTGAAAACTGGGGACAAGGAAATCGCAAAACACCGTGGTAGAGCATAAGCTTGTGTTCTTAGAACTCCTTTCCAGATATCAAACTTAGTAACTTGGCTAAATCTTCCTCTTTGCTACCACACTGCAGTGAAGGGCTAAATAAATAATTTCTGAGAGTCCTTGGATTTTTTTTCTTCCCTCTTTGGACTATTGGATCTGGATGCTGGGCCATACCTGATAGTTCTCACGAGGTGATTCCTGATTCTGTGCTCAGGAATGATATCTAGCAAACTTGGGATGGGTATGCGTGGAGAGGACCATGGGACCACTTCTAGGCAAGCATCTTTACCCCCTGTACTATGTCTGTGGTCCACTTTTCTGGACTCTTTTAAGAAGGATAATGAGATAAGAAAGGGTCTTGATATATCTTGAGAAGAATAATTATTTAAATTTCTACATTCTAGTAGCTGATATTATTTGGGAGTAAAATAGAATAAAAAAGGAGAACATTATTCTGGCTTACTCAAAGTCAAAGAATTCTTGCTCCTGTTTATTACAGAACTCAGTATGTAACAGCTCTTAGGAGAAATAGCAAAACTTCACAAATGGAGATGGTTGTTTCTAAATGTCTGATATATACACAATTTCTAGCATATTTTTCTATACTAACAACCATTAAGTTTTTTTTTAAGGTTTTATGTTGTCTTATCACCTTTTCCAATTTTCTTACTTATTCTGTGCTAATTATTTCCAAATTAAGCAAACTTTTATATAAAAGCTATTTTATTGGGGGCTGGAGCGATAGCACAGCGGGTAGGGCGTTCGCCTTACAAGCGGCCAACGTGGCCGACCCGAGTTCGATTCCTCCGCCCCTCTCGGAGAGCCCGGCAAGCTACCGAGAGTATTGGATATGCCAGACACAGTAACAACAAAGTCTCCAATGGAGACGTTACTGGGCCCGCTCGAGCAAATCGACGATCAACGGGAGGGCCTTTACTTTACTTTTACTTATTTTATTGCACTTCTATTTTCTCCATGTAGCAAGAATCTATTGATTTCTCCAGCTTTCAAAAACAGTATATTTTAGAAAAATTTTATACACTGATAATGAGTCCACTCATCTCTTAATCTGTGAGTATGTAAAATTAAAACTCAATAACTAAAATTTTACTTTTTGTTTTTACAATTTTAGTCCTAGGGGAAGTGTTTTATATATGCAGTGCAATGAAATGAATGTAGTATTAGAAAATTCTAGAATCATCTTAAAAATAATGTTGGTCTTTATGGATAATAGGATACTATACTCAACTGCAAAAGGATAAACTAAGTCAAATAAAGTAAGACAAACTTTTATTTAATTTGTACATATATAATTTATTTAATATATATACACACACATATATATAAACTTTTAGACTATAAGATGACTCAATGGTAACAGAGGGAAAAGTAAGGGAGGATATGAAATTGAGACAAAGAGGGAAATTGTAATTGTATAATGGAAGAATTGAACTTTTAGTGGTGAATTTAACATGGCATATACATAAGTTGATTTAAACATCATATACCTTAAACTTTAATGTTATCATGCCATGTTACTAGAGCATGATAAATCCATTTGTTAACTTAAAAGACAACTCACTTTACACAAAATGAGTATAATAATGTTGAGCATAGTGATATAAGGGGGAAATATTCTAGCATTTTTGATCACATAAGACCTTCCTTTCCAAATAACAGCGGTGATACTAAGGTGAAAGATGGTAGCTACTATAGTTATATTAAGTGGATTAAAAAACTTTTGTTACCTTAGTTTCTTTCCTCCATCTGCAATTTTAGCTTTTTGAAGATAACCTTCTTTTTCAACCATCTGTAAGAAGAATGCATACATTAAAACAGTGACAAACTTCTATGTACATTTAACTTAAAAGAACCTGTGCTTCCTAACAGTCATTGCAATGATGGAAGTTTCCAGTCATAGAGATTCATTAATAATGCATATATAGCTTATGGGAAGTGCCTGCAAGATCGTAGTCATTAAAAGTCATTAAATATCCAGAAGAAAGATTACAGGAGTAACATAAATGATCTGTTATATAGTGATACACCTTGACTCACAATGAAACAAAGACAAATGCAATGTCTCCTTAACTTTACCAGTTATCTCTTGAAATGTTCTTTCTTTCACTCCTCCCTCATTCCCGTTTCTTTTTAATTTTGTTTTGTTTTCGAAGGCCATCCTGGAAGTGTGATCCCTGGTGAGTCTTGGGAAACAATATATGATGCTGAGGACAGAATTCGTGTCTGCCCAGTGCAAGGCAAGCATCCTACCTGCTGTACTAGACCTCCAGCCCACCCCCATCCCTAATGCCAATATATTTTACTTATCAACTAAGGAGGGGCAATGGAAGAATTTAATAAAACAAGGTAAATGATTCAGTTGAACAATGAGAACACATTTTCAATGATAACATTTCATGCTTTTGGTTCAGCTACCAAGAGAGGTGTCAGGAGTGATGTCTCTTGTCTCATTATCTTCTTCCATGTTGTGGCCTTGCCTCCTTTCCTTTTGCTTTTGTTGGCTTTCATTGTAATACAGATGCAAGTTTCTTAAGGTGTATTTAATAATTCAATATAGTATCACAGAGGTTTTATGGAGTACTGGATTAAATAATAACCTGATACAAATTGTGATGTGGTGATTCCCAGCAACGGCTAGAATAGGTGTTTTAATTTTTCATTGCCTTATTTCTTCCCTCCACTATCATTTTCTCTATTCTCAGTCCTTATGAAGTATTCTCTCTTTTAACTCTTGGTGAATGGTCACATTTTCCTCCTCTACACTGTATGTTAAGAGCATTTAGAAAGCCTAACATCAAAGCACCACAATCCCTCAGTACCATCATTCAAAGGTACTCTCTGACTCTAAAACTCCACTTTCACATGCTTCCATCTCATAAGCTCCCAAATACATTATCTGTACTGTGTTATTATTTATTTATTTATTTACTCATGAATCTCAGGAGCTCAGGGCCTAAAACTATTCCTGCAATGTTTTTTTCTGGAGTTGCAGGGTTGATGAGTTTGGCACCTGGACACTGTTATGCAGATGCAGATGTATGCCGGGGCACAGAAATGCTGGGAGCTACCAGGACCACACTCAGTGATGCAACATGTGGTGCTGGGAATATAACTTGGAATCTTGCACATAAAAAACACATATTCTACCCCTTTGAGCTATTTCCATTACCTCAACATTAACTGTAACTCGAAATGTAATTTTTGGCAAGAGTTGTTTGGGGCCAGGACCAAACTGTCAGTGCTCAGGGGCTTGCCTGAGCATCTAACAGTGCTACTGGAGGGCACATATGCTACCAAAATCGAACCTAGAGTTTCACACTTGTTCTCTTTCATATTAAGCCATACCCCTGGTCCTAAAATTCAATTAGTGTGTCTAGTGTCTCAATTAGATTTCGTCAATGATTCCTCTTAAGTCTCTTTTACATAAATCTACTCTAAATTTCTATTTGATTCTGCCTTTATTACCATCATGGTACTTACTGAACCATATTGAAATTGTTTGTTGGATTATGTGTTCCTGGATTCGTAGTTCCTGGATTCCGAGTAGTTTGTAGCACCAATGATCACTATAATAAATACTATTTGACAAATGAGTAGAAGGGTGAGGGACTATGTAAGTGTTTATATTTCTAAAAACAAAACAAAACTGGGCAACCAAAATATCCATCTATATTGTGACAAGTGAAAGGTATATATAAATATATTTGGAGGTAAATTGTCTAAAGCCACTACATTTCCACCAAATTTTCTATTTACATGAATTCTCTCAAGTCAAAGACAATTTTTTCTGATTTGCTCATTATTGTATTCTTAATACATAGCACCACACTTAGAATCCAATAAATATTTGGATATAATAGCCTTAGATAGTTAAATGAAGATAAAATGTCTATTATATCTATAGCAAGCATTTTATATGCACATATTTTCTGAAAATTAATTTCATTTTACTATGTTCACCGAGAGACTGAAAGAGTGTAAGAAAGCTCTCTGAGTATTTTGTAGAATCAACATGTTTAATGTCATCTTTTTTGTATTTAGAGACATGGATTAATTTGGGAAACCTTCTTTTTCCATGTATTTAATCTTTTATTTTTTCTCCCTTAAGTATCTTAAATCCTGCAAAGGAATGTTATTTGTATACACAGCTAAAACCCATATATAATAAGTTTAGTGTTTAAATCTGGGCATATCTAGTTTCTCAAATGTTTGGAAGAAAGATGTTTTAAGTATCAATTAGCATTACAGAAGAGGATTCCTTTCTTTCAAAAAGTAATTGAAAAATGTTGTTGTGTAATCATAGACAGAATTTACTGCTTTATATAAATTTTCTACTGATAAAAATAAAATGCTTACAAGAAGTCTGAACTTACCTGTCAAAAAGTTTGTTTCTCTATCTTATTAAATATAATATGCACATTATATATTATATAAAATTACATAACATGTAATATATATTACCAGCCAAAGATACTGTCTTTTTTCCAAAAATATATTTACTAAAAGACCTTTGCTTGGACACTTAGGATCAAAAGATTTAGTGTATTATTCATAGCCATTTCTCTTTTAGTATAAGGAAAAAGTGAAGGAGAAAAGTTAATATTCTTGCAGGAAAAAATTTACACAAGCTGACTTAAGATCTATAGCTTTAATTTCTTTTTCCTTTAATACATAAATAATGATTCTCCAGATACTGCTGGATGGTATCAGTATAGGTGAAATTGAAGTCCAGCTCTGGTTTACTCATATTAGGACTCAAACGCGACATAACTGCCACCAAGTAGACTGAGCCAGTTTTCTCTTGACTTGTCACAATTGGTTTTTATGTCTCAACTAAACAACACTAGAAGAAAAAGGATGGAAGAAAAGTGAATGGCAAGATAGTTGTTTTCTACATCATCTTGCAGTGTCCTGATTCCTCATAATCCTTCTACTTACTACACTTAACTATCATAGTTACTACCATCAGAATAATTTTATACATGTCTCCATACACATTAATACATATCTATCCAATTTCCCACTTATGATGCTTATTTCTATGACCTACTTTTGTTTTTTCTTTCTTTCATCATTTCAACAATTTTTCAATGAACAATTTTCCCTTCTCATAAAAAGGGGGAATAATGCCAGATTTTTTTTCACAATGAGACTGAAAATATTAATAGGAGGGTCCTAATAATATTAATGTTTATGTTCTTGTTTCTTGTTAATGAAGGTTCGATAAAACATCCTGCCTTCTGTTCATCTCAGAGACTCAGGCTAGCTTTTTTTTTTTTTTTGCTTTTTTTGGGTCACACCCAGCGATGCACAGGAGTTACTCCTGGTTCGTGCACTCAGAAATCTCTCCTGGCAGTGCTCGGGGGACCATATGGGATGCTGGGAATCGAACCTGGGTCTGCCGCGTGCAAGGCAAATGCCCTACCTGCTGTGCTATTGCTCCAGCCCCTCAGGCTAGCTTTTAAGTTGAATAAAAAAACTCCAAATATATTTCTTTCACTGAAATCACATTCTTTTGACTTTCATGCTGGAAAGTAACATTTTCATAAGATAGTCATACATACTTTTATTCTTTTGTCATTATAGTTTCAAATATATCACTATTTTCTGGGTGCTAGGAATGAGTTATTCTGAAAAAAATGTTGATGAGGGAGAAGTGAAGGGAAAACATAATATAATAGAACTAACAAATATAAATAGAGCAAGCAGAAATTTGCTATGTGTTTTGTATATATGAATACACATGTGTTATTTATTCATAATTCAAATTATGTTACTCCCATGCTCTTAAAAATAATGATCTATGTATTACAGTAAGCTATACTAGTCTTCAAAAACTCAGATGGTCTTGTCTCTAATAATTTATAAAGCTATATATAGCTTTAGATATAAAGGCAAAGTATTAAAATATGCCAAGTACAGGATAAGCATGGATTTCTTTATAATTGTGCCACTACCTAAACTATGAATGCTAAGGAAATGTGAGCTGAAGTTGATGAATACTTTAGATTCTCAACCTAGCTTCTGAGTCATTTTCCAAAGTACCGTAGAAGCCCAATTTTAAGTTAATCAGTAAGAACTATCAGCAATTTGTTGAGATTGGATGCCAGCCAGTCTGTTAACACTGAGGAAGTACTCATCACATACAACTGTGCAGTGATACAGATAGAAGAATGAATGGCAGTAGGATACCCAGATAGTACCTGTTTATCAACCTAAGTTGGAGGCAAAAGACAAGGCAGAGAGCAGAAGACAACCTTTGATTAATGGTAACAATCGTTGGAGAAAGACCAACCTGAAACTATAACAACTGACACTTCAATTTTTTATGTCCAGACTTCATGTTATCATCAGATGATGTAGAACTGAAAACAATGGGTTTTCATTTTTACCACCCTACCAAAAATGTTATGTCAAAATATGTTTTTATAAATGGAAATAAACTAAAATCTAAGACTTTAACCAAAGTATGAGAAAGGACTGACATTTTTCTCTTTATATTGGTTATGTGATGACAGTTTTTATTCTAATCTTAAAAATGCTGCTATTTTTGTACTATGTAAAAAATATATAGTAATGTGGAAAATACAGAACACAGATTTGTATCTCACTGCTAGCTACAACCTTTGATTTTTTTTAAATCCAATAACAGCACCCTCCCCAACATCAAACACTACTACAAAGCAGTAATAATTAAAACAGCATAGTACTGGAACAAAGGAAGAGCCTCAGTGGAACAGAGTGGACTATCCCAACACACAACCCCAAATGTATCAACATTTAATCTTTGATAAGGGAGCAAGAAATGTGAAGTGGAGCAAGGAAAGCCTCTAAAAAATGGTTCTGGCATAACTGGACAACCACATGGAAAAGACCTTGATTTAACACCATGCACAAAAGTCAGATCAAAATGGATTAAAGACCTCACATCAGACCAGAATCCATAATGTACACTGAAGACAAGGTTGGCAAAAACCTGCACAATATTGAGGCTAATGGTATCTTCAAAGATGACATGCCACTGACCAACCAAGTAGAAACAGAGATAAACAAATGGGACTATATTAAACTAAGAAGATTCTGCACCACGAAAGATATAGTGACCAAAATACAAAGACAATCTACAGAATGGGAAAGGATATTCACCCAATAACCATGCAATAAGGGATATCAAGGATATACAAAGCACTGGTTGAACTCCACAAGAAGAAAACATCCAAACTCATCAAAAAATGGGGTGATGAAATGAACAGAAACTTTCTCAAAGAAGAAATCAGAATAGCTAAAAGGCACATGAGAAATCATCTGGGAGATGCAGATCAAAACAATAATGAGATATCATCTCACACCACAGAGACTTGCCCACACCCAAAAGAACAAAAGCAACCAGTGTTGGCATGGATGTGGGGAGAAAGGGACTCTCCTTCACTGCTGGTGGGAATGCTGACCGGTTCAGCCCTTTTGGAAAACAGTATGGATGATTCTCAAAAAATTAGAAATTGAGCTCCCATTTGACCCAGCAATACCACTCCTGGGAATATATCTTGGAGAAACAAACAAAAAAAAGTATAATCAAAATGACATCTGCTCTTGTATGTTCATTGCTTCACTGTCCACAATAGCCAAAATCTGGAAAAAAAAAAAAAACAGAGTGTCCGAGAACAGATGACTGGTTAAAGAAACTTGGTACATCTACACGATGGAATACTACGCAGCTGTTAGAAACGTTGAAATTTACATACAAGTGGTTCTACATGGAAAGTATCATGTTAAATGAAATGAGTCAAAAAGAGAGGGCAGACATAGAAAGACTGCACACGTATGGGGAATATAAAGTAACAGAATGGGAGTCGAACACCCAAGAATAGTTGAGATAAGTACCAGGAGGTCAGCTCCACAACTTGGAAGCCGGCAGCACATGCTGGGGGTAAAGGCAGCTCAGATACAGAAGGGAACACCAAGTAAAGGGTGATTGGAGGACTCGCCCGGGATGTGAGATGCGTGCTGAAAATAGACTATAGATCGAACATGATGGCCACTCAATACCTCTATTGCAAACCACAACACCCTAAAGGAAAGAGAGAGCAAAGGAAATGCCCTGCCACAGAGGTGGGGAGGGGTGGGGTAGGGAGAATGGGCTGGGGAGGTTGAAGGTCTACTGGCTTCATTGGTGGTGGAGAATGGGCACTGGTGGAGGGATGGGTACTTGATCAGTGTATAACTGAAACCCAAGCATAAAAGTTTGTAAGTCTACAACTGTACCTCATAGTGTTTCACTAATAAAAAAAAAGAGAAAAAATCCAATAACAGCAAAATGAGAATTTTTTTATAGTTATAGTCTAGGTAATGCATTTATAATAGTTATAACAATCATGGTTTTAATCTACAAAGTTAACATACCTCATCAGCACCAAATTTCTGAAGACCCTTCAAAAATGTCCTGTTACTTCTAGTCCATCTCTTTATTTCCTTCTACCCTTTGGTCCCTGTTTGTAATTTGAGACCAAGGCTCTCTCATCATGCAATAATATTCATACACTTATTTTTCTATACGTGCAGATGACTGAGATAATCTAATGTTTGTACTCCCTTTGACATTTTGTTTAACATGATATACTCCAGCTCCATTCGTACTGCAGCAAACTAAGATTTTATTTTTTCCTTAGACCTGCGTAGCAATCCACCATGACTTCTTTAACTATTCATCTAATATTTGATACCTGGTTTGTTTCTATATTTTGGCTAATGTATTAAACACTTAAATAAACATAGATATGTGTATATATATGTATATTTTTTTCAATTCAGTATTTAGTAAGTGGTGGTTCGATATCAAGAAGTAGAATAACTGAATCAGGAGAAAGAGTAATTTTTATTTTTAATGAGTTTCTGGGGCTGGAGCGATAGCATGGCTGTAGGGTGTTTGCCTTGCACACAGCCGGCCCAGCCGAGCCGGGTTTGATTCCTCCGCAATTCCTCCACCCCTCTCGGAGAGCCTGGCAAGCTACCGAGAGTGTATTTCGCCTGCACAGCAAAGCCTGGCAAGCTACCTGTGATGTATTCGATATGCCAAATACAGTAACAACAAGTCTCACGATGGAGACGTTACTGGGCCCGCTCAAGCAAATCGATGAATAATGGGAGGACCGTGACCGCGACCGTGATGAGTTTCTATTAAACTCATTAGTTTAAAAACCAGTCCCCTGTGGCAGGTATATCACAAATTTATTTTATATTAGTCTTCTAACAAAACTTAAATAAATGAAGCATGGAATTATTAGAAAATAATAAAGGTAATACTGCACTATATTTGATGGGGTTCAAATAGGTTTGAATCATGGGAACACCTGCAAGGGTGATTAGAGGCACTCGAGAGGGAAAATGGAGACATTACTGGCGCCTGCTCAAGCAAATCAATGAGTAATGGGATGTCAAGTGATCAAGTGATTATCAGTTATTTTTTTAAATGATGATCAAAAACAACAATAGATATCTCATACCAGTAAGAATGATATTCATAAAAAAATTTGGAAACAATCAGTTTTAGCAGGGATGTGGTAAAAAAAAAAGGATCCCTCATTTGTTATTGGTGGACTTTCTATTTCAGCCTTTCTGAATAGCAGTATAGAAACTCACTCACTTAATCACTTGACATCCCGTTACACATCGATTTTCTTGATCAGGTGCCATTAACATCTCCATTTGTCCCTGTAGTGTGCGAGTGTAGCCCAATGTCGTCTGCTCACTCTAGAAACACAAAGAGCCTCCAACCGATCATTCAGGGTCTTGACGAGGCAATCTGACCATCTCTTAGGTGGGCATCCACGTGTACTTTTGACATCTCATGGAATTCAGTCGGTAACAGCTCTAGTCCAGCAGTCATTTTCAAATCGCATTATATGTCCAACCCCTCTGATTTTTTACACCTTGGCAAACGAGACAGCATCCTTGATCATCAATCATCAATGGAGGTCGGAACTCCGGATTCTTTCTCTCACTTGAGTGAAGCGTGATACTCCAAGCATAGTTCTTTCGAGATCTGGGAAGACGGAATAGCGTTGGGAGATGAGAATAGCATTCTCATGCTTTTGTAAAACCCATGTCTCTGAAGCATATGTTAGTGCAGGAAGAATGGTGCAGTCGAAGAGATGTGCCCAGAGCTTGAGGTTCTTCATCCTCTTAGTTATTTTTTCATTGGTCTTGAAGGTATTCCAAGCCGCTTTTTTCCTCCCACGTAACTCAGGTACCAGGTCATTTGTCATGTTGACTCCTCGACCTAGGTACACATAACTGTTGCATTTGGAGAAATTCGTTCCATTGAGAGCAAATGGAACATCAGGAATGAGACTGAATCTCATAAATATTGTCTTTGTGAGATACAGTCCCGCTGCATCTAGATCCCCGCCCCACACACACCCTGTAAGCCCAGAGTCACCATGCTGCCACATGACCCTGCTTCTCCCTTCCGGAAGAGTCTCCCAGATTCCCTCCAAGGTTGCAAAGCCTTTCTGCTTGGCTTCTTTGTGAGATTCAGCTGTGGTCCAACCTTTCCACACTCATGATCAAAGTCAGCCAGCATTTGTGCCACTTGGCTAGTGTTTGGTGTTATTAAAATGATGTCATCAGTGAAAGGGAGGTAGTGTAGTTGCCGACCATCTCTCTTCACTCTCATTCCTTCCCATTCCAGTTGTTGCATGACATTCTTGAGGGTAGTACTGAAGAGTTTCGGTGAAATGGTATCACGCTGCTGAACCCCTCTCTTGACATGGATGATCACTTCCTTGTAGAATGGTGAGATCCTGGTGGTGAATCCGTAATACAGCTCATGGAGGATCCTGATGTATTGAGTCTGAACGCCCTGTTTGGCTAGGGCTTCGATGACCATTTCAGTCTCAATAGAATCAAAGGCTTTTGAATGTTAAACAGAGTGGCATCTTGAACTCCCAAGAAACCTCAATGAGCTTGATTATCGTGTGGATATGGCCGATTAGGTTAAATCCTTTTTGGAACCCGGATTGCTTGCATGGTTGTCCTTCATCTAGTGTTCTGCCTATTCTATTCAGGATGACTTGAGTGAACAGCTTGTAGACGATGAATAGGCAGATCGGGCGATAGTTGCCAAAGTCTTGGATGTCTCCCTTCTTGTATAGTAGAACACTCCTGCTGATTTTCCATTGGGATGAAACCTTACATTCAGACAGGTAGCATGTGAAGAGCCTAACCAATGTCTTGATGAGTACTAACTGCAGATTCTTCAGGTATTCAAGTCTGACCTTGCCTGGGCCAGATGCTCTTTGTTTCTTTACTGAAAAAATTGGCATGTCGGATTTCAGAAGGGAGCACGTTAGAAGTAATATATCCATCCTGCAGAATTTGGTATGTGGATATGTAGACATGGCTATCAGAGAAATCCGAGTAGAAGTCATGGATAAACTTCTCCATTGCCCTTTTGGAAGATATGATAGATCCATCAGGATGTTGGAGGGCAGTCATCTTGGTCTTGTAGTTGGCAAAGGATAGGAGGGCATTGCGAATGCTTTTCCCAGCTTCTGCCACATCTGCCAGCACTGCTGCTCTTCTCTCTTTGAAGTCTTCCTTTATCAGTTCTCTGTACTACTTTGCAAGCTCAGATGTTCGCTTGCAGTTGCCTGAGGCTTGTGCCCAGCTATGTTGGGGAATGAACTCAAGAGTTTTTGAAGAAAGGCGTCTTTTTGTGGCTATCTCTCTCTCTCGGCGTTCCTCGCACAATCATGGAGGTGCTGAACCAGTCGATTGTATTCTTCCCATGTTGCCACAATAGTGCCAAAGAGCTCCCAGTTAGTGGTCATTCTGGGAGTTCTTTTCTTAAACTTTGCTGCCCTTTCTTCCCACTCTGTGAAGTACAATTTTGCACGAAGGAGACGGTGGTCCCATCCCATTTGGAATTTTGTGACGACAGTGACATTGGTCAGGCAAAACCGTCGATTGAATATGATGTGGACAATTTTGTTGTGGAACCATCCACCAGGAGACTCCCATGTCCAACCTTTAGATTCGGCCTTCTGGAACTGTGAGTTACCATGGATGATCTTGGTTGACATGATGAACTCAGGCAGTCTCTCACCCTGTTTGTTCCATTCTAGGCCATGGGTTCTGATGTGGAGTTCTTCAGCTGATCTTCTCGGTCCTATCTTGGCATTAAAATCGCCTACAATGATCTTGTAGAAGGTGTGGTCTTCTTTATAGAACTTCTCCAGCCCCATGTAGAACTTCTCAATTTCTTCCTCATTGTAGTTGGATGTTGGTGCGTAGACGACGAAGATAGAAACTGCTGGCAGTGAGCCACATCTATTCAAGCGTACGTGTCCGATTTGGGATGTTAGACAATCGAATGAAGCAATACTCATGGCCAAAGTTCATGTTGATGAGGACTCGATAACATCTCTTTTTTCACATGTTCTGAGGAACAGTTCTTCTCCAGTGTCAAAAGTGGCATGATGTGATTGATGCCTTCTCCTCTCAGTCAGACCAATGATATCATACTTGATCTTCTGCGCTTGTACCATCAGGTCCTTGATAGATGCTTCCGATCCCAGCATATGTGCATTGAAAGTAGAGACAGTCATTTTAGTCCTTCTTTGTTTTGGCAGCCTAGTTCGGACCTGAGTTTTTATCAGCCTCTCCTTGCTTAACCTTCTTAACACTGCTGTATTGGAGGCTATTTCAGGGCCAGTGGAATGAGTCCCATTGTTTTTACTGTTTTTGGCATATCAGAATATGCCATGGGTAGCTTTACAGGCTCTACCATGAGGGTGGCATATACTTGGTAGATTGCCAGGTTCTCCAAGAGGGATGGAGCCTCCACTCACCTTATAGTGTTCCTAAGCTTCACACCATATTTGAACCTCATCAAGTATGATGTGGTAATCTTGAAAGATGGGTATTAAGTGTCTTATCACTTATTAAGTAAGTAAAGGCCCTCCCGTAGATCATCGATTTTGCTCGAGCGGGCCCAGTAATGTCTCCATTGGAGACTTTGTTGTTACTGTGTCTGGCATATCGAATACTCTCGGTACCTTGCTGGGCTCTCCAAGAGGGGCGAAGGAATCAAACTCGGGTCGGCCATGTTGGCTGCGTGCAAGGCAAACACCCTACCTGCTGTGCTATTGCTCCATATATGTGATATTAAGTGATAATAAATTCATTTTCATTTGCTTACCTCATCTCTGTATTTCTTTTGCAGGAAAGTTCCTGATTATTTTCTCCCCCATAAAAGTAGGGTGTTAAAGTCTCACACTATTGTTGTGTTTGCCATCAGTATATTTCAGATCTCTTGGCAGTTGCTTTATAAATTGCTGCCACATCATTCGGTGTATTAATGCTGGTAAGATTTAAAATCTTTTAATCCTCTATTCCTCAGCCAGTATGTAATGCTAATCAGAATATTTTATATTTTATATATATATATACAATTGGTGTTGCTCAAGGCTCTCTCCTGGATCTGCACTAAGGAATCACTTGTTGCCAGTTCAGGGGTCCATATGGAGTGCCAGGGATTGAATCTGTGGTCAGTCATGAGAAAGGCAAGTGTATTAACTATTGTACTATCTCTCCACCTACATCACCATCTATTATTTTCTCTAGCTTGCATGAATTTTGATCTAATATAATTAGGTTGTCCTTGATTCTTTTCAGTGTACTTGTGGACTAGCCTGTAGGATTATTTTTCAACATTTTATACAAATCCTGATGAAGAGCCACCTCTGCAGAAAAGTTCCTGATTATTTTTTTAAATCAAGTGGCTGAAGAGTATTCTTCAGTCCTATGGAGGCAACTCCTATACTCACCTTCTCAGTTTTTTTCTTAACATAAATATGTTATTCTTTCATTGTCTGTCATTGGAATTAAATTAGAATGGTTTTCCTTGTTTATTACTGCCTGGATAAGTTAGAATAATCAATTATGTTATTGTAACTTAATTTTTAGTTCAGGCAGTAGGAAATAAAGAATTGCTTGTTATTAATAGGCTTTACTTATTGTGCTTGTATGTGTTCCTTTTCTTTCTCTGTTATTAAATTTACTTCAAATATGGATTATTCTAGAAGATATTCTATCCTGTTTATGTATTTTAATGCCTCTGAACTCTTAACTTTTTCTTCAAGGACTGTTAAGATCCAAGCAATGCCCTGTCTCTTCATACTTTCTGCTACTTTCTGACTCATTTTCTTATCTAGCTAGTGTGGCATTTTTCTAATTTTTCAAATGTAACATTTCATTCTGACCTCCAAACCTTTGTACTTGCTATTCCTTCTGGTTGCATTCATTTTTCTTTTTTTAGTTTGCTTGGAAAACTGCAAATCTTAATTTAAATGTCTCTTTCAAAAAAGTATTTTTGTCTTATAGTACAAGTTTGGCTTACCCTCCTTCTAAAAAATGTGGGGGTTTTTGCTGTTATCATGTTTTGTTGTTTAAACTCAAGTGATGATCTTATTTATTCGTTGGCTATTTCTCTTTATGCCAGACTATAAACTCTTCTGAAAAAAAAGGTAACTATTTTGCATATCATTGCACAACATCTAGTGAAGTGATGGTTTTCACTAGTACTGGAATTAATAAACAATCCTATTTTAAAGAGAATAAGCGTTCACGTAACAAGGAAACACTTAGAAATAGTTTATATTAGAGGTATTACATCATAGAATGTCCGCCAGTTTGAAATTCTGAAAAGATGCTATTTAAGAAACTCTAATGTTATCTAGCTGTGGTAGAGTTTTGAAAGACATGAGTTTTTATATAGATATTTTGTAATTAAAAGGAAAAAAACACAGACTGGTCAATAGATTTATTTCCCAAAGACTTTGTTCTTTGTTTTAAAATAAGAAAACATCCTATGCACGCAATGTCTTTTATCCTCAAAGCCCTCCCAAGTATTAATTAATCCACAAAATGATATCTGGCTCCAAAAGGTAGAATCTGTGACTTAAGGTTTATTTGCAAAAGCCTGCTTTGCCCCTAAGCCATGGCAACTCACTGAGTTTTGTCCTCCAAATCCACGAAGCTCAGGAGGTAGCAGATGATTCTTTAAAACCCGCCACAAGGCTTTTGACTCATGCAGGGCTATCCATGGACATGTCTTATAGTCTTTAAACATGGTAAAGATTTAACATGTTATAATTAGCACTTTTTTTGTGTGCATTTTCAGAGGTATAGGGAAAGTGCCCCGGGAATTATTAGATCTCTAATATGTTATGAAACATACAAGAGCAGGAAATAATAAATACACATTAGTATATCTGATGCTTCATGTTTATTTTTAAAATTTTATTTATTTTTAGTTTTGAGGCCACACTAATGGTGCTCAGGAGTTACTCCTGACTCTGCACTCAGGAACCACTCCTGGTGGGCTGAGGCAATCATATGGGATGCTGGAGAATGAACCCTATTCGGCTGTGTATAAGGCAAGTACTTTATCTGCTGTACTATCTCTCCAGTCCCTGATATTTCATGTTTAAAATGTTTACTGGGTGAGAACGTTTGTTAAGTAGTGACATAGATTCCCAGAAAATGATTTAGCCTTCTCGCGTCAAAATCATATGTGTTTGTATATCATGTGACATTAATGACATCACCTGTTGTATGAGCTGGGTGGTTTCTCCAGAGATTTTGTATTCAGATCAAAAACGGGACTATATTATTACTAACAATCTCTTGTTAAACACCATTAATCCCACTAGTCTTTATTAATGGAAACACTTAGAGGTAAGCATGGCTACCAAAGAGTGACAACATCTACTGGAGTACCAATCTGGACAGATTCTACTTTTGGAATACAAGATTTTCCTGCAAAGGAGGTAAAATTAATGGGTTTTCCCCTAGCTGTTCCTCAAGCGAAGTTATCTCATATAAATCCCTTGAGCATTATAAAAATGTTTAAAGAGGTTATAAATATGAAATGCAAAGAAAATAAGATTTATATAGCACCTAAAATTTTGTTGAAAATTTTTAAAACAGCTTCAATTGAGATGATTTTGCTTTCTTTTCTGAATCATCAACATACATTATCTCATATATATGAGCTCTTTCTATGTCAAGGGACTAGTAACAATTTGCTAAAAAAAACTACTACAAGAACCCAAGAAACAGCAATGCATGACGGAGAAAGTAATGTAAGGTTGAATTAGATATAAATAAAACTTTATAAATTGCATAAAATAATCAAATTCGTGTGAGTGATAGCACAGCGGCAGGGGGTTTGCCTCGCACGCAGCCAACATGGCCAGCCCGAGTTCGATTCCTCCGCCCCTCTGGGAGGGCCCAGCAAGCTACTGAGAGTATCTCGCCTGCACGGCAGAGCCTGGCAAGCCACCCGTGATGTATTCGATTTGCCAAACACAGTAACAACAAAGTCTCCAATGGAGACGTTACTGGGCCTGCTCCAGCAAATCGACGAACAACGGGAGGGCCTTTACCTTTACCTTTATGATGGTAATGAACAGATAAAAATTAAAAAGAATTTTTTTCTGGATGAACAAGTGATTTTTATTTTGGCATAGAGGACAGAGTAGTTAATAAATAAATGTTGTAGGGTGAGAGAAACCCTTTTAGTCCTCTATTACTAGATAAGCAATCAAATTCTAGTAAATATTGAGGAATTAAAGCTTAATATGACTTGTGTTCACAAAAGGAGCAAAATAAATGAACATTTAAAGGATCCAGGGAAACTTAAGTCAGGGATAAAAATAAACTAGATGATAATTCTGAAAATTTATAGAGATAATGGCTCTGTGTGTTTGTTTGTGTGTGTGTGTGTGTGTGTGTGTGTGTGTGTGTGTGTGTGCCTATAAGTCTGTCTGTCTGTGTCTACATATGTGTGTATCAATAAGATAGAGAAACAAAGCAAGCAAACAAATAAACAAAACATAACAAATTGCTTTTTTATTCTATATCTCAGAGCCTATTTCTTAATACCACCCTGAAAGGCGGCTACATGACCCTGAATAAAATATGAAATTTTTCCCTTTTCTGTTCTTTTTATTCCCCCAATGGAGAACAAAAATGAAGTCCCCCAGTACCATAAATTACATGTCAAGTTTCCCATATTTGTGGAATTGACTGCAATCAGTACATCTAGAGTGAAATGGAGTAGACTTGCTCTGGGAAAAATGCTTTCCTCATCAGTTCAAGGTAAGTGGCACTGCAGCACTGTCCTCCCGTTGTTTACCATTTTGCTTGAGTGGGCATAAGTAATATCTCACAACAAATTGTGAGACTTGTTGTTACTACTTCTGGCATATCAAATACGTCACAGGTAGCTTGCCAGGCTTTGCCTTGTGGGCAAGATACTCTCGGTAGCTTGCCAGGCTCTCCAAGAGGGGTGGAGGAATCGAACCTGGGTTGGCTGCATACAAGGCTCCTATTGGGCTGGAGCGATAGCAGGGCTGGGAAAGATAAGTATATGTGATATTTTCTATTATGAAATACAGTCTATCCCTATACTATAATTTGCAGTTTTCATATTGAATTATATTGACATTAACATTTGAGTGTAAACAGTCAATGTATTCAGACATAAGTCAATGAATCAAAGCATAGCCTTTCTGTTAAGGAAAACTGATAATGGGTATCTTAATAGCTTCTTCAATATTGGACTAAGCATATATTGAATCCCTTATTATTTATTAACTTAAATAATAATCATATATTATTTATATATACATTAATGTAAAAATTCAAGACACTTTAAAGCATTGTTTACTTATTGCAAATTATTAACTATACATAAATATATATTCATATGTAGAGAATAATATACATGTCTATATGTTACATTTACATGCTGACATAATAATTTAGGTCTATTTGGTCACATTTTATCAGACATTTCAAAGTAAATATTTGCAGGCATTAAAAGCAAAGTATTTAACCTTTAAATAATTATTTATATGCTCAATTGTTCTGTAACACAAATTAACAGGGAAACATTTATTGATCTCTGCATTGGGCAATTATATGCTGCAAGTCATATTAAATCTAGTAATAAAGTAATTGATGCAAAACTTTTCATTAAACAGCTTAGTACAGAAATAAATATAAAAATGTGAAAATTCCATCTTTATCAAGAGGCTAAAATATAGGTTATGTAAAGTTATTAAACAAAGAGAGAGCCACCTGACAAAAATTTGAGTAATCAAAAAGAGCTGTGAGTAGTCAGGGCTCCGGGGTGGGGGAAAAAAATAATTTGAGGAATCAGAGAAATAAACACTGTCCAGAAAAATACTCCCTTAGTTATTGATATATGATTAATTTTAAAAATCATATTTATATTCTGATTAATGTTATAAATAAATATGTTTTATAAATAGTATAAAGTTCATAAATAGTGTAATATTTTAATAAATAATTAATCATGTTACATATAATTAAATCTAATAACTAGCTTTCAGTATAAATATCAGACATACACTTATTAATATTATATATCAAAATATTATTTAATAAAATTTCAATATTTAATTATTAAATATTTTGACAAACTTACATTTTTCCTGAGTAAACACTAATGTCAAAAGCAATGTCAGGGAAATTATGATATAACAAGCAAAACAATACAGGATATGACTCCTAGCTTCAAATTATCTACCATCTAGCCATGGAGTAAGTTTATTGTACATGAAATACTAGTGAACAACACAAGGGATGAAGGACAGCTCAAGGGACTGAGTGCGTGCGTGACTTGTGCGAGGTTTAGGGTCAATCCATGCACAGCATGCTCTATGAATCACAACTGCAAGAAGTAGCCCCACTACTACATGTGACCCCTAACATAGGAACAAAACTGAATAAATGGCATAAAAGTGAACATGGAATAAAGAAATTATAACTATACAGAAAAATATTCAATGTAATAACCTGATAGAAATATTCCCGATGTGGGCTATTTATCTGGAAGTAGATAATAACTTGGATAAATCAGGCACCATGTGAGAGATATGTAGACTTGATATGGTAAAAAACATGGATGCTATTTCCAAATTTGATTAGCAAAGTGATTTAAATAAAAGGTTATAAAAAAAACATGTCTTTTGAGTCTAGACTCATGATTGTTACTAACAGGCTCAAAGAAAATAGGGACTAAGCTTGAGAGAAAGATGAAGGTTTAATTTGAGATATATCATTTTGTATGATATTAAATAGATTATAACAAATTAATAATTTGCCTTTTAAGATACATACTTAAAAGTGAAAAGAAATTATACATTTCTAGATATGTACATTCTATTTTATGAGTCACTTACAAAAGTTGAAATCTTAGTAGAAAAAGCCATTGATAAAAAAAATTTAAAAAGCTATTGCTGATTTATTTTAGGAATTCATTTAATAACTATTTACTATTTAATTTGTTCTATTAGTTTTTATAAACAGAATAGTTTTTCACATGCAAGGCAGTATCTCTGTTCTCAAAGAACATTTGATTGAGATAGTAAACACTTTTTTAAAGTATAGTATACCACATGTTCTTAAATTCTATGGAAAAGTTTAGAGTCAGAAATGGGTGAAAGGACATGGTAGTTTATTTATTTTTAAAGGAGAAGGGAAAGATATCTTGGAAATATTTGGGCATAAATGTAAAGCAAATGATGGGATGAGTCTTACAAATTTTTTAGCTCCACATGAATTATTTTGCTTTTTGAAAATTTTTATTAAGCTTGACTTGTAGTATAAAAATCACACAACCTTGAAATGCATAATTCGGTAATTTACATTATAGCCATAACTGCACCATTTTCAACACAGTAGGTTACAGAACATTGTCTTCCCCTACAAATTCTCTATCCACTCTTCCCAGCTCCAGGCAGTCTTTAGTTAAAAGAGTTATTTCATACCAGGCAGAGGAAATAGCAAGTGGAATGGCCCTGCATGGAATGAAAAACATCGATCAAATGTCTGGAGAGAACGAATCTAGAGAAAAATGGAGAGGTGCAGCTAGAGCAATGGTTGGGAATATAAGCTTTGCAGACCCAGAGTGTTCAGTTTCTGTGCTGGAGAGACAGAACCAAAGAGAAACTGGAGTTATGGAGTGACATAATTTTTCTTATACTTTAACAAGGACTCAAAGACACTTATGACTCTAATTTACTAACAGAGATGAAAAAGAGAGAATATAAAGGTGAAAATCTGAGCATGAGAGGATGGAGAAAAAGCACTGCAGATAGAATACTTGCTTTCGCATGGCCAACCCAGGTTGGATCCCCAGTACTACATATAGTCCCCTACAAACCCACAAGGAGCAATCCCTGACCACAGAGCCAGGAATAAACCCTGAGCACTGCCTAGTGTGGTCCAGAAACAAACAGAAAAGAAGTACTGAATACTAATATGATGAGAAAGCAGGAAGAAACTGGAAATTGGGAGGCTATTCAATTAATCATTAAACCACACACACACACACACACACACACACACACACACACACACACACACACGAGTTAACTTGCCCAAACTTTCCTGCTAGGGAAATCTGTATGGCAAGAAATAAAAGAGCAAGCTCTGACTCTGGACAAACCCCAGTAAGGTCTTCATACGTGATCCCAATTCTGACTTAAACTTTGAATTCAAACTTTGGTATTTTCTGAGTTGAACGACCTTGCTGGTACATGTCAGCATTCCTGACATAGAAACACACCATAGTAATGATAATAATAATAATAATACATCCTGTTGCATGTTGTCTATATTTGGGCCAGTTTAATTTCAAGTTTCGTGTGGAGCAACTAATTACTTACCAATGATTCCAGTGGAGGAATGACATCTTTCAAAACATGTTGTGAGTGATTTCTTCTGTGCCGGGATACCTGAAACAACAAATATGAAAATAACATTGGATTCATTCTTTAGAGAAGGCCAATAAAGCATATATAAAATGAGAACTAATCAGTTGGCTTGAACATTGACTAACTTAAATAAAATGCTTATTCAAAGATTGCTGACCTTGTTGGTTTATTATAGTTTCTACGTTCATCGTTGTTACTCATTCGGTCATACCTCTTTTGAAGGAATGGTAGGATCTACAGACTTCCATTTTTTCAGACTAGGAAGACAAGTATGCTTAAATCAATTAAAAAGTAGGGCAGCAGAGACTCTATATGATTTAAAAGTGTTAGATCAT
Organism: Sorex fumeus; assembly: GCF_029834395.1. Taxonomy (NCBI): domain Eukaryota; kingdom Metazoa; phylum Chordata; class Mammalia; order Eulipotyphla; family Soricidae; genus Sorex; species Sorex fumeus. The sequence goes on from NW_026606092.1 coordinate 22,747,336, forward strand.
ACTGGGTCAGGTACTTGTCATGGTGCTCTTGGAATCCTCACATTGGGAAAACAATATACTGTGAGGAAGACCAAGGTAGTCACAGTAAATGTCTCATATTTTTTTCTGGTTGATAAACTGGGTGAGCTTCAACAGGTATGCCATATGACTTTGGAATCTTCCAATGAGTCTCAAAGCCATTAAGTCACTCCCCAGGCCCCCCAGCCCTACAGTATTTCCAATAGAAGACTCAAACACTGGATAGTAGAGACAAACTTTTTTGCAGTATTTATCTGAATTTGCTCAGTTTCCGTAAGGGTTGAAATTTATTTGCTTTGTATCTCTTTGGATCTCTGTATGTCAGGATAAATTGCCATTCTACAGTAGTAACTAAAACAAAATATTTAATATTGAAACACAAATATTTATTTTATCACATAAGATATCTCATGTGATAAAATATATATAATTATCCATACTTATTTAAATATATAATAATTACAATAACTACATGACAAGAATTTTTGAAGTAATTTTTATGTCATATGTTCTCCTACTAAAGAGCATCAGAAATTCTGTAATAAAACAAAAGCAGAAAGGAAATTTTAGATATAATATTATATTATTTCATAACTTTAATAGAAGCTTTTGTTCACAATCATGATCACGATCACCCTGTTGTTCTTTGATTGCCTTGAGCAGGCACCAGTAACGTCTCCTTTGTACTAGCCCTGAGATTTTAAAAAGTGCCATATTCAAGGCTCTTTCAGGGTTAGGAGAATGACACCCATCATGTTACTGGTCTTTGGCATATTCGGTACGACACAGGGAGTTGCCAGACTCTGCCATGTGGACAGGTTATACTCGGTAGCAGCCAGGTTGTCCAAAGCAAGAATGAGATAATAAGATGTCGCATTTGTGGCCATGTGCTTCCGGGAACTGGGTTTTATAGTCTCTGGGTCTTGGCCGTTGATGGGATTACACAGCGCTAGGGGGTGGGGGGGTCAGTTGGTGGGTGTGACCCCTGCCTACTGGAAGATGGAGGATCTGGGTGGAGGATGCTCAGCCCTGATCCAAGCAGGCTTGGAGATCTCAGCTCCGGGACTCGCATGCCTTTGTTCCTCTGCTGGTACCTTCTCCCAGAAAGGAGAGCCAGGAACTGCTTACTGACATGGCAGGGGTTTCATGGGAACTACCCATCAGGATTTAATCATGGTTTTAGTCCAGGCTACTGGCTATTTGCCACCATTTCCTTTAGAAATGAGAGGGTTTCTTTCCTTGTTTCTTTGTTCGTTTCCACTCACTAAATGTTTGCATCGACCTTGTCTACTAAATATTACGAGGAAAGCAGGACCGAGAACTTATGTTTCAGGTTACCTTTAGCCATTTAGGGGTGGGGTGGGGATGGGTCTCATGGCGAAAGCTTTTAATCACCAGAAAGTATGAAAATGGAGGTTGCTGCAATCATTTAATGGCACATATGGTTTTCTACTTTGGGCATGAGGATGGTAGTATTTCAAAATAGCATGGGGATTTTTTTGTCTGTCTGTCTGTTTGTTTGTTTTTGTTTGTTCGTTTTTTTGGCACAGTGGTTCTTGAATCACACCCAGTTTTGCTGCTAGACTGCTCTTGGCTCTAATTAGGTATTGTTGAGACACATCAGAATAAGTAAGCCATGAGAGAAAGGAAAGACTATTCCAAAGTTTAATATTATTTAACAAAATTTGTCCACTATATCAGGAATGTTGGAGTACAAGGAGCTTAGATATATCAGGTTGCACCCATCACAGTGCTCACGAGTCATTCCCATTACCTTGTTTTTCTGTAACTACTTCTTTGTGCTCTCTTCCCCAACCAATTTGTAAGGTCTCATCCTTCTAGGACACTGAACTTGTACTGTAAGTTAATATTGCCTTTTTCTTCTCCTTATGTCTTTTGAATAGTTTACTTTAATGCAATGTCCTTTTTGTATAGATACAGGAAGACAATTAATATTATGCTTTATAACTTAGGATTTAATTGGCCTTGAATGTTATTCACTCCCGGGCATCTGCTTTCTCAACTTAAGCTTCAGTTGCCCTCACATCCTAGCATACCAAGGGCAGGGTCCCTACGAGGGACTGGATGGAACCAGGGCAAGCCAGTAACTTATGTGCTACCCTGGCATTGAGATGGGCCAGGCCAAGGTGCCACGATTCTTGGTAAAAGGTAAAGGTAAAGGCCCTCCCGTTGATCGTCGATTTGCTCGAGCGGGCCCAGTAACGTCTCCATTGGAGACTTTGTTGTTACTGTGTCTGGCATATCGAATACTCTCGGTAGCTTGCCGGGCTCTCCGAGAGGGGCGGAGGAATCGAACTCGGGTCGGCCATGTTGGCCGCTTGTAAGGCGAACGCCCTACCCGCTGTGCTATCGCTCCAGCCCACGATTCTTAACTATAGGTTAAGAGTTTGATCATAGGCAAATGCTGTCATGATCCAAAAGTAATGATGAGACTAGGACCCTGCTGCTAGGAATAGGAAAGATATCTGGCCTGAGCACTGCTGTCTGAGATTGAGATGGCCCTAGAAGAGCAATTCTATAAGCTTAAAGTATTTCTTACTGTGTCCATACAAAATGATTTATATTATGTATGCTTATATATTGGTCGGACAAGGAGAGGAGAAACACACCCAGGGAATTCTGTTCTAGGGTGGGTTGATCTGCTAAATGAGAATCTGTCCTAGAAGCAGCTTTCCAGAGTGTCCTGACTAGCTTGGATGAGACTGAACATTTCTCCCCTTCCACTGCCTTCAGTAAATAATTTCAGTATATTGTAAGAGGCAGTTTCCCTTTTCTCTCAGTAATCTCAGGTGCTAGCCAGGCCTCATCTTTGGGATATAGATCCCTATCTCTAGGCAGGCTAGTCTTTGGGATGCAGATTTCAAGCTCTAGCAGACTGGTCTTTGGGATGCAAATCCAAGTGCTTGTAGCTTGTGAAAGGTTTTAGTCTTGGTTTTTCTTTCTGGAGGCCAAGATTACTGGCCTACAGATGCAAAGAAACAATGTCTGTTTTGCTGCCTCTATGTTCTTTCTGTAACTCCTTTTGATGACATCACTGTATTGCGCCCTTTAGAGGTACCATGATCTGTATAAGGGAGATTTCAGGGTTCTCTGGGGGAACACGTGTCTGAGAGAATGGGGAACACAGGTTGAGAGAATCTGAGGGGACACGTGTGTTAGAGAATCTGGGTAGATGGGGCTGAGAGAATGGGACAGAAGCTGAGAGAACAAAGGAGCATGTGCTTGAGAGATTCTGCGGCCTCCATGACATACATTTCTTTCATGTAATAAATTGCTACTAAGACCAACCAGCTTGGCCTTCGTTTCCTTCCTTCACCTGACCATCGTCATCGACCTCCCTGGAGTGGGGAAACGGCCTGAGACTACTGAACGCGGGCGGCGGGAGAGATAGACCGCTGTCGTCCTTTTGCCTGTCCTTTTTTTTTTGTGTTTACATACAGGAGGACTCATCAGACTGACATGTAGCTGGGGGTGTTTTACTCAGATCAATTAAATGTGAACAGAATCAATGAGAACTTCTCCCTGACCAAAGCTATGGACTAGAGCTTCTCTCCATATTCTTTTTTCTCCACTACTGGTGAAGTAAATGTTGTAAGAGGCCCTATGGGAGGACAAAAATACAAGATGGAAGATTGGAACCCTGGTCCCATGTGATGAAAAGTCAATCACAACCCAGAAAAACTCACCTTGTTTTATTTGGTAAACATTCATTTTGAAATAAACTTATATTCAGAGAAAAGCTGTCATTAAGTTACTATAGAAAACTGTCATGTAATGAAAAAGAAGTTTACGTGTATTTATCATAATTAAATATGAGATCTAAAATATGGAAAGCCTCAAAAACATACGGAAAATTTCACAAGTATAGTAAAAGAATATTAAAAGTTTGTGGAGCAAATTTGAATGTGAAGGAATTGAAAGAAATCTAGTCCCTGAATAAGGAAATATGCATAAGCAGCAATTCAAGTTTGATACCACAACAGCAACACTAATATTTACTAATAAATTATTTGCAAAGTGATGAAAATATTTTGCATATACTAAATTCTTACTGAACTTTGAGAAGCTGATAATTAGAAAACTTCTTTTTCTGTGAATGTAGAAATAGACACAGCAATTTGACAACTGAAAAGTCACAGGTGATATTTTAATATAGATAAGGTCCTTAACTATTGCAATTAACTGGTGCTTCTTTAAAAATACTGCCAAGTTCTCTTGTGTGCATAAGGGTAGAAATTTCTAGCTAAGGTAGAAATTTGAATAGTCAAATATACTAAATTTGTACATGTTTACACAGGAAGATAAAAAGCAGGTTTCAAGTATGTCATGAAGCATCTTAATATTTCTGTAGGGGAAATGATATTGCTGATCATTCCAAAATCAATAAGGTAGCCAATCTGTCATGTTCAAATGAATTATGAAGATGTGGGGGGAAAAACTTGCATAATCTGCCTTTTGGTTTAAAGCATTCAGAACAGAAATATATTATCATCTGAGCTCTAATTTTGCTGCCTGAGTTTTATGATTTTGGAAATTCTGGATTCAAAATTGTTCAGTTGTATTGGACCGTAAGAAAAAGTAGACGATTTCAAAAGAGTTATATTAATGTAATAAACTTAATAGGTTCTTCGTCCTCTTAGCTATTTCTTCGACGTTCTTGAAGGCGTTCCAAGCCGCTCACTTCCTCCTGCGCAGCTCGGGTGCCAGGTCATTTGTCATGTTGACTTCTCGACCTAGGTACACATAGCTGCTGCATTCGGAGATGGTCATTCCATTGAGAGCGAATGGGGCATGAGGAATGAGGCTGTTTCTCATAAACATTGTCTTCATAAGATTCAGCTGTAGTCCTACCTTTCCACACTCACGGTCAAAGTCGGCCAGCATTTGTGCCGCTTGGCTGATGTTTGGTGTTGGTGTTATTAAAACAATGTCATTGTTAGGTCCCTAGGGACCCTGAGGGAGATTCCAGAGTTAAAACTCTATAAATTAGTAACTCTCCCTTTCCTGTCCTCCTTATCTGTTACCTCCCTTAAGAACTCTTCCCTTATCCACCTCCGGAATGCAGGGCTGAGAATCAGAGGAAGCAAGGTGATAACCAAATGTCCAAGTTACCTGATGCCCACTAGTCACAATGCCTATGTACGTAAATGCTGGTCTTTGAATCTATAGGCTAAGGAGTGATGTACTTCTACATGGATTGGTTAAGAAAGCATATGTTGTTACAAATCTATTGGCTATGAAATGCGCGGGCTTTGCTGTAACGGCCAGTGAAGGCCTATATAAGATCCCCTTTGAAGAAGTTCGGGGTCTTGCCTCACCTAACTGACCTGCGTGTCTGTGTAGGCGGCTTGACCCTGGCTAGCCAGTCTTACAATAAACCTTGCTTGCTGTTTGCAGTCTCTGGAGTTTCTTTGTCGTTAAAGGGAGATCACGATCCGTGCCCTAACAGTCATCAGCAAAGTGGAGGTGGTGTAGTTGCCGACCATCTATCTTCACTCCCATTCCTTCCCATTCCAGTCTTCGCATGATGTTCTCGAGGGTGGCACTGAAGAGTTTCGGTGAAATGGTATCACCCTGCCGCACCCCTCTCTTGACATCAACGATCACTTCTTTGTAGAATGGTGAGATCCTGGTAGTGAATCCGCAATACAGCTCACGGAGGATCTTCATGTATTGGGCTTGAATGCCCTGATTGGCTAGGGCTTCAATGACCGCTTCCGTCTCAACAGAATCAAAGGCCTTCTTTAAATCAATGAACGTTAGACAGAGCGGCATCTTGAACTCCCGAGAAACCTCAATGAGTTTGGTTATTGTGTGGTCAATGGTGCTGAATCCTTTGCGTAACCCGGCTTGCTCGCATGGTTGTCCTTCATCTAGTGTTCTGCCAATCCTATTTAGGATGACTCGAGTGAACAACTTGTAGATGACAGACAATAGGCAGATCGGGCGATAGTTGCCAATGTCATGGATGTCTCCCTTCTTGAACAGTAGTATGGTCCTGCTGGTTTTCCATTGGGACGGAACCTTGCATTCAGACAGGTAGCGAGTGAAGAGCCGAGCCAGTGTATTGATGAGTACTGATGGCAGGTTCTTCAGGTGTTCAGGTCTGACCTTGTTTGGGCCGGGTGCTGTTTGTTTCTTTACCGACGAAATGGCGTGTTGGATTTTGGAAGGGAGAACATTGGGAACGACATATCCATCCTGTGGAATTGGGTATGTCGGCAAGTGGACATGGCTATTGAAGAGATTTGAGTAGAAGTCATGGATAATCTTCTCCATTGCCGTTCTGGAGGATGTGATGGATCCATCAGGACGTCGGAGGGCAGTCATCTTGGTCTTGTAGTTGGCGAAGGACAGGCGGGCATAATGAATATGTTTCCCAGCTTCTGCCACATCTACCAGTACTTCTGCTCTTCTCTCTTTGAGGTCTTCCTTGATCGCATCTCTGCACTGCTTTGCAAGCTCGGACGTTAGCTTGCGGTTGCCTGAGGCATGCGCCAAACCACGCTGGCGAATTAGCTCAAGAGTTTTCGAAGACAGGCGTTCTTTTGTGGCTATCTCTCTCTTGGCGTTCCTCGTACATTCATGGAGGTGCTAAACCAGTCGATCGTATTCCTCGTCAATGTTGTCAACAATGGTATCTTCCCATGTTGCCGCAATAGTGCCAAAGAGTTCCCAGTTGGTGGTGGTTCTGGGAGTTCTCTTTTTGAACTTTGCAGCCCTTTCTCCCCGCTCTGTGAAGTAGAATTTTGCACGAAGGAGACGGTGGTCTGATCCCATTCGAAATTTTGGAACAATAGCGACATCGGTCAGGCAAAACCGTCGATTGAATATGATGTGGTCTATTTCGTTGTGGAATCGTCCACCGGGAGACTCCCATGTTCAACGTTTAGATTCTGCCTTCTGGAACTGTGAGTTAGCATGGATGGTCTTGGTCGACATGATGAACTCAGACAATCTCTCACCCTGTTCGTTCCATTCTAGGACATGGGTCCCGATGTGAAGTTCTTCAGCTGATCTTCTCGGTCCTATCTTGGCATTAAAATCACCCACAATGATCTTGTAGAAGGTGTGGTCTTCTTTATAGAACTTCTCCAGCTCCATGTAGAACTTCTCGATTTCTCTTTCATCATAATGAGATGTTGGTGCGTAGACAATGAAGATAGAAACTGCAGGCAGTGAGCCACATCTATTCAAATGTAAACGTCCGATTTGGCTTGTTTGGCATTCGAATGAATCAATGCTCTTGGCCAAGTTTGTGTTGACAAGGACACCAATGCCTCCGACACCTCTTGTATCGCATGTTCCGAGGAACAATTCTTCTCCAGTGTTGAAAACGGCATGGTGAGATTCGTGCCTTCTTGTCTCGGTCAGACCAATGATGTCATACTTGATCATTCGCGCTTGTACCATTAGGTCCTCGATGGATGTATCTGATGCTAGCGTACATGCATTGAAAATACAGACAATCATTTTTGTCTTCCTTCGTTGTGGCAGCCTAGTTCAGCCTTGAGATTTTGTCAGCCTCTCCTTTCTCACCCTTCTCAGTGCTGCCATGTCAGTGAAGCCTTCAGGGTCAGGTGAATGAGACCAGTTGTAGTTACTGGTTTTGGCATATTAAATATACAACAGATAGCTTGCCAGGCTCTTCCGTGCGGGCGGAATACTCTCCGTAGCTTGCCAGTCTTTCCGATAGGGATAGAGACTTTTGGGGCGACCTCTAATCACCGCTGTAGGTGTTACCATATTTGAACCCTATCAAATGTGGTACGACAATTCCGGAAGATGGGTATTTAGTGTCTTATGAAGTGTTGCGTGGCCGCTTTGTGGCTGCGCAGGTCCAGAATGCATCCTGGAGTGTGGCGACGGCTGGGCAGCGGAGGTAGTGTCAATAATGGAAGTCTGCCAGTGGGGTATTTATCTGGGTAGGATGGGTCCTCTGTGCACACGACCTCCACTACCCAGCCATCGTCACACTCCAGGACACCTTCCTGACCCCCGCGGCAGCTCTGGCCAAAACTCACGCACGACTGAAGACCCACAGAACAAGATAAGCGGAACACTCTGAGACCTTGGACTCCAGCTCGGCGGACCCAGGGACAGAGTTTCTCTGCTTGCTCCCACCAACCACAGCCGTCGCCACACTCCAGGACGCTTTCCGGACCCGCAGGGCAGCTCTGACCAAGACTCACGCACGACTGAAGACCCACAGAACAAGAGGACGAAGAACCTCCAGCTCTGGGCACATCTCTTTGATTCCACTGTTCTTCCTGCATTAACATATGCCTCAGAGACCTGGGCCCTATGCAAACAGGATGAGAACGCTATTCAGGTCTCCCAAAGAAGAATAGAAAGAGCTATGCTTGGAATATCACGTTTCTCTCAAATGAGAGAAAAAATCCGGACTTCCGACATCCGGCGATGATCAAGAATCAGGGATGCTGTCTCGTTTGCCAAGGTGTCAAAAATCAGATGGGCTGGTCACGTAATGAGATTTAAAGACGACCGCTGGACTAGAGCTGTTACTGACTGGATTCCACGGGATGTCAAAATACTGCGTGGCCGCCCACCTACCAGATGGTCAGACTTCTTCATCAAGATCATGAATGATCGGTTTGAAGCTCTTCATGTTCCCAGAGCGAACAGATGCCCTTGGGCTACACTAGCACGCGACAGGGACAAATGGAGACGTTACTGGCGCCCGCTCGAGCAAATCGACGACTAACGGGAAGTTAAGTGATTAAGTGATTAAGTGAAACTTAGTAGAATTAATAATTATAAACAAGACTTAAGCAATGACCAAGTGAAGAGTGTTTGAAGGAAAAAAATCTGTTAAATCACAATATATTTTATCAATTATATCATTTTAATAGCTAGCTAACAGGACCTGATAGTATTGCAAACCATTATGGGATATCTTCTTGAGAAATAGTCCCACTTATGAAAGCAGATATCTTCAGAAAACATTCAATTTAAACAGCAAATATTTGTTGCATTCTTACACTTGTAATTTTAAATAAGTCATTTAAAATACACTTGTTCATTTTCAAAATATAATTCATGCAAATATTTCAAAAGCATTCCAATTTTTGTGGGTAATTCCTAATTATTTTCTCAAGAATTTCAAAAATTTGTTTCTACTATTAAGATTCGTGGTTGTTTTCCAAAATTGTTTTTGGATATATTTCATGATGCTGGCAATGACACATTCCAGTATTTGATCTTAGGTTCTTTTTACTTTGAAGTAATCAATAATTGATCACTGAATTTGGATTGCTGTAACAATATTAGCAGTAACTAGAATCAGTTTTTTTTTGTATACATATAATCTCTGTTAATTCCAGAAGCATTTGTCTAAGGAAGACTTAAAATAAATTTTTATGTATTTCTACTTTCTTTTCTATTTCAAAATGTTCTAAAATTTTATACAAATTCTCGCTTGAAACATAAGTGGACATGTTTGTATATAAAATATATGTATATATACATATATATATATTATCACTTATTTAAATATGCATAGGATGATTTCTTTTTTTTATTTCCTAAATTATGAAATGCTTTCAGTGTTAATTTGCCATTTCTATTTGAGAATTGTTCTGTTGTTGGTTTTGGGTCACACCCAGTGATGCTCAGAGTTTACTCCTTGCTATGCTCTCGGGAATTACTCTCTGAGGGGCTCAGGTTACCATATGTGGTGCTCGGAATACAACCTGGATACTCTGTGTGCAAAGCAGATGTCCTAGCCGCCATGCTTTCACTCTGGCACCTCCTTTTCAGAATTTTATGAATTGTCCCTTCTCAATTTATTTCTCATATTTTACAAAGACAGGCCTTCATAATTAGTATTTCTCTATCTCATCTATTAAGAATATTTTTTTAAAAAGTGACTTGGTAATATCTTTGTATCTCAAACTGTTTTACTGTTATTTTTATGCATTTTTGGGGAAGAAAGGGCATTGTTACCATACCTATGCAGTGTCCAGGGTAGACTCCTGCCTCTGCACACAGGGGTAACTCCTGGCTGGGTTCAGGGGACCATGTAGGTGCCTGAGATCAAACCTGGATCTGTTGCATGCAGGGCCAGAGACCTACTCCTGTACTATTTCTCTAGCGCCAGCGTTAAGCCTCTCAGTTTCAAAATAAATATTTGAGTTGACAGCATCTTTTTCACTGAGTAGGAAAAAAACTGTTATCTCATCTTTTCGTTTTAATAATGCTATTTTCCTATTGATTTATGTTGCCCGGTATATAGAAATGCTGAGTAGATACCATTGAAATACTGCAAATATCACTCTCTTCTGGCTTGGAATTTTGAAATCCAAGATCAGATTAGTAAAGTATTTAACACACTGAAAGAAAATCTGTATGCATTTTTCTTTCATCAGCATCCAGCAGTCTCCTTGATTTGTCTATAACTATCTCCAGTTCTTTTCCTTTTCAATCATACAAATAGTTATTGAAAAAAATGGAGTCTTTGAGATGTACCATCCATTCTTTTCTTTAAATTCTTCTTTATTCTTTGTATATACATCACTATTAAAATATTCATATGTCTTTTCTCCCAAACAAGAGTTATTAAGTCACATTTAAAAATGATATTATTTTCTTTCATTCCTTACCACTTTTATCTATTTAAGTAACTTCAAACTGATAGGAGGGACTATAGTAATTGATATAATGCAAACTGCAAAAACTACAGAATTGGGACATATTGATTTCCTTCTATAGAAGGGTCTACTATGAAAGTTATACATAAACATGAAATATTCCACATAGTTCCGATTTAAAATAGATTACCATTTTTGATGAAAGTTTATAACTTGTGGTCTAGAAGTGAAATAAAATCTTTTGAATAAAAGCATAGTTTGGTCCAACATTTTTGAAGATATGTATATTCTGTGAAGCACACTCCCCATTAGCAACATTCTTGGATGCTTTGGATGAAAACAAAAATAAATTTGTGACTAAGTTTAGTTTTTATCTATGTGGTTTCTCAAAATATTTTTTTGGTATATCCCAATTCTAATGTTAAAATCTGCATTTGTTTTGCCAAATTCTATTTCTTAAAATCATTATAATCAGATAATTTAAAAAATACAAAAATTTATTTTTCTAAGTGTAACGTGGACAATTTTTCTACTCATGAAAATTTAAGTGATTGGAGATAATAGCAACCTAAGTAATAGTTACATATTTTAAAAATTATTTTTATGTGATAGCTTTATTGATTTTGGACTGGAGCAATTGCACAGTGGGTAGCCTTGCATGAGGCTGACCCGGGTTTGATTCCTCTGTCCCTCTTGGAGAGCCCAGCAAGCTACCGAGAGTATCCCGCCCTCATGGCAGAACCTAGCAAGCTCCCTGTGCCCAAAACGGTAACAACAAGTCTCACAATGGAGTTGTTACTAATGCCCCCTCCAGCAAATTGATGAACAACGGGAGTATAGTGCTACAGTGCTACAGTTATATTTATTTAAAACAAGAAAATATATGAACGTATTTCTTTATCCTGTGTTCGATATTCTAATTTTACCTCTGTAGATAAATGTAAAATTTATCTCAGTCTTGTGATTATTCAGCCATTAACCAAATATATCTTTGTAGTCCTGATGAAAGGTGATGATGTAAATCAGAAACAAACAAATTTTTCTGATTTGCTTTTATTAATGTAGTGTAGGTGTATTCTATATGCTGATATTTATTTTCTCCTTTTACTTGTAATATTATTAAATTACCATATTAGACACCAGAACTAAATATTCTCTTCTTGTCATCGGTTCTTTTCCAATGCTATTTCTGCTGTATATTTTCAGTTAGAAATCTGATTTATTTTCTCCTTTATTCCCCCAAATTACAGAAAATTAGAGGAAATGATTCCAAAACTTCTGGATGATATAGTAGCGTGTGAAAGATTTCTTCTCTTTTTTTTCTTTTCTTTCTTCTTCTTCTTTTTTTAAATTTTCGTTTGGTTGTTGGAAATTCTTTGGCCAATATCTCGCTCATCTTTGGTGCTCTCCCTCTTAGTACTGGGGTGATTATCAGTAGGGTAATTTCAGCTATACCACATACTCTTTCTCTCAGTCAGCAAAAGAGAAGCAATTGCTAAAATGATTATAACTCTTTAATATTTTTCAATGACTTTATTTAGTTTCACACATATGTATTCCTCCAAGTAGAAAAGCAATCTGCTCACTATCTCCCAATTTAAATAAAAGAAAGTTAAAGTCATGTATCAGATAGCATAATTTTGGTCAGTGAATTACGTACGGGACAGTGGTCACTAAATATAGCCCAGGTATGTAGAGGGCTAGGTCATCTAGGTTTCTTTTTAATACACTTTATGCAATTTGCCCCAAGACAAAGTGTCTTAAATATATTCCCATCCTTTAATTGATTCATCACTGTAAACATAAGCAAAGTGCATACATTTTCTTGTTAATTGTGATAATCCATTTTTTTTAGTTCTCTCATTTCTTTTTTAAGATTTCAGTAGAATATTTTGGCAAAGAATTTTATAAGATTTACAGTGTTATTTATTTGAGACTTGGACAAAAAAATTATATCCTTCAAACATGTTGTTATAATAAAAACTACCATAGTGAAGAAATACAGAGAGACTTGGGTGATACAATTTTATACATTTATTTCATGCAAACTACATCCATACTTTGCCTTAACTGTTCTTTAATTTGTTTCACTTTCACTTTGATTCCATTTATATTTAGTTATAAATTTTTAAATCAATGAAAGGGGAAACTAAGTGCTAAAACACATAGGGCTTTTTTTTTCTTTCTTAATATTAATAATAGTTTTAGGTCAAAAGCATCATATAGTTCATTATAGCCATAGCAAGAAACTACCATAAGCAAATAAAATGTATTTTAAAAAGGCAAATGCCCTACCCACTATGCTATCGCTCCAACCAGGTTCAATTCCTCTTCCCCTCTCCGAGAGCCCAGCAAGCTACCGAGAGTATCTTGCCTGCATGGCAAAGCCTGGCAAGCTACTTGTGACATACTTGATATGCCAAACACAGTAACAAGTGTCACAATGGAGACTTACTGGGCCCGCTTGAGCAAATCGATGAACAGCGGGAGGACAGTGTCAGTGACATATGTATGTATATATGTTTACTTCATTGATATAAACCAACAAAATAATTTAGAGAGCAGATTAAGAAAATTTAGATGGGAATCTAGAAAACTTGGGACTAACTAATACATTGATTTTAAGTAAAAAAAGATTCAAGATAAAAGAAAACAGTACCAAGAAATCTTTTTCACAAATATCTCAAAACAAAACAGAAAAGCAAATAAACAATAATGAGGGCTTAAATAATTAAAATGCTCTATTGTTTTAAGCCAAATGAAATTGCTGTCCAATCAATTTGGCTATATTGGGCACAGGCAGTCTATATCTAATTTCATAATGTTTAACTGACTAGAAATTCTCAACTGATTTTACTTTTTGGACCACACCCGACAGTGCTAGGGGGCTATTCATGGCACTGTGCTCACAAGTGACCTCTGGCGGTGGTTGGGGGACCAAACGTAGTGCCAGAAATTAAACTGGGGTTATAAGTATGCAAAGCAAGTGTCTTATCTTCTGTACCATCTCTCTAGGCATTACAGAGTCTCATTGGCCAGAAGGAATTTGCTTGAAATAATCAAATTAACTTCTGAGATGTTCAGCCATTAAAGAAGTCTTTCTTTTTGAGAAAACTATAAACAATGTTATGCATAAAGTTTGACAAATTCATTTGCCCCATCAGTTTTCTAGCACCTATAGACACATTTCCTTAATACTAAGGAGAAAATATTTTCACAAACTCAATGATATCTTCTGAAAGGACTCTTAGAAGGCAAAACTCCATATAACTATGGTATTATTCAAGTTTAAATTTGAAGCTTTTAAAGTTTAAAATCTGACTTTTAGTCAAATATTCCAAATCTGCACATAAATTTCCTTGACATATTTAGTAACTATCAAATCATTGTTTCATCATCCTTTTCCTCCTCCTTCAGTTTTTCTTTGAGGTTCTCAAAGACCCCCAAACTTACCTTCTGCTGCTGAAAAAGCAGATTTAGTTCTGAAGGTTAATCCAACTCAGCGGGGTTGAAGGATGGCACTTTTCCTTGGTCGTGAGTATGTTGGCTCAGGCCAGACAGCTGTTAGGACATTCTCCTCTGGGAATCGTGCCCTCAACACCCACCACTGATGCACATACATGGTCTACTGGCTGCCGACTTCCATGCCCATCTGCTCAAATGGCATGGTGCCGAATCACAAGTTGGCTGGATCCTTGCCCTTAGTGTGTAGGTGCCAGGCAATGATGGGTTTAGATGGGCAGCCTGCATAATACTACAAGTGACATTTTTCCCTTTCTCTCAATTTACAATATTTGTCCTCTGTGCCTTCTCTGAAAGAGAAACTTGTGTTTTTCCTCCTCTGATTATACCTACGGACATATGTGGTCTTCTATAGACGCAGGTACAGATGAATCTGACTTACAACCAATGATGAGATAAAAGGAACAGATTCACAGAACCCCAAATGAGGTATGGGTTGGATTGTGAAAATCCTGACCACCTGGAGTCTGTCAAAAGAAATTTACCATGGCTGTAAGTACAGCAGACCTCTCACTGATAGCAATGGTAACAGGAAATAGCTTAAGTTACAGCACTTTTTGTCTGTCGCAGCTCCAGCACAAATTACTTGCCTTGCATCGAAAAGACAGCAAACAAAATAAATCAGGCAAAAAGAACCAGCTTAATGGGAACACAATTTATAAGCTCAATGGGGGCAAGAGTGCAAGCTATGATATTCAGACCTCAGAAATAACCCTGACTAGACATCCTAATGGAAAGAAAAAGAAACAGAAATAGCATCTCTCTTTCCAATCTACAGCAAACCCATGGAGAGGAATAGATTGGCATAGGAGGTTGTGACTTTAATGATCCAAAGCATATGAATGCTTGTTAGCAGACAGCAGACAGACATAAGTAAGAACAACAGTAATGGCTGCATCTGCAGCCTGGCCTATGTCACTCAAACCAGTCAGGCAGTGTTGGAGAGCAGCGCTGGAAGGTATGTTAAATTCGTGCTTTTCTTGTGTGTTTATTTAAGGGTGATTGAATTCAGGGTGTTGTCAGGCTGCCTTCGAGTATGGCTATCCAATGTGCAGGCATGATCTTTCTCCATGAATATGCTCTGTTGAGTCAGTTAGTTATGTGTGACTACTTGCTCTGTCCTAGTCTTTACACAGTGCCAAAATCCTCAAGTCCAAGTTCCAAAGGAATAGGGCCTAAAAACTTTTGGCTCCAGAATCAAATTAGGCTTCTCTGCTTCTCAAGCCAGAAATGCACAAATACCCAATGGCCAAAACCAAAGAATTTGACATTGTGGAATGAATAGAGCTGTCACATACCACTAAAGTGTGGAAATATCTACCGTTTGAAGTCAAGACTACTTCAACATCTCCAGTAATCAGAACAGACTTCTTTGGACATCTTCATGGGCTAGTCTGGCATTTGATTGGGAATGTTTCTGGCAGGCTACTGATTCAAGATATTAGAAATGCAAGAACATAAGGTTTATAAGAGAAATCTTGCCATTTTTTCTATCAACAAATTCTCAAAGGTGGCACATTATCATAAAAGACAGATTTCTCATCCTGTTTTCCAGATTGACCTTCAAGTTAACACCAATTGCTTAGATGTAAAAAGAGAATTATAGTCGAAGAGGTAAGTTGGTGTCGTCTGAAAAATATTTGTGAGAAAATGAATTTTGTATTATCTGATGAATTTCTAGAGAAAACAGACAAAGAAGTGTATGATCATTTTAAACCACTGAATTTAATTACTATTCTGTAACTGTCAGAATTTTCAGAGCAAGTTTTTCTACTCATCACACTTGGAGGAAATAAAACAATAATCATGAAAAACTAATTTATTTAAAATGAGTAAAATCAGAATCTCTGTTTAGGGAGTCTTGATATTAAAGTCTACATTCTCCTTATAATAAAATCCATAGAGCGTAACATAAAATAAAGCATGCATTGTGTGTTTGGTCAACTCAAACTTTAGAGTTCATCACTTTACTCACAGTACTTAGTATATTGTAAAATTTACTGGGACCTTTAATTACTAATAATGTCTTATATATACATGTTGTTAGAAATATATATGTCATTATTTTCAAAATATGGTCTCTCCCATGAGTATCTAATCCAGAATCTCATAATTTTTGATGCCCATCTTTAGTTAAATATATCAAAATTTTATAAATGAACGCTTACATTAGCCTGTTCTTAAAATGTTAAAACTTATTGGGTAAGAATTCCCTGATTTGTGTAGTTTATATTATGTTTGGCTCTTAAATGCATTCTAAAGGAAAACTACTGGGACTGTGCACGTATAGAGACAAGTATAGGTAGAAATATAGCCATAAGTATCATGATACAATTTTGTTTTAGTTATTTTGGCTGGAGCAATAGCACAGTGATAGGGCATTTGCCTTTCATGCAGCCAGCTCAGCCAAGCCAGGTTTGATTCCTCCACCCCTCTTGGAGAGTCCGGCAAGCTACCGAGAGTATCTCGTCCACACGGAAAAGCCTGGCAAGCTACCCGTGACGTATTCAATATGCCAAATACAGTAACAAGTAACAAGTCTCAAAATGGAGACGTTACTGGGCCTGCTTGAGCAAATCGATGAACAACGGGAAGACAGTGATTTTGTTGGACTATTGCCACCGGAATTCTGTGCAAATAATTTAGCCTCATGTTTCCTCAGTTGTAAAATTGGACATAATGCAGAAATTATTTCTTATAAGATTGATTAGAAATAAAGAAATTAACACATATACGTATTTGGCCAGAACGTTATAATTTTTTTCTTTTTCTCTCTTTCTTTTTCCTTCCTTCCTTCCTTCCTTCCTTCCTTCCTTCCTTCCTTCTTTCTTTCTTTCTTTCTTTCTTTTTTCTTTCTTCTTTTTTAATGAAACGCCTTGAGATACAATTACAGACTTACACACTTTCATGGTTACATTTCAGTCATACAATGGTCGAGTACCCATCCTTCCACCAGTGCCAATTCTCAACCACCAATGTTCTCAGTATCCTTCCCCCCGCCCCCGCCACGCCACCCCCAGACCCCCGCTTCTGTGGCAGGCACATTCCAGTTTATTCTCTCTCTCTCTCTCTCTCTCCTTTTGGGAGTTATGGTTTGCAATATAGTATTAAGTGGCCATCATGTTTGGTCTATAGTCTAAAGAAAGTTATCATTTGTATAATATTCCCTATATGAGTGTTTATCATTCTTATTCCAGCATCATTTTAGTAAATAAACATACTCTAATAAATAGATAACTAACACTAAGTCATAGTACTAGTAAGATCTTTCATTCAGAAGAAAATTCTGTAAAATTATATATTTTGGAGAGATAGTACAATAAATAGTGTGCTTTTATGACATATGGTTATCATGGATGCAATCCTTGGCACCAAATATGGTTTCCTAAGCACTTCCGTGAGTGATCCCTGAGATTAGAACCAGCAATAAGCTTTGAATACAGCAGAATGTTGCTCAAACTAAACTAAACTATGTTAAAATAATCTCTCTCTATATATTTTTTACTTCAATCTACAGCCATTTTCCATGAAACACATTGAAAATAATTAATTTATCAGAAAAACTGTCAAAAACTAAAGATAGTGGTATTCTGCAGGATATGAAAACAAAAAACTATATATCTTTGGGTCACTATAGAATTCTGCCTATTACAATTTCACGTACAACCCTCAATATAGATAGATGTACCACCCATATGCATATGGCATAAGTCCCCTTCACGATTCCATGGAATTATATTAACCCAAATCCCAGTTTATCATAATCTAATTATAAATTTAAAGAACAAATGTATTATCCCACTCACAACATTGATAGAACTCTGAACTTATCTGTGATTAACACTGTAGTAGCATGTGACAGAATTCAAACATATGTAATTAGATCTTAGGAAATGATCCTTGAAAAGTATTGGACATCAACAACATCATGAAGTCATTTGATTTTTGCCTTCAATGAACAGAGGATACATCAAAGGAATGTGAAAAAAGATCATAAACTTAGAGGTTGTTGGTTAATTCAGATTTATCTCATTCAAAACCCCATTCTTTCTGAATCTAAAGTGTTTAAATGTTGATCTTACCATTGTTCAACAGTGATTTTCATCAAATACTATTTACTTACACCCTACAGAAATGTTTACAGATTAAGAATGAAATAATATTGATCACTTTTTTACTCAATTATTTTACAACTTAATGACAAATTCCTATTTTCATTATATTCAAGGGCTGGAGCGATAGCACAGCGGTAGGGTGTTTGCCTTGCATGCAGCCAACATGGCCAACCCGAGTTCGATTCCTCGCCCCTCTCGGAGAGCCCGGCAAGCTACCGAGAGTATCTCACCTGCACGGCAGAGCCTGGCAAGCTACCTGTGACATATTCGATATGCCAAACACAGTAACAACAAGTCTCATGATGGAGACATTACTGGGCCCGCTCGAGCAAATCAATGAACAACGGGAGGACTGTGACCATGACCGTGATTATATTCAAGGATTAAATAAAACTTCAAAAAAAATTGTATATTATCTAAAGGAAATAATAGTTACACCTTGGGAATCATAAAGAAAAATAGAGTAAAGATTGTTACTTTGCTATTGTATCTATTCAAAAATAGCACTTTAGATTTTTCTTTGGTGAACTGTAGAACAGAAAATTACTCTGAATTAGATATATTTTCTATATATGATGTCAGTTGACATAAAGATGCCAGGATAGACTCTTTGTTGAAAATTTTGAGTTTATCATCACCTTAATATTTCTATGTGTTAAAATCCTGCTAACATCAGAGCAAATTAATAGAATTTTATTTATGGAAAATAGGAATGTGAGTATAGGTGGATGATATGAATTTTTAAGAAATAGCACTGTAGCACTGTCCTCCCATTGTTCATTGAGTTGCGTAAGCGGGCTCAGTCTCCATTGTGAGACTTGTTGGGCTGGAGTGATAGCACAGCAGTAGGGTGTTTGCCTTGCATGCAGCCAGCCCGGTCGAGCCGGGTTCTATTCCTCTGCCCATCTCTGAGAGCCTGGCAAGCTACCAGGAGTATCTCGCCTTCACGGCAAAGCCTGTCAAGCTCCCCGTGATGTATTAAATCTGCCAAACACAGTAACAACAAGTTTTAAGAAATAAAACATAAAAATTATAAAATCATCACTGTCATCACTGTCATCCCATTGTTTGTTGATTTACTCGAGCGGGCACCAGTAATATCTCTATTCGTCTCAGCCCTGAGATTTTAGTAGCCTCTCCTTACTCATCTTTCCCAAAGATTGGAGGCTCTTTCAGGGTCAGGGGAATGAGAACTGTTATAGTTACTGGTTTTGGCATATTGAACATTCGGATATGCCATGGGGAGCTTGCCAGGCTCTGTCTGTGCAGGAGGGATAAACTCTAGCTTGTTGGGCTCTCTGAGATGATATATATATGATATATATATATATATTTCTCTCTATAATTTGTTGCCTACTGTCTGAACTCCATCAAACATGGTGCGATAATTATGGAAAATTGGTAGGAAGTGTCTTATGATGTGTCCAGAAACCGTCCTGGAGTGTGTCAGCGGTTGGGTAATGGAGGTCAGCTGCCAGGGCTGGATCCCTTGGGGTGGGGAGGGCTCTCACCCGACCTTCTCTGGGGTGCCCTGAGTGAAAACAGTCTGGTGTGGAGTCCCTATAAAATCATTACAAATATTTTATAAATGAATTAAGTTATGGTTTTACTGTTTTTACCAGTGAAGAGAGAGAGAGAGATAGATAGAGAGAGAGAGAGAGACAGAGAGGCAAAAGGGACAGGGAAAAAGATAAGAGTAGCGATAGCACAGTGGTAGGGCGTTCGCCTTACAAGCGGCCAACATGGCCGACCCGAGTTCGATTCCTCCACCCCTCTCGGAGAGCCCGGCAAGCTACCGAGAGTATCTCGCCCACACGGCAGAGCCTGGCAAGCTCCCCGTGAGGTATTCAATATGCCAGACACAGTAACAATTGTCACAATGAAGACAATTTACTGGGCCCACTCGAGCAAATTGATGATCAATGGGAGGGCCTTTAACTTTATTTTATTTTATTTTATCATTTTTTTTATTAGTGAAACACCATGAAGTACACTTATAGGCTTATAAATTTTTGTGCTTGGGTTTCAGCCATACAACGATCAAGTGCCCATCCCTCCACCAGTGCCCATCCTCCCCCACCACGGGTCCCAGCATCCCTCCCCCCCATCCCCCCCCCTCCCCATCCCACCCCGCCGCTGTGGCAGGGCATTCCTCCCTGTTCTCTCTCTCTTCTCTTGGGTACTGTGTTTTGCCAGAGAGGCATTGAGTGGCAATCATGTTTGGTCCATAGACCACCCTCAGCATGTCTCTCCCACCCTGGTAGGGTCCTCACAACACCCTCCATTTGGTGCTCTCCTCTCTATCCGAGCTTCCCTCTCACCTAGCACATGTGGCTGGCCTTCAAGTCGTGGAGCAAAATTCCTGGTACTAATCTGAGCCCTTCCTGGGTGTTGGTCTCCCATTTTGTTGCTTTATGTTCCCCAGATGAATGCAATCTTTCTGTGTCTATCCCGCTCTTTCTGACTCATTTCGCTTAACATGATACTTTCCATGTAGTACCACTTGTATGTAAATTTCATAACTTCATCTTTTCTAACAGCTACATAGTACTCCATTGTGTAAATGTACGAAAGCTTCTTTAACCAGTCATCTGTTCTCGGGCACTCAGGTTTTTTCCAGATTCTGGCTATTGTAAAGAGTGCTGCAATGAACAAACAATTGCAGATGTCACTTCGACTATACCTTTTTGCCTCTCTGGGATATATTCCCAGGAGTGCTATAGCTGGGTCAAATGGGAGATCGAATTCTAATTTTTTGAGAATCGTCCATACTGCTTTCCAAAAGGGTTGGACCAGCCTGCATTCCCACCAGCAGTGAAGGAGGGTCCCTTTCTAGCCACATCCGCGCCAGCACCTGTTGCTTTTGTTCTTGTGGATGTGGGCCAGTCTCTGTGGTGTGAAATGATATTTCATTGTTGTTTTGATCTGCATCTCTCTGATGATTAGTGATGTAGAGCATTTTCTCATGTGCCTTTTAACTTTAACTTTTAACTTTAATATTTTATACAAAACATTTTGGATAATAATGATATTGAACTTTTCCAAAATAGACTAAAAGAACACTGTCAAGATTTAAGATGAAAATATTATCAATCTGAAGATATGTTGTTTGTTAAACTATCAATCAAAATATGAAATTGAATAAGGATATCATTGTATATAAATAGGTTCAAATCATTAATTTCCACTGCTTTCTTATTTTGAAATTATTTGTTGATGAACTTTTGTAAAAAGAAATATTCAGATCAAGGAAAAAATAAACATAAATAAGATGTAAGAATAAAAAAGAAGCAAAGGGAAGACACATATTCACAGATGTGTGTTAATTGATAAAATATTCAGCTGAAATTAAAGCAAAAGATAAAGAACAAGGACAAGAAATTAAAGACAGTTTTTAAATAAAGTAGTGTGTTTTTCACTGTTTCAATGTTTGAGAAAAATAATAGGTTTTTGGCAGAGTTTATGAAGTGCTTGGGAAAAGTAGCACAAAGATGACAAAATATTCATCTAATACAAACACCAACTTCATAAAAGGATGTTTAATGCAAAAGTTTCCATGATTATATAGCAATTTCTGTCTCAGCTGGAAATATTTTGAAAGTTTGCAGTATTGTCAAGTAGATATTGGAATAAAAATTATGAAATGCTGATAAAAAATGAGGGACAAACTTCTGATTTTCTTAGTAACATTTCTTTTCCTTAGTCTATTGTATGTAAAGAACGTAATATGTAAAACAGATCATTTTACAAAAATATAAAAAAAATGAGGGAAGGGAAGAGATACGTAGTGCATGAGAATGAATAGTAAACCAGCAAATCAGAAAGCCAATATTTAATGCCAAAATACTTAGGTAAATGTCAATATAAATTGGGAAATAAGTTAATAAAATAGTGTTTAGAAATATGAAAGTTTATATAAAAATAAACAGCCAACAAACAAAACTAAAGGAATTCATTATTGTTTAAGTAGTAAGCTCAGTGAGCAGACAGATGGAGAAGCCGCAGAATATCATGTTTAAGCAAAAGATTTGCAGAGAAATGTATTAACTTTATGAATAACTTTAATTTTAAAATTGTGATTATGATAAGCCAAATGAAATATTTCACTGATTGTTTTTCACTAAATAATTTTGACAGAGAAAAGTGGAATGAATGATAATCATAGTTAACTGGGAAAATGTTCAATAAGGACTTTCAGCCATCATTCTAAATCACAAACATTGTGTCCCATTTACTTATCAGGTAAGTACGTAAATTCATATCAGATACAAAAAGAAATACAAGTAGGTATTTGATATGCCATGTATGTTACAATATCACAATGATAAGAGCTAACGGTTTACAGTCCTGCAGTCACCATTAATCTACATAACTCAGGGTAATTATTTAACTTCTCAATATATATTCCCTTATGTGCACTGTAGCACTGTCACTGTCGTCCATTTGTTCATCGATCTGCTCAAGCGGGCACCAGTAACATCTCCATTGTGAGACTTGTTACTGTTTTTGGCATATCAAATATGTAGCTTGCCAGGCTCTGTTCTGCAGGCGGGATACAATCCGTAGTTTGCTGGGTTGTCTAAGAAGGACAGAGGAATCGGACCCGGGTCGGCCTTGTGCAAGGAAAATGCCCTACCCGCTGTGCTATCGCTCCAGCCCCTGTCATGTGCAACAGAGCATACTAGCTCATATTTTATAACATTATGACAGGATTAGTGTTGTATAAATCCAAATAATTTAAAAAATGCCTGTACATAATAAATTGCCAATAAATGTTAACTATTGGGATGCAAAAATAAATAAATAAATAAATAAATAGAACCCAATAATTAGCCCTCTTGGGTCCTGAGAGGTACTACCATCGGTAAGACTCTTGCCTTGCAGGCAGCTGACTCCTGGTTGTATACCAGAACCTAGTATGGCCCTGATCCCAGCCAGGAATAATCCCTGATTGCAGAGCAAGAAGTAAGCCCTGAGAACTGACAGGTGTGGCTCAAGAAGAAACATAAACAAAAAACAAAGAAACCTTCATGAAATGGATGACCTTTGGCCTTAGGCGATCTAATTGCTGAGTATTCTTCCTTGTCTCTCCAAGGGTAAGGAAGCCGTCATTGCCAAGGAGAAAGTTTCTTATTCCCTCTGCCCTTGTTTCCTCTTTTCCAGTAAAATTATTTTACAAAGACAAGTAAGAGTTCCCAAACAAAGCCAAAGAGTGAAATTCTCATGTTTTCATTTGCATATTGAAAACAACAACAACCAAATCAACATTACACTATTATTCAAACAGATGTTGATCTTTCTAGGCATTAACTAGAAGGGGCTGGGAAATTACCTTAGTTGTTATTAGTGGGTAGGTGCCATTAGTTTCCAGATTCTATAATGTCTATGGAAAGCAAATCATGCTAGGTCTTATATATATAAAAGACATCCACTAAGAAAAAAAGAAAGTCTCTTCACTAGTCACCTACCAAAACCTTTTCATTTTCAAATCAAGGGAAGCTGCCAAAATTGTATTAATTTAAAAAAAATAACTCTCACTAATGCTCCCCTTGGATGAATAAAGAGAGAGTCTAATTCTGGACCCATTTTTTATCCTCCATTGTGTATACACCACAAGGCAGAGTTAGCTCATTAGTGCTCTCGGCAAGGGCCATCACTTTTAAATGATCAAAGCGTTTGTTTGGGGAGAAATCAGTCACATAGAGTAATGGTTCCCAAACTGTGATCTGAAGCATTTAGGAGAGAATCCTCTGTGGTTCATTTAGGAAGTATTTTAAGGAAAATGTGAGGGCTAATAAAATACAGGATCAAGTGGGAATGTTTTGGAGATAAAGGCACACAAAATGGTCATTATATTTCCTTTGGGACAGAGATTTGAAATCAGTGGAAGTTTGAAAATGAGGAATAAGAATTCTAAATCATAACATATAAAACATACAAAATAAATCTAAGAACCAGTACTTTAGGACATATGCTGAAAGAAAATTTGTATAATATAAACACATTTTGTAGTATAACTTTTAACATAAAATTATATATAGACTAACTTGAAAATAGAAAGCTTCAACTTAACCTTTAAACATTTTTTATAGTACAAAGGGCAAATTCTTATTCTTTGTAAGTAAAGAAGATTTAAATAGAGATTGCTAAATTTTAATCCTAAAACATGTTTCTGCTCTATTTTATAGTCTTAAATGTCTCAGTAATTTGTGGTTTTATACGTACTCTTTTTTTCCATTTACCCACCTAAATCAGCGATGTTACTTAAGCATTGGTGACGATTTTCAAAATTTGGGACATAATTTCATAAATAACTTATTGTCAATATTCCCAAAAGGATATTTAGCCACTTAAAAGACATCACCTAAAGAAGTTTGGTAGCATTTTGTATTTTTGATGCTTATTTTAGGTGAGGAAATTAAACATATTGTCAAGAATTAAGTGATATTAAGTTGGGGTCCTAGGGTAAAGAAAAATAAGTACAATGGGTTGTATTATCTAAATGAAGCTAATTAGAAACAAATGATATTAAATGTATATTACTTACTTTTCTTCCATATATAGAGTATAATGTTTCTATTTTACAAAACACTAAAAATTCCTGCTTAGAAAAAAACTGCTCAAATTAGTTATTATATCCTCCAAATAATAAAGACATAGGATGAAATTTTTATAATTGCACTTAATTATGGGATTCTATAGTACATAACAAAGATATAATTTATTCTGATTAAAAATCAGAATATTTCTAAAGAAAAAAATTTCCTAATATTTTGGACCTAAAGTAAACATATCTTAAGCATGTATGCAGTTCATTTTAGTAAGCCCAAAGAAAAAATAGTACTTGACATGTGTACAGTAACAACAAAAGTCTCCAATGGGGACTTCACTGGGCCCACTCAAGCAAATTGATGAACAATGGGAGGACAGTGACAGTGACAGTGACATGTGTTAAACAAAGGGTTTGTTCAAGTGAATATTCATCTGAACAAATATTTCACAAAAATATAACACTACATCATTTCTAAAAAGCAGCCTTATTGAACTATAGAAATTATTATATCCATTCGAGGAAAGTAAACTTTTATCTATAGTGTTAATAAATATTTTTGTGGTGATTATTAGGAGCAACACTATATTTACTTCTGCATAGAACACACAGTTTTACCAATACAATAAATATTTTAATCACATTAAATATAATTTGATCTACAGTCTCTAATATAGGTGTCATTAATTTCTAAATTGGTTTCAAATATTATTCAGTCAATGCATATTAGATAGCTAGTTGTATTGTCTTATATCAAGCAACTATTTAAACCAAAGAAAGTCGAATCAGTCACTCTCCTTCAGCTGAACTACTCCATCCCCAAACTTTTAAGTATGAATGGATAGGAATGAATATAAGAAATCCATATAGGGGGCTGGAGCAATAGCACAACAGGTAGGGCGTTTGCCTTGCATGCGACCAACCTGGGTTCAGATCCCAGAATCCCATATGGTCCCTTGAGCACTGCCAGGAGTAATTCCTCAGTGCAGAGCCAGGAGTAACCCCTGAGCATCGCCAGGTGTGACCCAAAAAGCAAAAAAAAAAAAAAAAAAAAAAAAAAAAAAGAAAAAGAAATCCATATATCTTCATTCAATGTAAAGTCATTAGAGAGAATTTCTAAGTAAGCAACCATCTAAGACAATTTGTCTGGTCTGCTCTCCTTCCACTAGCTATACAAGTATTTGTTTTCGAGGTTATATTTATAGAGATAGACTTCAGTTGATGCTGAAGGCACTTGTACTTCAGACTTTTGCCTCACCAAGAGTGTCTTCCTTCTCTTTGGTGTATGCAACCACTCACTCTGTCGAATGCAATTCTTTGCAATTTAGCTCACATATTATATTTCAAAATCTAAGTACACAGAGCAAAAAGATGCATCAGCGGCTGTGTCATTTTGGGTTACATGATTCTGTCCTTTTTTCAGGAGAATTGGACTGCTGGAATACTGTCCTTCCCAGCAGAAGTTGACTGCCGTAGGCTACTAGTTGAAGGAAAAAGAACTCTAAAAAGGCAATCATAGCAGGAAAATTTCTAGATTGCCTAATATTACGTATCAGTCTTTTATCCTGCCATACCAATGTGGTGATTTTAAACTTCAATTTAAGGACAATGTCTTTGTTTTGCTTTGTCATTTTCTTTTATTTGTCCAATAAGGAAAGAAATGTATGATATGTCTGATAGCATTTCATCTTTAGCTCAGAGAGAGAGAGAGAGAGAGAGAGAGAGAGAGAGAGAGAGAGAGAGAATCCAAAACAGGATTTAGAGACTTTTTATTAGTGCCCTGTCTTCACACTTAGGCTGGTGCAACTATTGGTTACTACCATACTTAAACATTTTGTTTTTTTATTTTTATTTATTTTTGAGTCATACTTGTGTTTTGTATATATGGCGAGGATCAAACTTAGGTTGGTTTTGTGCAAGGCAGGCACCCAACCTGCTATCCCATCTTTCTGATCCCAGTCGCTAATGCAATTTTACTTCCTCTTTGTGTGCTTCCACTTATTATAGGTTCCTTTTCAGGTGCTTTAATGTAATAATTATTTTCAAAAATTTGTTTATATAAGTAAAACTAAAATTTATTGCCATGATGCTAACTTGTGAAGTCATTTTCTTTTTTCTCATTTATTATTGTTCCTTATACACAGAAGAAATATTGCTTAAATACTGAAGATCACTTCACTCTTTATAGTTCATATAAATGGGCATATTTAAGATAATAATTATTATTCATTGGTTATAATTATTTGTTGAGTGATAAATCATAATATTTGACAAACTTAATGACTTTTTCTACTTCTGTTTATACTCAACTCTGAAGACCATTTCTTTAAATGGCCGTAGTTAAATCTCAGCACAGTCATATGAAGAACAAAATTATATTGGGTCCTTTGGCCCACTAACTTAAGATGAGTATACACTGTTTTGCTCAAAACTCAGCATGTAAGTAAGCAGCCATCCAGAATCCTTCCTGCCAGTCAGGACACATTTGAGGTTCAATTTGTGAACTTTTGTGGCCATTTTCTGTCTTCACTACCATCTTTTGTGTGGACTTAAACTATAAATTCTTTCTCCCTTCCTTAGCAACTAACATTTTATACTGTGATCTTCCCTTAAAATGGAGTGTCACACTCGAACGATACTGATTCAATGTCTGCTTCTACTAGAGTAGCACTATAACACTGTCTGCCCGTTGTTCATCAATTTGCTGGAGCGGGCCCAGTAACATCTCCATTGTGAGACTTTGTTGTTATTGTGTTTTGCATATCAAATACATCACCGGTAGCTTGCCAGGCTTTGCTGTGAGGGTGAGATGCTCTCCATAGCTTGCTG